>NC_135440.1:13867231-14199731 GCF_051991255.1 Vanacampus margaritifer | reverse complement strand
GAAAGTTCAGAAATCCACGGAGAGCTCACTTAAACAAAACCATTATTCGTCATTCTGCTTCTGTAGGGTGCCTGAACTGACCCTTAAGGATTAGTCATTTGGGAGAGAATCGCAGTAAAGCCACTGTTCCTCCACATCCAGAGGAGCCAGGCTTGGGCATCCGTTTCGAATGCCTCCTGAGTGGACAACCCCCTGGGGAGGTTCCAAAAACATGGCATGAGGTCTCAGGGAACATGTAGGACACACTGTAGTCTAAAACCTGTCCAGGGAACACCTCAGTGTCCCAATGGAGGAACTAAGGGAGCCGGCTAGAGGAAAGAATGGCCATCCATATACTTAGTAGTCTCCCCGTAACCCAGATAACAATTTCATCAAAATTGCATGTTAGATATTACATAATCCTGGACAGATACAGTATAAACAAAACCAACATTTATAGTTTCTTGGAGGTTATTACTCTTTGCTACAGCTGCACTGATAATTAAGTGTTGAGGGGAAAAAAACTTACTCAAGCATGTTACTGAAGACTCCTCTATTCACCTTTTTGTTGCATTGGTACCTATTGAAGAAGAAAAAAAGATACTACTTGCTGCATGATTTACTTGACACTACTTTCAGATGTGCCCCAGACAACTAGAATGTACATAACATTTAGCAAGTGACGATTTGAAAAATATTTCGAGGGGGGGAAGCCATGACGTGTTGTTTGTGACTTGAGGTGATGAAACTGAATCAGCTTTTTTACTCCGGTACGTTAAATGAGGTCATATCTCCGTAAGCACGTGTCTATTTTTAGATTTTCTCGGAACTGTATGAGAAAACTGTGATGGTGAGGACAAATAGTCATAACCTACTTGCAGGCTCGCTACTTTGTACTCGGCGAACATGCCCTGCAGGAAAATACTGCTTTAGGCAAATAATTGCAGGTTGCACATTTTTAAGCGATTTACCGTACGACAACTAACCCACGTGCAACCGTTGCACTAATAAATCCCCATAAATAAATTTAAATAAATCAATGCACGAGTTGTGCGAGTAGTACTGTAGTAGCCTTTGCTTTAGCTAAAAAATAATAATAATTTGGGTTCCACAACTGTGAACATAATCAACTAGTGTCAATAAAATGAACAATATATAATATTCTTGTGTACGCAGAAATGTTATTTTACGTTATCTTTTAACATCAGTGAGGTACATTGAAAGTCGGGTTCGATCAACTCACGCTCCATCGTGTTCCAAGTACAACAGGGAAGAAATGTTCTTCTTGGCTACCTTGAGAGCAGGGTCTGACCGGCTCGTGTTAAATTTAGAAGACGTGTAGGAGGAAAGCTGTGTCTGCGCCAGTATGACGACGGAACTATAAATAGTTGAATATTTAATGAGAAAAATAAAAAAAATAAAAAAGCAAATGACGACAGCCAGAGCAATAACGCACTCTGTTCACCCAAAAACCCCGACAGGTGCATGTTCATAAAAAACAACTGACTGAAAAAACTGACTCTGTAATATTATTATATACCGCTTAGGAAGCGTGACATGTTGTCACGTACCTGCTGCTATGACGGCGATTGGCTCACAAATGCTATTTGAAATACTACTTGAACAGAAGCAGAATTTGCTTGGCATCTGTGAATCTTCGAATCACCCTTTTTAAAATGAGCACCTGTGGCGTACGCTCATCCAGACAGACATGCGCTGCCATCTACAGGCCACTTGCGGTACTGCGCCACTGCTGTATAAACCGTTTAACTTGTCATGTGACATGCATGTGCATGTAGGAGCTGTACAATAATTTATTGTATCGAACCACGAACCTGTATTCGTCACGGTCCACATTGTAGTTACGATCATGGATTCAGTTGCAACGGTGAAAACACACTAAATGAATAATCGCTCAACATGAAACAATGAGCCAAAAGTCACAGGTCGAGGAAAGCGAATTCTAAACTGAATATGATTTGAAAATAAAATGAATATTAATAATAATAATAATAAAATAAAAATGAATTTAATTACTATTTAAAATGCAACAACAACCTCTTAAATCTTTTGTTTTTAGGAAAGTGCAACATCAATGTTTGTTGTCTTTAAAGGAAATTAATTATGCAGACCACTAGACCAGTTTGGTGTCTGTTAGCCATAAACTGAGTTGGGCATTTGCATTGGCTTACACATAGGCGCGTAGAACTGCGGAAGGAGCGGAAGGCAGTTGCTTGTCTAATATGTTCAGCACTACATAATTGCACCTGCATTTTTTATTTTTACTTTGGATGGATGGAAGGGTATAATGAACTAGTTTGTGCAGCAGCATAATACATTGTCATGCAGCATAATAGGACATGCTCAGGTACTGCCAAACTGCTTTTAATTGAATTGTTTTGTTATGTATGGCCTAGAAGTGTTTTCCACATAATATTTACTCTACTTGTGCAGTTTCGGGTTACGTTGCCACCTTTGTAACAGAACTTTTTAGTAAACCAAGGAATTATTTAATGTATGTAATATGTATTATATAATATTTTACATTATGGCAGATACAATAGTTTAAAGATGTGAACAATGCCACCACTTTAAAATTAAACATTGAATTTCTATTGTGCAATGTTTTGATGACGCAACCTACAGTGGGCCACATTGACCCATGTAAAATACACAAAAGGCAGTGTTGGGATTGTCCTACTGCTGTAATCTGACTCTTTTTTTTTTTAACTCTTCACTGCCATTGACGCCTATAGACGTAACTATTTCTATTTAGTTTAACAATTTTTTTTCCACTTTTGTTAACAAGAGTATGAAAACCTAGATTTTTTTTATTGCACATTTAGGACAGATATAAAATTTGGTATTAATCGTGAGTTAACTAGTGAAGTCATGTGATTAATTACAATTAAAAAATTTAATCACCTGACACCCCTAATTTTGAATAATCTTTTTTTTTTATTGTGAGTTAACTAGTAAAGTTATGGGATTAATTAAAATAAAAATAAAAAATGCAATTACCTGACGCCCCTAAATTTTAATATTATTTTCTTCTTTTTTTAAGATTTAAAAAAGAAAAGATTATTTAAAAAATTAGGGGTGTCAGGCGATTAAAATTTGTCACATGACTTTACTAGTTAACTCACGATTTTATATCTGTTCTAAATATACAATAAAAAAAAATTCTAGGTTTACATACTCTTGTTAACAAAGTGGGAAAAAAATGTTAAACTGATTAAAAAAAATTGTTTTTGACGTCTATAGCCGTCGATGGCTGTGAATGAGTTAATGTGATAGCCAATATTACAGCTGTAGGCTATTAAACATTCTCCAAAGTACAATTCTACAAATACTGAGAACTAATGTGATTGTGAAGAAAATGTTTTTTTTTCTGTTTTTGTTACCTCATCTTTTGAGCAGATATACTGTTAAGTGTGACTCTTTTGAGCACTTTACCACTGGTGGGAAGTTTGGGTAAAGGAGTGAGGCCCAAAGTGATTAGTTCAGATAATACACAAATTTGTCATTGTCATAAATCTCCAGCTGTTCACAGTCTCACATTTTTATTTGTCACTTCAAAGCATTCTTGCCAGTCTCTTCTTTTACTGTTGGGCTCAGTGGACAAATGTCCTCAATCTAGGAGCACAACGAAGTTCTCTCTTTGCACAATTCCCACAGAACCACTCATCAAATGTCAACATGTTTTTTGTTTTTTTTCCGACCAAAGTTCATTCATTCTGCCCTCTGGAGATATGCATCCTGCTTGAAGTCTATTTTTTATTCCTGCTTTTTTTCTCATCTTCATGACGGTACATGACAGTGACAGCTCTTTCCACACTGGACCGACACCATCCAGCTGTTTGCTATCCCTCAAGTGTGATGTTCGCGGACATGGGCGCAGCGGGATTTCAGGGCACCGGTAGCGTGATCCTGCTTGTATGTCACTGCGGTGAGCTTCAACCCATGCATGATGCCATGAATGGAACAAAATCAGTCAGGGCCCATCATTTCTCAGTGAGTGGCTTTCCATTACAATAAAACCTCAGATGGAGGCCACCAACAGATATCCCGAGGACTATTGTAAAAAATAACTTACTGGTGAAAGGACATTGTGATTTCCTAGGACTAATATAAAAGTGATCATTTGAAAATTTAATGTAATTTGGTTGCTGCAGTTTACAATTTTTAATGTGTAAAAAGTGCACAGGGTTACCGATTCTATCGTTTTTGCATTTAAAATAAAATGTGTTGCAATACTTTTGGTGCATGCAACAACCGTCACGGCTCACCTGTTTTCTGGGTTTGGTCATGTGACGTTCACATGCTGAGGCCTTTGGCACTGTGACGTAATTTTCAATCGACAACAAGTGGCAAAATGTCCGCCCCAATGACATGGATAAAATGGGTGGATTTTGCTGCTTAATTCATATTCCACTAACCCAATATTAATCAGAATACCATGTTTAGACTAGTTGGGGTGCATAGAACATTTTGAAAATAAAATTTTGAGTTGACTTAATTTGTGGGAACTCTCTTCCGCCCTATACCTCTGTGTTAAAGCATTCCCACTGAGGTTTACTGTGGCCTTCACAAAATGTTTTGCAGCAGATCAAGAGGATGTACCCCCTAGCAAAGACCTACCTTCTACATTTAAAATCAGAAGCATAGCTGCCACGGGCTCCCTCTTAACCCTTCCTGCCCTTGAAACATGAGACTAGCTTGGAAAGTTCAGCCCCATGGTAAGGATAACCCACATTCTTTCACTGAATCCCCAATGCTCACTAAACCCCCTTACTTAATAAATAATCACTGCAAATAAGCACAGCTTACTACAGACAGCATTTCTGATACAGTACAGTGCATTTACTCTTGGTTGCTAAAAATACCATATTATTCACTGTATGGAACATGTACTGTTTAATCGTCAAATGGTCTTGTATACATTTTTAAGATTTACATTAATAGCGGTCTTTTGTGTTGTAGTCCTACTAAGCTTGTATTTAAAAAAGGGGCATATTATGGAAACCCTGCTTTTTAGGTGGCTCTTTAATGATTGTTGGGTATCCAGAGTTCTTGCTCATCCATAAGTAATGAATTAAACAACCAAGTAACTATATTAACTGGCGCTTCTGGAAATGTCTGAGCCAGCTATTCTGCACTTCTGCCTCATGAAATAATAAGATGGGCTAACTGAAATTCAGAGCCCCTTCCAAGCGATTGCCATAGTCTGTAGTCACATTGGTTGTTTTTGTGGTCTATTTAAATAGTAATTGATATTGATATAACTTTTTTTTAAAGAAAGAAAGAAGCTAAATTTACTAGAGAATGGTGACATCGTGACAATGTCTAAAAGTGTTCAGTATACACGCACACACGCACGTAAATAGACTCACTCTATGAACAATTTAGTCTTCAATGAATTTAACATATATGTTTTTGGAATGTGTGAGGATGCCAAAGTTTAGAAGAAGTATAAACTTTTTATCATGTAATAGTCTACACAGTAGTACACAGTACATATACTTATTATACACGCAACACGGGCAACTCATACGGAGCATTTCAAAATGTGGCCGCCAGAGGGACCCTAATAAAGTTTTGTCTTTCTGAACGTTTAATGCGAGAATAATCGATAGGAACAACTGTACAGGAATAGAATCTCAAATAAAGACAACAAATGGCAACCTTAACTGACTGTATTTGACACAGATATAAGCGTCTGAATGTTAATTCGATTCGATGCTATTTGCTGTCAAATAAAATGTAAAATAGTGAGTAACATTGCTTCTGAGCCTGCAACATGTTTTTAATGTAGCAGAAATATAGTACTCCTGCATTGAGTGAATAAAATATTGTTGTCGTAGTTGTGTGGTTACTCGCCTAAATAGAATAGGAACATCTTTAGAGAACTCGTCAGATCGAAGGAATCCACAAAGTACTGTAGCAAGGAAGTTGGACAAGAACACGACTTAAAATCCACAACTCACGTGTTGTCAAATCATAACGATCCAGCTGAAATGCGTCAACCAGCAACAACCAATAGATTCCTTTCTTCAACACAGGAAAGTGATTTGACCAATGAAAACGCTTGTTTTTGGCAGGTAGAATATGGCGGCGATAATGTTATGGAGTTTCCGCTGCTCGTTTACTTGCATGCAATCAGGCCAGGGGGCTAGCAAGGTAGCTAAGCTAGCGTCACGCTAGGCCTCCAGCGGACTAGCGGCAGAGATAGCAAGTTCAAACACTTGTTTGTCAAGGAGTCGACGAGCCCTTTATAAGTCTGCATGAGAACACTTACAACCACAGAAATATGGTGGTTCTCAAAATTCGAGACCAGGTAAGAGCACTGTTTCAAAAGCGAAGGCTAAGTTACAGATAACGTTTGACTGCTAGCTTCGATTCAGTTTTTTCCAACGGACTGTAATTGACTATTTAGCTATATCGAATCGTTTCGTGTAGCGCGACACTTGAATTTGGATCAAATGCGAGAGGTTCCTCCCCGACATCACAGTTTAACCAAAACCCGAGGAGAGCTTTTGTCGTAATGGTGATGCCTGTGATCACTTATGCATGGGGACCCATGCTCAACCAGAATGAGTCCTAACCTGCTAACAAGACTGCTTATCTCCAACAATTAGCCAGCCCCCTCTCCACAGCTAATAAGGAAGGGGATGACTAGTTACCGTGCTATATGAAACAATTGCAAATTGGCTTGAATGGTTGCTTTTAAATTTAGTTATTGGTAAATGACAGTCAAAACGTTGTTGGAGACGCGTACCATAGCAACAGGACTAGAGCTAATGACGTTTAAGCGTTTGTGACATTTCGTGGTAACCTTTCTAGCTGTTAGCTTTTTTGGGATAACTGCGCCATTGCGGCATATGTAAACAAATAAGGAACAGTTAATGATAAGCGATATAGAAATTATGGATATTGTGATACTACAATGAAACCAGTTAATAATAAACTGCTAAAATAATAATAATAATAAAAACTCCCATGCATACCATTTGACTGGGACAGGGTACGATTTTTGTTGACAGTATAACATCTTTAAATCACTCCTGTAATCTATATAAGTCTGGCCAAAATCTGTATTTTCAATAATGCAAGGGACCAAGTTGTGATTTTTGTGATTACTTGTGTGTCAGCTAAACTACATGTTGAAAGCATTTATTCTTACAGCACGCATGTGTATACCTCTTGTCATCATGTGCTCTAATGATCTGTTAGTCAGTGTGTCTGCTTAAACTGCTGTCTCCATGGTGACGTGTTAAAGGCCTTGAATGAGACAAGGAGCTGGGCAGTTGTGCTGCTGGACGGGTATAGAAAATCTCCTGCAGCAGTTGAGCAGGAGCCCGCAGCTGAAAACAAAACGCAGATTTGTCCCACAGTGTGTCAACATGAGACACTGTGTGAAGCACAACTGCCCACTTGTTAGCTTGAATTGACCCTTGTAGCATCTGTTGTGCCCTGCACATTTTTCTCACATAATTGTCTCTGGTTGTTATTAAAAGACCGTAAAAGACAAACCAGTGACTCTGGCTGCAGATTTGCTTTGAATGTGCAATACCCAAGATGTGTTTAATGTAATTATCACGTGTCTCTTTTAATGATTCAGTGGAGTAGACTAATGTGTATAAAATACACTATCTGTGTATAGTTTTTATGTTTAGTCATTCTTTTCAACTCATCATCACTCATGCAAGAGTTAAGTGATGTGATTGGCTGAATGGGTAGGTGATGTGGCCACTGAAACCCTACACAGAGGGGAAAGTTATTGCAAGTTGACAACTGAGCTACTGACTGATAAAAAAAAAAAAGATGAAAAAAAAAGGGGAAAACAGGCCGCTACATTTTAGATTTTCTTATTAACAGTGTTTAGCTCTTTTTTCTTTTCTTTTTTTAAATACAAGTATGGTAAATTAGTGTGTGGAAATGTTGCATAAAAAATGTGTGTGCATTAGCCTTGAATTAAAATCCCCATCCCCAATTTGTCCTCAAAAAAGTATTTCATGTCAATCAATATTTTCCCTTTCAGTAAAACAAAATGCAAATGACGATTACATCATTTTCAGTTGGAGACCAAGTGGCTCTTTCTTTAACACAACCAATCACGTAATCGGAAATCGGGCTCGGTCATGTCGTTTTTAGCTGGTCAGAAACATGGGGGAAAGATGTTCGTTTGTTTTTATTGATTTGTTTATTTATTTGAAAAATATTTTTAAGGGCTACAAAGCAACAAAATGATCCAGAGGCACATCGATATTGCTGGAATATTTTTTAAAAAGATGGAGAAAAAAAACAATGTTTATACAACATAACATCACAACACAGCAAGCAGAGTGAACACAGCCAGTGGGGGAAACGGTCTGGTAGTTGTTGCAGAAAGCTAACGTGAAGCTAGCGTCATGTATCAATGCTAATGTCTTCTGTATGGAAATATTTTATTGTGGAAAGCTGAGACTGTGCAACGTATGCAAATTGAGCATTTCGCGCAGTGGAAAGGATAGAGCTTTATTGAACACAACTAATTTAATACGCCACATGAGAAACTGATTGTTTAAAAAAGAAAAAAGAAAATTTGAATGCACTTTTTTCTTTCATTAATACTTTGCCGAGGTATGTGTTTGAGACTCGCAGATCCTCAAAATCAGGTGGCTTGGACTCGTCGGGTGCAAAAAGAAATGTGATCAGGACATCCCTATAAACATTTAAAATGTTCAAACATATAACATCAATGAATTAAGAAAATTTACCTACGGGATTCATTTGTAACAACAAAACTGTCACTGAGTGAACATAAATAAAAGTCGCTTCCAAACAAAATTACCCTCTGTCCCTGAAAATGGACAAATAAAATATTATTATTATTATTATTATTATTATTATTATTATTATTATTTATTTTTGGGGAGAAAAGTAATCTTACCGATTCAACATGTCATCATCATTGCTCTCTCTTTTTTTGTGTGTGTGTGTTTGTGCTCATTAATTCAGCTGAAACCTATTAAAATCCCATACCCTTCACCTAAACCGAATGCTTCAGAATCCCGCTAGAGTCTTGAAGTTGTCAGGAGACCCGAGGAAGGATCAAAGAAAAGTGTAATCCAGCACTGACCAGACACCACCTACTACCCACAGGGTTACAAACCAGAATCTTTCACCAACTCCAGAAACATCTTAAGTTCCAACAAATTAGGGAGCCCTCAAGAGATCAAAGGAAGGAATAGATGAAGCAGAGTGAGATCCACAGACATCAGCCTCCACCGATTCAGCGACCAGAGGAAGAAGCAAATTCATTTTATTTGAATGGAAACTAGGATTGTTAACATGACTGTGGTATAAATCTAGAAGTCACCTTGGGATGAGACTTTCATGGTGCAAGTGATTACGTATGCAACTAATGAGTTATTTATATAAATTGATGGTCATGGTTTGCATTTGTTACTGTAGTTTGGGATTGTCATACCAGATCAACTATTTCCTTCCATTTTGGGTCCTCTACCATCACACAACCGTTTTTGGGTTGATAACATTGGAGAGATGTGTCGGGTGTGTGTAGTGATTCTTGAGAGAGAGGATCCCGCTAACTTTCTTAATACTGAGGAATCAGGATGAGGTCTGTGGGTTTAGTTTGTCATTTGTTCCATTTGGATGCTTTCACTTAATGAGAACTACTGCTAAGATGCATGCAAATGCTTATATGTCAGCATTTGAAAGGAATCGAAGTTAAATGATGCTTTTTGCTTCCACAGCCTGCTTTGCTGAAAGCAATTTTCAATGTGGACCCTGATGAAGTGCGCTCACTTATATTCAAAAAGGAGGACGTGAATGCCCAGGTAATCGCCACTGATTGCTTTTCCTTTTATTTCTGAAAATCTTGGATTTTATTATATGCTTTAATTGTTTTTTTTAATTTTAAAACTAGCCGTGTTATGTGCCCTCTCTTTTGTTGCATTCCTCACTACTTAAGTCAAATAGTTTTTCATTTTGCTTGTGTTCCTGTGACACACGCACACACTATGTGAATGATCTTTGTGGGACTGAACAACTTTTTACTTTTCAACACACATCAGGAACAGCAGCGTCTTGTATTTGACAGTAGTCTGTCTCTCTTTCCTTATAGGACAATGAGAAGCGGACGCCACTCCATGCTGCTGCCTACCTGGGAGACGCAGAGATTATAGAACTTCTGATCCTTTCAGGTATGTTTAATTTTGCATCAAATCGCTTTGAGTTATGTGGCGGATTGCAAAGTAGAAGTTGTGATTTGTGTAGTACAGCACATGAGTAAAGTGGTCACTCCCTTTAAACACTACATACTAATATTAATATTGTCTCACGACTTATACTCCAAACCTATTCGTTTAAGCAAATTGACCACCCCTATTTTCAATACCATTTATTTCCATTTATTATCTTGTAACCATTTTGGAGGTTACAAGGGAATCACTGTCTGATATCTCAGGGAATGGTGACACTTGTTGCTCTTTAGATCAAATACAGATGACTGTTTATACCTTAAGTTACTTTCATATACTATTGCAAATGACATTTGTGCATACCAAATAGGTAGCTTTCAACAATTTTTCATTTGTTGCAAAAATATGTCCACACCACCGTGAAAGTCTATTTAAAGCTATAATTGTAATATAAAAATTAATTGATTCCACAATAATTCAATCAAAAGTCAATCTAACATGAATACAATTTGGTCACACTAACGCTAGCTGACAAGCAACATGTTGCGTTTAGCTTCGTGTTTAGCTGCACCTTGGGTCATTTTGACTTGTATTACTTTGGGGGTTTTTAACTTTGAATTTTGAACAGTTATCTCAAGGTTCAATTTTGTGACCGACTGTGCAAGTTGTATCATTAATTTCCTTAAATAGTCTGACTTCTAGTGTCCCCTGACTTGTGTTGTAGGTGCCAGAGTAAATGCCAAAGATAGCAAGTGGCTCACTCCTCTGCACCGAGCGGTTGCCTCCTGTAGCGAGGTATGAGAATGTCCCCCATACACTGACACGTGCGACTGCGCACCACACAGAACATTAAATGTGTCAAATTCTATTAACGAGTTTGTTACATTTTGTGGAAGGAGGCCGTGCAAGTATTGCTGAAACATTCTGCAGATGTAAATGCCCGAGACAAGAACTGGCAGACACCGCTACACATAGCCGCGGCCAACAAAGCAGTCCGCTGCGCCGAAGCACTCGTCCCTCTGCTCAGCAATGTGAATGTGTCGGACAGAGCTGGCCGGACTGCACTGCACCATGCAGCCTTCAGTGGTCACCTGGAGGTAATAGAGTGACGCTTCACCTATTTGCAGGTCACTGCTCACAAATTCACCCATGTGCTTTTTGGGGGGGAACTTATCCTTAGCATGCTTTTGTGTTCTTCCTGTAATGCTCTAAGAAACCACAAGTTGGTGTCATGGCTAATGGGAAAATCGTATGATAGTAAAATCACGTGCGGCGTGCCAATGTTGGAGATTCCCGCTGATCACGTTACTAAAATTACACGAACCAAGAAGGTTGGGGTGATGAAATCCATAGTGATTAACATGTTTCAATACTTTCTTTGTGTGCTCTTAAAAATACTGCATGCTGCACCCATCTAACTCTAGTTGCCGGATGCATGGACTTTCATGTGGATTAGTTATTTTAGGGAAGGAAATGCCTGGTCTAATCAAGTATTAATTCCCAAGCATTAGTCAAGCTGCCTTACTGTAGTGAAACCTTACTTGGTCAAGAGGGTATACTCATTTGTTCTGTTTATAACAAAGTCTATTGTTAAACTGCAGTGCTGCAGCGTAACTGCTCTTGGCAATGTCTTTTATTGAAAAACCTATGTGGATTCAGCTATTTAAGAGCCATCCACTTTAGGTTGGTCATGTTAACAACTGTACAATCTATTTTCAAATCCAAGAGATCAGACTAAGCCTGGAAACAGTGTAGTCCCATTGCAGGATGTTTCCAAGTAAAGATGTATATATATATTTAAGTTTCCATACATAGGGGAAAATGACCATTTTTGTTTTAGATGAAAACTATTTGTATTTATATACTGACTGATTATGACTTTTGAAATGCAGCAACGTTCAATTCATAGTGTTGATCACCCCATGACTCACAATTTTTTTTTTTTTTTTTTTTACCTGTCCCCGCTGATGCTGTCAGATGGTGCGGCTCTTGCTCTCTAGAGGAGCCAACATCAATGCCTTTGACAAGAAAGACCGGCGCGCAATCCATTGGGCAGCCTACATGGGTAAAAATAAATCCACTTGTTTCTGTTATGTAATTAGTGCTCTGTGTAACATAAAACCGTAACTTTGAAGGCAACAAAGTTATTATACAGTACATTTCATTGTTATCTGGTGATGAGCATGTTTTACACATTTACTACCAGAAACATTTCTTTTCATTGGTTTGTGTAATTACGTTTCCGATTTTTGTTACATTTGATGGATGGTTTTATGCATTCACACCTGATTAAAAGCCTCTACAGTTCAATTTAATCATAAAACAAGCATTTACATATGTTAACAGCTTTGCTTTATCATCTCAGTAATTCCTTCATAAATAATACATTAATGCTGTATTGTGGATAACTTGCACCTTCAGGTCACATTGAGGTGATAAAGCTGCTGGCATCTCATGGTGCCGAAGTGGCCTGCAAAGATAAGAAATCGTACACACCTCTGCACGCAGCGGCCTCCAGTGGGATGATCGGTGTTGTCAAATACCTCCTGGACTTGGGGGTAGATGTGAGTTCCACCCACTAATTGACTGTCAATGCTTTATGCTTAAATCTCTTCGAAAGAGCAGATATCCAATACCAACTCGTGTACATTGTTTTTAGATCAATGAGCCTAACGCGTACGGCAACACGCCACTCCATGTGGCCTGCTACAACGGGCAAGATGTGGTGGTGAATGAGCTCATAGAGTGTGGGGCGAATGTCAACCAGGTGAACGAGAAGGGTTTTGCTCCCCTCCACTTTACCGCTGCTTCCCGGCAAGGCAAGCTATGTCTTGAGCTGCTTGTCTGCAATGGGGCTGATGTCAATATCAAGGTGCGTGAAACTTTATCAGTGCATATCCCAAAAAAAAAGTATCTGTAATCTCTGGCACTGCATGAATTTTGCAATCTATCGTAATTTCTCGATAATGACATGCTCTCGAATATTCTACACACCCCGAAAAGCGCCCTTAAATAGCTGATTGTTTTCAAGCTCAGGTGTAGTGACCTTTTCCTAGCTGGTTTGGCAAAAGCCCAGTTATTGAGAAGTTACTGATCTGTGTGGGTAATTTTGTTTAGACCTCAGTATTGCAGTTTTTGTCAATTCACCTCATACTGTAGTGCAGAAACTGGAATGTGCTACCCTAGAAGTCTTCCCGAATGAATTGGATGTCTTTGTCACCAGAGATTATGTGTTTAGTGAATAAATCTACTTTGCAAGCTTTGTCTTAACCCATTTGGCGTCAACATACCTGAACCAGTGGCTGGGTTTAATTCTTCTAAAGGTGGAGTGCCTTTTTCATTTCTTCCATGTGCATGTTGGCCACAATGGGGGAGACTGGTAAGTGCGAAGCACAACCATATTTTTACTTGGAGAAACATTTGATAAATTGGAAGTAAGTGGTGTTAAGGCAAAGTTTAAGTAGATTGCATACTTGGCAGTCACACCCACCAAAGGCATAAATCGAAACTCCACAACTACAAAATTTAAAGTTGAAGATGCCTTCTGGATTAGAATTAGAGTAACAGTCTTCAACAAGCAAATCCAATTATCTGTTCAACAATTGCATAGCTAAGCCTAAAAACCTTTTTGAAAAGTTGCTCATTTTCACCTGTAAGGCTCTGTTTTAATTTAGAGTAAGGATGGAAAGACTCCCCTCCACATGACAGCAATCCATGGAAGATTCTCAAGGTCTCTAGCTATCATTGAAAATGGTGAGCTTCTCCGAAACAGTTTGAAAGTTGTCTTGTCATTGGAGAGTAAATGAGCAACTATTGTATAACTTCAGCTCAAAAGGTTCATTGATTTTTATCTTCCCCCCCACTTAAGGTGCTGAGGTTGACTGTGAGGATAAGAATGGAAACACGCCGCTGCATATTGCAGCACGATACGGTCACGAGCTGCTCATCAACACGCTCATTGCCAATAGAGCTGACACTGCCAAGTGAGTATACCCTCTCCACAAATGCACTAGATATAAAGTTACGAATAAAAAGATCCACTCAATTCAATCAGAGAGATATAGTTTGACAGTTTGCATAGTTTTGTTGTTAGGAGTTAGTCACACTGCACTGCCACCCATGAAGATGTTCATATTTTTCCCTCTGTAGCTGAATAAGGTAACCAAAATTATGTTATCACCTCACAATATGGTGAAGTGCAGGTCTACACTACTGCAAACTACAGCAGCAAAAATAAACAGTTTATTTCCTCAAATAGTGGCCCCCTAAACACTTTTCTTTTTTCTCACCAGAAAAAAGTACCATTAAAACCATAATTATCTTAGTTATTAGATGCTAATGTTCGCAAGGACAGTAAGGAGTTTTCTGCTTATCGACAGCAGTACCAAAGAACATAAATCATCAGATGGTTCATAAATCTCAGATGATTTAAAGTGTGAAAATTTACCACGTGTTGTAAATGAGTTCCCTTCACAGTAGGATCTTTCATTATGTGGACATGCCATATTTGACGGTGATTAGCATGTGTAGTATGCAATGAGGACACCCTAACCATGAATGTTTTTGCAGACGAGGAGTCCACGGTATGTTCCCACTGCATTTAGCTGCACTCAGTGGGTTCTCTGACTGCTGCCGAAAGCTTCTGTCTTCAGGTAACTTCACTACAAAATTCAGTCATTCACAAAAGTTGCATACTCATCATTTTTTTTCTTCATCAGGTTTTGATATAGACACACCAGATGACTTTGGAAGGACTTGTTTACATGCTGCAGCTGCTGGAGGGTGAGCGTCATTACAGCTGGATGATTTTTTTTTTTTTAACAAATATTCCAATCAATCACGCCTAACATATCTTTGCAGAAACCTGGAATGTCTCAATCTACTTCTCAACACGGGGGCAGATTTCAATAAAAAGGACAGCTTTGGCAGGTTTGTGATGATGTTTAATCCTGTTGTTTCTGTAGTTTTGGGGTTTAAACAGTCAGCTAAGCAACGTTTACCTTTACAGGACTTCTCTGCACTATGCTGCTGCCAACTGTAACTACCAGTGTCTGTTTGCGCTGGTGGGCTCGGGGGCCAGCGTGAATGATGTTGACGAGAGGGGATGCACTCCGCTCCACTACGCTGCTGCTTCTGACACAGACGGAAAGTCAGTAACGCTCTAAGCATTGCTTAACATGATAATTATGGCAAAGTAACAAATGTGATTTCACTGGAATTCGGACCAAAAGGAGCAGCAATATATATGGCCGGCTAATTATGTGCACAGTTTTTGTGATTAAAACTGAAAAGTTTGCTTGTATCACTGTTGAGTACTAAAGGCCGTATTTTTCGGACAATAAATCGCTCTGGAGTATAAATCGCACCAGTCAAAAAATGCATCATGAAGAAAAAAAAAAGAGCACAAGTTTTAGTGCTTGCTCCTTTTTGGTGCTGCAAATGGTAAGTCCTTACGGTGGCATCCAAAAGACACAATAACTGGATCACAGCAAGCCATTTTAGACAGAATTTTTTTCCCCCCATAGTTAGAGGTAGAAATTTCCAATCAGCTGGAATGCCACCTGTCAGAAAGGAGACACTATTAAGGAATTGGGATTTTGAATGAAAGTCCCAGCTCTAATTTTAATATATACAAGCTGCATCTGAGTTTTAAGTCACGGGACCCGACAAACTATGGGAAAAAATTAAAGAATATGGTAAATACTTTTGAGTTTAGGATCTAAAGCATCACTGTTGTGGCTCCAGGTGCCTGGAATATTTACTGCGAAATGATGCAAATCCAGGGATCCGAGACAATCAGGGCTACAATGCTGTGCATTATGCCTCTGCATATGGACATCGCCTTTGTCTAGAGCTGGTGAGAGCATCACTATTGACTGCATGCTGTGTAATAGCCACTGTACTTGCTTATATTGACAAAGCTTTTGCTTAATTTCAATAACTCTAGATTGCAAGTGAAACCCCTCTAGATGCGGTGAGTAGAATTTGTGAATTTTCTTTACTGTACAAATGAAATATCCTGAGATTGTGGCCTGCACTACAATCGATTCATTCCTTCATGTGTCATCAGGTTGTTATCCAAATAGTCCCTCAGGATTTTTTTTTTTTTTAGAGACCCAATCCCCGCTCCAATTTTAATATATACAAATCACATCAGCGTAGTGACTGAAGCCAACTTAATGTAAAAGAGCACACAAATAGAAATGACAAATGTTGAGGTGGTTGCACATTCAATTCCCATTATTAAAATGGAAGTCGATAAACTAACATTGGTGTCCTGAGCCACTTGTACATAAGTATTAAGTTAGAAAATTAAGTCCTCCTCTCAAATAGGAAAGTCCATTAAATACTGTAAATTAGGGATGTATTGATATCCAAACATCACAATACGACATTACCAAAGATATGAAGGTCACAATACGATAATCATCGCGATATTTTGGGCGGATGGTGATATTAAAAAATGTCACGATTTTATAAAAAAAAAGAAGGAAAAAAAGCTCATACTTAAAAAAAACAAAAAAAAACACAATATTGTGCTTTTGTAGATAACAGCAATGCATATAAACAACCTAAAATCTCTAATAACACTTGCTAGTTGCACACACACTTTGCGTTCCTCCACATATTGACATAAGCATATTACGTACTGTATCTCACCATTAGTATGATTTTAAACATAGAAGGGCCAAAATATGCCTTGTGAAAATTCAACTGCACTAGGAAAACTAGCCACCAGAGAGTGCTAGAACTGCACAAATGGAAATCAACCAGACTTTTTAACAGATGTGCAGCTTTTAACATCGTGACTTGACAACAAAGATATTATGGCAGTTTTAATATCGCAATATCACGATAGTGCCGTTATTGTTACATTCCTACTGTAAATGCTTTGTACTCTTCTCATTTGAATAAATGGTAAGTGCTGTAGGCCATTATTTGAAGAAATGCTGTATTTGAACGTATTGTGTATTAATGTGATTCTAAGCTCCATAGCAACATGAATTATTTATATTATCAGTTAATGGAAACCTCAGGAACAGACATCCTCAATGACTCTGAAGTCCGAGCTCCCATAAGCCCTTTGCACCTTGCTGTAAGTCACATTTTTAGGACTCAAAATTTATTTATTCATTATTATTTTCTTTTTTAAATCTAATATTTGGACATTTATTTGTGGTGTTAAGGCGTACCACGGTCATCACCAAGCCATGGAGGTTCTGGTGCAGTCTCTGTTGGATCTGGATGTGAGAAACAGCCAGGGGCGAACACCTCTAGACTTAGCTGCATTTAAGGGCCATGTGGAGTGTGTGGATGTTTTAATAAACCAGGGTGCCTCCATCTTGGTCAAAGACTTCACCTTAAAGCGAACCCCAATTCATGCTGCAGGTGAGTGTGTTTACTTTTGTACTTTGAAATGTATAAATGCACCCAATAATGCAAATGAACTGTTCATCAATCCCTCGCAGCTACTAATGGTCATTCAGAATGTTTACGTTTGCTGATTGGAAATGCTGATCTTCCAAGTGCAGTGGACATTCAAGACGGTAACGGACAGTAAGTCATTATTTATTTGCTGCAGTGGTCCAAGATGTGAGTCTATATGTACAATTTAACATTTTTTTCCTTTAAATTCCTAGAACCCCTTTGATGCTGTCAGTTCTAAGTGGACACACAGACTGTGTATATTCTTTGCTTAATAAGGGAGCCGGCGTGGAAGCCAAAGACAAGTGGGGTAGGACGGCCCTGCATAGAGGAGTGAGTGTAACTTTCCCTTCTTTCTCTGTGAAAACAACCACGCATGTAATTAAAGCTTTAAAAAATCCATCGTTTCAGGCTGCTACTGTATATGTAACAACACTCCTATCTCTTCTTAATGTTTATTCTATTTGCAGGCTGTTACTGGTCATGAGGAATGCGTGGAAGCTTTGCTTCAGCATAGCGCCAGCTTCTTGGTGCAAGACTGTAAAGGCCGCACACCCATCCACCTGGCAGCTGCATGCGGACACATTGGTGTATTGGGAGGCCTGCTGCATGCTGCCCAGTCTGTGGAAACACCTCCAGTGTTAACAGACAGCCAAGGCTACACACCGCTGCACTGGTCCTGCTACAATGGTATGTGGATTCAAAAAAAGAAATGGGACTATAGTTAGACATGTTTATAAGTTGACTAATACCGGGGCAGTTTGGAACTCAATTTCATTCCTATGACACTGAAATATGCCAAAATTGTAGGAGTGCACTTAAGTTTACTACTGCAATTGCATACGTTTTAACTACAGTAAACATTTCTATGGAAAAACACTTGCAAGTTTACGACTGCAATTGCATATGTTTTAACTACAGTAAACATTTCTATGGAAAAACACTTGCATTAAAACTCCTCCATCGCGGGACGGTACCTTCCAGATCCGATACAGAATTACACTATAAGAAATACTCATTTGACTTTTTGCAGTATTTATGGCACTTTTGTTCTTTAAGGGTTTTGAGCGCACTTTAAAATACTCAAATGTTCCAACACTTATTCCTGCGCAGTCAACCAAATAGCTTCCCTTCCGCCTCTCACTTCCTGCTCGTATGTGATACAAGCACATTAAGTCCACTTGCAATTTTGCTTTTCAGTGTGTATATGAGGTGCAAAATGACAATTTTGACTCTTCAACTGTGATGCGAGACTGTTTATTTCAAGCCATGATATAAATTATTAAAGATTGACAATGACCTTGGGCTCTTTCTTAAAGGTCACGATACATGTGTGGAGGTTCTGCTGGAACAAGAGGTTTTCCAAAAAGCAGAAGGCAATCTCTTCACCCCCCTCCACTGTGCTGTGTAAGTTAGCCGATCATTACAGTAATCGACAGAAGGTAAAACCACATTACGGGCATTTAAAGAGGGGGAAAAACATGCTTTCTCTCTTAAGGATCCGTGACAATGAAGGTGCTGCTGAGATGCTTATAGACACCATGGGCCCCGCTATTGTCAATGCCAAAGACAGCAAAAACAGGTAAAATCTTCAGTGTGAAAGTTATTTAAAATGCTGGATAAAATTTCTCAGTTCATAAACCTTGATTTTTGTCATATGTGTTTTTTGGTTGTCCAGGACTCCTCTGCATGCCGCAGCCTTCACTGACCATGTTGAGTGTCTGCAGCTGTTGTTGAGCCACAATGCTCAGGTCAACAGTGTGGATGCCGCAGGGAAGACCTCGCTCATGATGGCTGCTGAGAACGGCCAAACCAACGCAGTTGGTATGCTGGCTGCACACAAGCATCACTTGGCGTCGGGCTGAAACTTCCAATGTCCAAATGTGGTCAATTTCACTTTTTTTTTTTTTTTTTTTTACAAATCCATGCTATTGTTCAGTTCCCATGTGAGTCTGTTATTTTAACAAATTATGGTCCTACTAAAATATTCTAAAGCATCTATAATGGCTTGCTGTCTTTGACAATGCCATGTTAATGGCTCAACAAGCGTACCGTTTTTCAGTGGTTTCATGAAAAATGAACGCTTTGGAGATGTAATGTTTTTTCCTGACGCCAGCTAAATATATCTGAGACACAAACTCATCACAATGTTACTGAGTTTACTTTGTGTGCCATTCTCAATTGTAAGAGCTCCTGGTGAGCAGTGCAAAAGCAGATCTCACGCTTCAGGATGCGGTGAAGAACACTGCGCTTCATCTTGCCTGCAGTAAGGTCAGTACAGTTTATCACCGCTAGAGGGCTGTGTTGCATGCTAAGACATAGGGTGTCCTTGCATGTGTATGCTAAAGGCACGCTGTTTAATGTTGGTTGGTCATTTTTAGCACCAATAAAACTCCTCTTCCCTGTCACAGGGACATGAAACCAGTGCCTTGTTGATATTGGAGAAGATTACAGACAGAAACCTCATAAATGCCACTAATGCCGCTTTACAGACGTATGTATCACTTGCAATAGTTTTGGTGTATATCTGTCTGCAAACAATCGGTTAAACTTGAATTTTTTAATTTGGTGTACCGTACATGTCATATCAATGGACATCACTTTCAACTCGGGCTGCAAAATTCTTAAGGGAGTAAACTTCAGGTTTGTCTAAAGTGTTAGGGTTTATAGACTTTTCTTTCTTAGTAAAGTTTAACATGAAAATAAGTCAACAATCAGTCCATCCATTTTCTATTGCTCTTGACCTTGTTAGGGTTGGGAATGAGATGGCTATTGCTGTTGACTGAGGCGGGGTACATTCTGCTTATTAGTGAATCACAGGTCACATCATGTATAGACAAATAACGATTCACTCACATTCATACCCACATCAGGGGCAGAAGAAACAGCTACATCACTCTGCTGGATTTAAATCACAGTTTGAAAATCGAGCGGAAAAATATCACACTATTTTTTTTTAATTATTATTTACATGCATGTCTGCTTATGATATAAATATTCAGTTTATTAATTCTCAGTAATTTCCATGAACATTGTCCAACTTTCTTTGTGAAACGCCCCATTGGATTAAAAAAAATTCCGCCTCCTTGCAACTTAACTTTTTACCCAATCCTTGTTCTTTCAATTCAAGGCCTCTGCATGTTGCTGCAAGGAATGGCCTGACGGTAGTGGTGCAAGAGCTGCTCGCAAAGGGAGCCAGTGTCCTTGCAGTCGACGAGAATGGTAAATATACGGCTGACTTTCTAGAAATAGATAAGTGTTGACGTTTTACAATATGGAGTGTGGTCGTTCCCTCAGGTTACACACCTGCCTTGGCTTGTGCCCCCAACAAAGACGTGGCAGACTGCCTCGCCCTCATCCTGGCCACCATGATGCCTGTGTCCCCATGCACCCCGGCCCCTACCCTTCCTTTCAGTGCCATTAACCACTACACCACTAGCCCCTCCAAGAGCGTCACCTTCGATAGCCTGCCTGTGCTGCGCGGCCAGCACAGCTCCTACTGCAGCTTCAACAACATTAGCCATCATGATGTCTTCTACAAAGATGAAGAGCTCAACGACTCGGACTCAGAGACATACTGAAGGACAGGAAACGGCGCAAATCGTTACACGCACACTGTGTCTTAAAGTTCACACAGGGCCAGCTTGGTAGGGCAGAAGAAGACGACGAGAGACGAGCCCCTTCAGGAGCCTTAAAAGTCATCCCCTCCCGACCTCATCCAGCACCAGTTGTCCTTCCAGCTGATACCAGGCTACACTGACTCAGTACTTAAGTGATTGCACTTGATGGGCAGACAGCGATCTTTTTACTGCAATAACATGCTGATGGAAGGACGGTAGCAGCTATAAAGAAAGCTAAACCAGCATGGACCAAAAGATGTGGATGCATTTTAACCCAAATTCAATTATGTGTACATGAGTTTGTTTTGAAGTGTGTCTCGGTTGGTTTATCTGGAGGCGGTGCAGCCAGTTCAATTTTTTCGTTTAGATGTTTGTGTGAATATAGAGGTAGATTCTTCTACGCACGGCATCTTTCAGAATGCACTTGTCCTTTCAAGTCTGTCACACGGGAGGAAAGTTGTTTGTGTGAATGTTTGAAATCAAAATTTTAAAATATTCTGTCTTTAACTCCTATCTTGAAAAGAACATCAATTATCTACGTCAGGTTATTTTATTGTTGATCAACCTCACCCGTGTGTGTGTGTGTCTCCATCATGGTTTAGTCTCAAGAATAAATTATTTGTGTACTTTGGGGTCCTAATATGTGCTCATTTTGTGCCTTCGTTGGTTCCTAAGATGAAAAGTGTAGAGGCAGTAAAAGCACAGTGACTAGGTAAGTAATGAAGCATTTGTGAGAAGCACTGAGCCCTTGTTGCGGTACAGGTGTAAGTAAACCAAGGCTATTAGCATTTGATTTTATTTTACCATTATTATACGGCGTGGTTTGATTGTGTTATTTAAAAAAAAGAACCCACTCAAATCTCGCACTTGAAATTCACATTGCTGAAGAATTTGAATCGTACTGGAAATATGTACATTTTAGTGGATTCCCTATAAATAAAGGTTTCTTCAGATGGGATGCTATGTACATAAAAAACTGAAGTCAAAGTTGAAATGAATTATTTCAGTACTGATAGCTTGTGTATTTTATTGCTAATAAAATGAATTTAATTATGAAAATGCCTTGTCATTAGCTAATGTATTACATTTAGCAGAACGCAGTTGCAAAGATTTCAAAAATATAATTGGCAATTCGATTTATGGCCAGTTCCGAGTTAAAGTCAAAATGGCGGTCTTACTCGGTGAATGGATGCTCTCCGATCATTGAAAAGCATCGGATTTAGGATCGTTATAATTTGACTTGTGAGGATTGTTTTTTATTTCATAATGTCATGAAATGGAGGGGGAGGGGTGTTTTCAGTATTCACTTTCAGTCATAACTCGTGAATTTGTTTTAGTCTTTGCTTCGCTGTAAATCAATCAACCCCTCCGCCATGAGACACGCCCCTAACTTCCGCTTCAGGTGACGCAATGGCGTCGTGACATCAACGCGGCGTCACGATGCCTTGCCAGACCAAACAACTTTTCCAGACTGAGCAGCAAGCGAAGCGACTCCACACCTCGACTCGTCCAGCTACGGCACGCCGTCAAGCAGAGATTTTTTGGGATCGTCGAAGATACCGACCGAGACGCCACTGCGATAGACTGTTAAGGATTTAACTTTGATTTAAACACATTTCCATTTTGGTACTTTTTATACTTTCTTCAGTTAATTACCGCCGCCTCGCTGAAAATTGAGATGAGGACTCTGTGGTTGTTGTTTCTCGTCGGGCTAGCCCCTGGATTCATAAGTGAAAAAGTAAGTACTTTTTGGGTTTTACTTAGCACTGGATGTTACTTTAAAAAAATATCTATCTATCTTATACAAACTTTAAAAAAAATGTCTGCACGGAGGAAAAACACGGACAATGCCTCCTTATTCAAGTAAATATTTAGAGAATAATGCTGTTTGGCCGACTAACATTCAGTTTTCTCAGTCATGAGTAGGTGGCAATGTGGTGTCAAGTTCACATAGGACGAGTCGGTTTTCCACGTTTGACTTTTTTCTCCCCCAAACCATGACCACTTTCTCACTCACACGTGTTGGATAAAGCTTTAAATTTAATCAAGTTTAGTCCACACGCTGCTTCAGGCCATTCTTTCCCTCCCTCACCAACAAAAAAAACCCCAATCTGTTTTCCCCTCTGTGTGTGTGGTAAAGCTGGAAAACACCTGGAAACTTCTCCCCTTTTTTCAACAGGAACCAAAAGATCCTGTTTAGAGAAGTAAGCTTAAGGTACTGTGGAACCAAGTCAGGTTACCTTTTTCAATAAGCATGGTAATTCTGAATCGTGGATTGTGTATTGTGAAAACAAGCCAACTGAAACCTGAGACTGTAGCTCCAGTGAGAGTTTATGAAGTTTCCCCACCTACAGTACATAGAAGGCCCTGCAGGTTTTAAATTTGAAAGCACTTTTATTGGAAACAAATCTGATCGCTGAGAAACAGCTTTGTGCCTATTTGCTTCCAGAGAACTCAGTCTTAACATTGTTTAGCGGTATATGGCTTATGTCTTAAACACAAACTGTCCCTGTTGACGAATGTGTGGCTGTAGAATTACTGGTTAGTCAACCAGCAATGCTGCTCTCGTGAATGATGAAAGTCTGCTCGTGACAGGATGTGAGCTGTTTTTTGTGTCATTTTCTGGATGGATGACTCACCGTGAGTCCCTCTGGGCTAGTCCAGGCACGATCGGGAGCTGCATGGGACGTACAGAATTTGGGAGACTTACTATGACACCTGATGCTGTTGTTTTATTGGGACATTTTGTTCAGGGCAGTGCAGTGAGCTACTAGTTTGCACGTCTGCCTCACAGTTCTAAGTTTTGTTGTTTGAATCTCAGGTCTAGCGTACTTGGCCTTCCTGTGTCAACTGTACTGTACATCTTTTAAGAGGCAAGTCAAGTTTATTTGTATTGCCCAACAAAACAAAACTATAAATAAAGGAACATAATTGAATTCAATTCTAAACCCATTTCATTGGCACCAGACCTTTATGTTACATATACAGATTGTATTCAGTGTCAAATTTCACACCACTGCCCTGGCATTCTAGTATTTCCTATAACAGCGACATGGAAAATGCCATTTTCCCACGGCCTCCACGTCTGTCTGTTGTCCTCTTGAATAAAATTGGTCATGATTAGTAAATATAGCAAAGGTGGTTAATAGGGGTGGGAATCTTTGAAAGTCTCACGATTCAATTCCGATTTTTGGGTGTGCGATTCGATTCAGAATCGATTTTCGATTAAGAACGATTTTTGATTCAAAATGATTTGATTGACAATTTTTGCTTAAATTTATAGATGTTCAAGGAATCGTAATGATCTACTCCAATCTGACTCGCTGATGCTAACTAGTCCGCTACTCGTGGCACTTTTATCACTCAAAAGAACGGCTCCACGCTGCAAAAAAAAACAACATTTATTGGAATAACTTGAACGTGACTTTTTCCTTCTACTCTCTAATGTGGCTACAACTTAACAGTGTATCAGACCGCGTGGAACCACACTGCCCCTAAGTGGCCAAATCGGGTACAACATGAACAGCGCTCCCAATAAAGGCACACACAAACAAAAGGAAGACATTATAAATAATTTGAATCAAATCAATTTTGGGGCATTTAAAATCAATTCTGAATTATACTAAATGAGAATCTGTTTTTTGGGCACACCCCTAGCGGTTAATCATCAACTGATGTGTTGAATGTGGTGCGATTTCACAGAGTACTAATGTAAAGGGAAAGACTCATCATCATCAACCCAACGCGATCAGAACTTGTACAAGTGGAAAAGCAGTGTACATTGTAAGAAAAAACACACCATTCGAAAAATTAGCCAGTTTTATTTCAAAGTAATTAAACCCATCTGAAACGCTTAGAGTTGCAACACTTCAACAGTCATGGTGTGCATTCCTCCAGTAAAAGACGATTTGATACATATTGATATATTTAAGTGGAACGATTCCATGCACTCACATATTTAAAATCAAAATTGAGATATATAGACACTCCTACTATACAGTACCAAACGTTTGGCGCTGCTGCCCCGCTGTGCACTCAAGTTGGTTACACAACCATGCTACCATGCGTCTGTCATTATTATTGACTTTCAGCCCTATGTGAGAAATATTTTCCTGTAATAACCGTAAGCCCAAATGGTTTAAAGGAATTCTTTATTGCAAGCGTTAATAATGCATTTCCATGAGCCAATCAGGCGTGCGTTCGTCGGTTGCATATGTTTTTTTTACTGCTGTGACAGGGCTATTTCCAGCAAACTCTCATCGTGACAGAGCACCAGGCTACCAGATGGGTATACTATATACTGTATGGTCTGTGTGTGTGAGAGACGCCGTGTACGTTTTCCAGATGTCTGATTTTCATGTAAACAGGCATTATAGCGACTCTCTGGCACGGCTGCATGATAGTGCAATGTATTCTATTTTGTTGGTGGTTTTCTTCTGTTGGCGTTTAGCCCACAACCTCGCAGTAGGTCTATGCTGACGTTCCGTTTCCATCTAGTTGATGTGATATTTATGTATAGCGTGTGATATTTTAGAAGATGGGAGGTAGCTTTTTGCTATTCAGCAGATGAAAGCACCTGAGGTCACGGTAAGGTGAGCTTCTATCGCCATAAAAGGAAACCCTGCTTTCTTTCACCACGGTTTAACTGTTCCCTCCACACCAGAGAGCCTGTTAAGTAGACACTGGTGTGGGCTGAGTTAAAAAAAAAAAAAAAACAAAAAAAAAACTAAAGAATACATCAGACCAAAAGATGTTTGCTTTTGTGTTAAAGCAACATGTTTTCAAGCATGTTTTGAAAGGAGCTGACATTTTACTAAAAAATTATTTCTGATAGTTTGTAAATGAATAAATGTTGGGCGATATGGCCAGAAACTAAAATCTCGATTATTATGATTATTTTTCAGTCATTCAGGATGATTACGATTTTAATATAATAAACCCAACAAACATTTATTTAAAGATTTCATTTATTTAAAAAGTAATTCCTGTGCAAATGTTCAGACAACAATAATGTATACTGATTGTAAATCACTTTTAACAACCTTAACACTCAGTTTGTGCTTAAATGCCACAATTGAGCGTCTTGTCAACCACATTCTGCCAAAATTACTACTCGCAATAACATTTGGATGTAACAGAACATAAGAACAACAGCTTTTAATAATCAAGAAGACAAAATTTGATTTCACGATTTGGCAAATATTCAACAATTAAATTTTTTTAAATGACAGTTAATTTAATTAATTTGATTTATTGTACTGTAATCAAATCACACTTTTTAAAAAAAATCCAACTTTCCTTCCTTGGGGCATTTCAAACATTGCTAAACATTGGCAAAAAGGCTTGATCCGACTTCCATTGATGCTGACGTCCCCACACATTTTTTCTTTTTTTCTGGAGAGCTCAGTATTGTTCATTCGGTAATTTTACCGATTTGACATGTTATCATCATTGCGCTCCTTTTTTTTTTTTTTTTTTTTTTGTGTGCGAGTGTGTGTGTATTCATTAGTTCACCTAAAACCTATTAAAAAAATCCCATACCACATTTTTTTCATCAGCGCCACTTGGAGGGACCGCAAACTTCCTAACCAAATGTATGACAAAAATGCCATTATAATTTATGACAAAATATGCATGTTTTTTATTAAACCGATGTACAGAACAATGTCTTAATATATTTCAATGCTCAAATGCATCTATAAAAGATGGACTCTGCAACAACAAAGGTTTTGAAGCATGCAAAAAAAAAAAAAACACATGCTGTTATGCCCCCGCCCCGCCAAATCTTGAAAATATTTCAAATACATTTATTTGGGTTAGCCTTGGATTTTTTTTTCTCTATCATAAATGCCTCTTCCGATGTTTCACTCACCATTAAGTTGTCTTTTATAAATGGAGGATCTTTAGTGGGACTTACTTATTACACCGCAATATGACAATATGCGTCTGCTTTGTGTAATTATAATAAATCACTGCACTCTGATAAACATTTATGGCCATGTTTAGTTTGTTCTCAACACCTGTGTCTTAAGAAGCTTCCTTTTGCCAGGATCCATCCGTGTTCGCACCTGTGTTAGTGGAAGCATAGCATGCATACCAGACATGCACACTTCACGTCTGAATGGGCCACATTCATCTGTATGCGTGTGTGTATTTTACAGAAATTCAGGCTCTTTATCATGCCGCTTTCGGCAAAGGGAATGCTGCCGACAACAAACCAAACTAATAAATGTACAACGTTTGCGATTAACCGTACAAGGGCCTGATCTCCACGACTTCTTCCTGTGATGATTTAGATGGCAACAGATTTAGGGTTTTTTAGTCCTGCCGCAAATCAACTGGACCAGCCAGACATGTGAATTGAAACTATGTGCAGTAATTCAAACAAACTATGACCTCTTTTTGCCTGCCTCAGTATGGTATCACTTTATTGACAAATTCTCAGAAACCAAAGGTCAACTAGTCAATGAATTTCTGTGAATTCTTTTTTTTTGTTGGCAATTTTCATTGTCTGATAACAAAAAAAAAAAAAAACTTTTTTTTTTCCCTCTCAGATGCTAGTCTCTTCCCAGACCCTCACATTCATTGGAGATGACCTTTACATTGAGGGTCAAACATCAGGTGTCCTCCCGATAGATGATGAAGATGGGGACGACTTGGGCTCAGGATCTGGATCCGGAGACTATGGTAAGAGGACTGGACTTGCTTTTTGAATGACTCGGTCAGGTGTCTTTTTAAAGAACCATCAAATAAACAAAAGTCTGAAAATGTTTAACATGCCCCATTTCTAAGGCACACACACATTTGTGGGATGAGCATTGCAACTGAGTCGCATTTAATTCTGCTGTTGTTCAGCACCTTGGACGGCGACCACAAGCTCAGGTCAATGGCAACAACAGAATAAACTGTTGTAAACTACTAAACACAAATTTCCTTTCATACTTTTTAGTTTTGGGGTTATTTATTTGTTCAGGAAAAACTGGTTAATGTGTTTCAAGTGTTCATCATAAAATGGGTGTGTTTGTGTGTGTGTGTGTATAATCTATTGTCTGTTGTCAGGTGTGGCCTTTTTACCTAAACCAGCTAAGTGCATTTGCTATTATTATAAATCTGACTTGTTCACACATTCTGATGAATGAATTGCGGGTGTTGCAGGTGTTTGTTCCAAGGTGACGTAGATGAGGTTATTAGAAGCCAGCAGACGCAAAGTACTTTTCACCTTTTTTTTATTCATAATAATTCATCGTTATCCCCCCCAGGAGAGAATGTGTGAACACGGGGAGCAATTGGGGTTTTGTAAAACCTGGGTGTTTCAACCTCATGTATCTAAGCAACCACTATAAACACCCAGTGAACACATTCTAACACTTTCAAATGCCAAAATGAGTTTCTCTCTCACTATTGTGAAATAACTGATGTACAGTACTGTGTCTAAAGTCTTTGTTCACAGCAGTCGTTTTGACATAGTAGTGAATAGTAGAACAGATGCAATTTGCATACAAAACTATCCATCAAAGGATCACACTGTTGATTTAGGTAAAAAAAAAAAAAATCCTACTGAAGACATCAGCAATTTGACACCTTTTGAGTCACCAGGCTGTCATCATCCTAAATGAACTAGGAAGTAGCCTGCCATGATAGTTAACACAAAGCACAAATACAATTGTAAAAAAAAAAAAAAAAAAACGATTTCTAAGTTTTGAAAATTATTATAAAAACAATGACATCATGTTGTTCTCCAGACCGCAAAGTAGTTACTAATCAACAGTGCCTCTGCTGATTAGCAGCTAATTGCTGTACTCCATTTTGTGCCACGACGCAATCAGTTAATCAACTATCCATTCCACATAAGCTACTGAATTGAATCAATGATACCAATCATCCAAGTCGTTAACCCGTCGCTAATCAGCACACAATCCTCCACTCCTTGTTGCTTCATACATTACTCACTCGCGCACTCAACCCTAAAAGGAACCTTTGCACACATCGATGTACTGTACCTTTCTAGTTGTTTGACGCCATTTCACTAAGCTTTCATTCCGAAAACAGTCATGTGCGCAGTTTTTTTAATTATTATTTCTGTACGATTGTGTTGTGATGGTTATCTAAAGTCTGACGCAATTGTCTGACAACCACCACATTTTTATCCACCGTTTGAGGTGTGTTTTCCCCGGTGTGGTTTACCAAATTGTGCAACCGTTTCTTGCATGTAAAATTTGAGGTTTCACCATATGCAGGTCAGGACAGGTACATATCATGGAAAACTAAAAGATTCAATTCACTAATTGAATTGTATATTATATTGATTCACTACAGAAATAGTAAAAAAAAAAAAAAAAATCATTATTTGTTTGTAATTTTGATGTTTAAAGCTTACAAGTAATGAAAAAAAAACTTCAATTTACCATGTCAATAATGAATATTACAGAGAAAGGATTTTAACATTGAACTTGTTTTTTACTTGGGAATTGGCCCTCTGAAAAGTATTTTCATGATTGTCACTATTTTATTTAACTGCTGAAATAGATTGACTTTCCTACAATATTCAAATTTACTGAGATGCATTTTTTATATTCATCATTACAACTGCTAAAAACAACAAACAAAATGGTGGCGACAAAAGGCCAAACTACTGAAAAGTGACTCGTATCCAAATCTGTTGTTGATAGACAAAGAAGAGGAAGAGGAGACAGCAATCTTCACCACGTTTGTCACTTCCAACAAGAGCGAAGAATTGCTTCCACCTCGGTCGACGTCAGCAACCAAAGCAGCTGACCGCAACGATCCAACAACCGCAGTGATAGACGGCGAGACAACAGCAATGGGTGTGGACACGGAGGACAAGGAGGTAAAAACACACACCTTGATGCCAATGTCCTGTCATTTGTTGCATGGATTTTGCTCTTTTTTTTTTCTTTCTTTAATCATCATAAGTAATTGATTTATAAAATAAAGTTCAGTAATAAAATTGATACATTAAACATGTTTGTGTTTGTTTTATAACAATAATTGGCTATGGAATTATAAATTACTGTGATAGCACTTTTTTTGTTTTTTTTAAATCCCAAATCATGGGGCGGTGGAGGGGTCAGGGGTGGGATATTAAATAGGGGGATTAATAAGAAACACAAACATTTTCACTTTTATTTTTACTTTTAACAGTACCTAGGGGTTGTTAAAAAAAATAATAGAATCACTGATTTTTAGCACATTGAATGTGCCACAGTCCATACACAATGTACCTCAATATGCTTCTCATACTGTAATTGAAAGTGCAACCTTTAAAAGCAGTTACAAACAGAGTAAAAGGGATTTAAAAGTAAAATAAAAAATTGCTTACGAAAATGACTAAAACAGTGTACAGTGCAAGAAAAAGATTTCTAGTATTTAAAAATACTATGAAAGATCTTAGGTATGGGGGCAAAAAGCGTTTTTTTTTTTTTACCTGGATTTAAAAGCATTTACAATTTGACATGTTAATTTGAATATTTGTATTATTCACCCTGGTAATAAAGAATACCAGCCAAGCGGGGGACTGTATTATAAGTACAGAGAAGAAGATAAACAAGCTTTTTGAAGGTGGCATGTTATCCACGGAATTTTACGGTAAATGTAAACAAAATTAAGAATGAGAAAGAAATGTTATTTTATATTAAAGAATGTTGTGTGTGTATTGAGTTTCTTGTTTTTTTACTCATTTATCTGATTAATTTATTTATTTTGTTGGTCAAATGTAAATGTGTTTTACGGCTTTGTAGTATAGCTTTTAATAAATCTGACAATCTTAATTAATTATACATTATTAAAAAAAAAAAAAAAATGTGTCCATGCTTGTTCCTTTTAGGTGCCGGATAATGACCCGACAGCTGACTGGTTCACACATGCGCCCACTCCCAGCTCCACCTCTGAGGGTAAGGACATCAACGAAGCCGACGAAGACAACAGCCTGGATAGGTGGGACGACTCCTCCGTCACCAAACATGGTGGAGAAGAAGAAGACACAAGCGGAGTTCTGACAAATGAAATTCTCCTGGGCCGGGGCAGCAGACTGTCCGATTCTCCTGATGATGTGACATCTGAGAGCATGTGGGAGCGAACGGAGGTGCTGGCAGGTAAGCTCGCAGTCGCTGTCAAGGAAACGTGTACAAAATCCAACATTTCAATCATGGTTCTTTCTGCCCTTCCAGCGGTGATAGCATGCGTGGTGGTGGGCTTGCTTTGCGCCATCTTCCTCCTGGTCCTCCTGGCCTACCGCATGAAGAAGAAGGACGAAGGGAGCTACGACCTTGGAGACACCAAGCTTTCCACAACGGCTTACCACAAAGCACCAGCCAAGGAGTTTTACGCCTGAACTGACCAATCGAGACTGTGAATAGATATCGTCACTTGCCAGTTTGGACTGAGAGCGGCTCAATATCGGCTTTATTTTCAGATCTTCAACAGCAGCAAACTCATCTCGCCCGTCTGCTATCTTTTCACGTCTTTGTCTTTAGCCTCCACTTTTATCCCGCAGAATGGGAAAATTCAAATGCAGTCTTAGCATATCTGGGAAAGGAGTGCAAGTGTCTCTAGAGAGTATCATAGGATCACAGCCATTCTAGTCAAGGAAAGTCTATTCAACACTGTGCCTTAAAACCCACACTGCCTATCTTTAGATGGACTCGCAATGGTGTCACAAAAGTCACAAGGAAGTTGACGGAAACAAAAAAGTAGGACACCTTTATTGTGTTCTGAATGATGTCATAAAATGGTACTAGTATTCCAAAGAAACAAACGTTAATCCTTTTTTTGGTCGAGGTCAGATTTCATGTGTTGTTACATTTCATTTAGCGCTTTTTTTGCTGACTGTACAAATGTTTTTGTTTTTGCCATGACTAGTGAATATGTAATTCCATATTCTTTCCAGTATTGGTACGCGAGATTGGGTTCCTCTGCAGGTACATAACTTTGTTTTTCTCATCAATCTTATCTTGTAACTAACAATATCATGTTCTTTGTTGTCTTTGGAAATTGTAGCTTGTTTGTGTATTTTATATTTTGAGATTTTTGACCCAAAAGCCATTTTAAAGAAATCAATTGCAGTCTATACTATGCGTTGTATTCCAAATGCCTTTGCACACACAGGATGTCAACTTTGCATTGAACATTCTTAATATTAACAGGACTATTTTCTGTGATGACTGAGTGCAGCGAGCAAAGCCAAACCACATTCCATTGCAATTGCCAACTGTATGCAGCTATAATAACAGGTTTGACTGGTGACAGCATTGAGAGCCTTTCTGCACAATAAGGTTTTTCAGTAAAACAGGCTAGTAAAATGACCACTTCAGTTTTCCAGCGTAATAATGCAGTTTTCTGTTTTATCTATATATGTTTTAGCATTTTGTCAGGTGCTAATTGTATGTCAAAGCATTTTTTTGTTTGCTTCGTGGATTGAGGGAGAGTTATTTTGGAGCAGCTCTTTTGTTAGACTTTATAAGTTGTCTCATAGTTGGACATCTAAAAAGGCTCTCTAATGAATTATATTTTTACCAAAGCTTTTGCAGCAATTTTGCTCAGATTTAAAACTTCTTCCCTTTAATATGCAATGCCTCCCGCGTTTTGTCAGCGATTTAAAAATGTTTAGATGTTTAAATGAAATTTCAGTTGCTGTTTTGCAGAAGACTAGTCTACCTTACATTTCTCAAATATCCTGTAGAATTCTGGTTAACGACTGACATTTCATGGCTGGAATAAACAGATTTTTTTGTGAACGTTAATCCTCTGTGATTTACTGTTTTCATCAAGATCATAAGGATGAAAGATGATGAAGCTGAATCAGCAGTTTGTCAAAAAGACGTCATGTAGATTTAGCTGTAAAGAACCACATTGATACTTGTTCTTCGCTTAAAACTGAGGGTAAAAGCAGAAATAAACTCGAAATGCAAACACGTGCTGTGTGTGTAACAGTTTATCTTATGTAACTTTCATTTGGGATTGTTTACTATGTAGTGATAAAACTACGACATATGTATTAATTTATATTATTTGAGACTATAATCAATTTTCTTATGTAAAATGTACAGTACTTTTGCGTGTCTTTGTTTCCACTGATCAGATTATTTCAAATGTATGTTTTATTATATTCTGGTTCAATTAATTGTTGGTAAACCAGATGTATGCAATTGTCTTGAACACATTTAATAAAAGCTGGAAAAATATATTTTACATTCATGGCTTTTTTTTTTATTGAAAAGAGGTTGAGCATAAATTTATGCCAGTGGCAGATACAAAACGTCTTCTTCTTTTTTAAAATTAGAAAACACTAATGCAACAGCTGTGTTGCTCAAATGCATGTTAAATTTCATAACTGACATATGGTTGGTTGAATGTCCTTGCAGGGTTAAACCACTGTTTTGCCTTGACATAGACGTGCCAGCATGATGTGAAAGGAACCAAATGGTAGCCTACACTATTTTCACAAACGCAACGCATCGAGGAAGGAATGTGTTAACACGCGGGGGGCATTGGCTACAAGTTTGTTGAGCGGCATGTACAGTACTTAAAAAAATTCAGAAATAACTATGCTTTGAAATGGAATTGCTTTTCGTCCTCAAATGAACAATCTTTACACCTCATTAGGAGATAAAACAACAAAACATGAATAAATAAATATTTTAGACAGATGCATCAGTCACGAGAGATGTTTTATACTGTATAAAATACCATAGTAAATAGAGTATTATAATTTATGTAAATAATATTTACAGTATTATATAATAATACATTAACATTTATTTTTAAATTTGCCTGGCCTTTTACTGTGGAGGGTTAAAAAAAAAAAACATATGCTTTTATTCTGAAAGTGTCGCCAGAGGAAGTTAACAATCGTGAGGCGAGCTCAATCACGATTTTTGTATTTATTCTATGGTTCAATAAAGCTAATTTAAAGGGACTGCAACATGAAAAATCAACCTTTTGAAGCTTGTAGCCATGTTAAAATGCTAATTCCTCACCAATTCATCCCTGAATGAGAAATTCTAGGTTATTCTGCTCTCCCAGCACCGTAAGATTTCATCATTATATGCCTATAGTTAACTGGAAGGTCTTAAAATACCATGGTATAATCCCTTTAAAAAAAAAAAAAAAAAAAGTAGCGTCCAAATATGGTGCTATTTCTGTCAGCCATTGTGGCATCTTTTTTGTTGTTGCTTTCTTTATTAATTCAAACTCCAACATCCTATGGACTATATGCCACGGAGGAGGCGGGACTTCCGGGTTTTCACCCATCAACTTTGTTTCCGGTTTCGGTTTGTGACTTGAGTCCCGGTACTTGCGCTTCTGCCTTTGTACCCCTCGGTTGCGCGTTCCCGTCGACGGGTGCGAGGCTGCGAGTGAGTAGTGTCTGTCTGTGTCCGAAGCATTTGAGATAGCCAAGACGCCCTCCCGCCAATGAGCAGGAGTGCGCGGTTGGGGTGGTGGTTACCGTTACTTGCCTTCGGTGCAGGTTGGTGTGAGTTCGCGTCCCGCCTGTGAGACCATATATGTGTGAGTGCACCAAAAAAAAAAAAAAAAAAAAACCCTCAACATTATTTCTAGAACTTTTTTTTTTTTGTATCGCTGCATGGAAACTGCTGTAGCCTACATGGAGTAAAAACAAAACAATTAGACATTAAATTAATAACATACAAACAGTATACACTATCACATGCCAGACCAATGTCGACATTCGTGTCAAGCTAAAAGCCAGCAATAAAATGTGTTTATTACCCCGATTACGGGGTTGACTGTGTGCCTCCCAGTGCAAGTCCGTGAAAATAAGAAAATGTTTAGTAAATTGACAAAAAAACATGCAGTTCGTAAACACATAAGAATGAAAATATAATCTGTTTCCTTTATTAACCATATTCAAAAGAACAAGTATAAGAAGAAAATTGTATACAATTAAACAAACACATGCCAGGGGGTACATACATAGGTTACGTGCATTCAAATAATTTATAAGTTGTACAAATACTGCTCATTTTTAAAACCTTTTTGTTAAGTGAGCTACTAATCAATTTTATATAAGAAATAGTATCATTATGAAAGTGTTTACAATTTGGTTTTTGGTTGCTGTATTTGCATTTGTGGAGGTAGAATTTAGCTAAGATGATCAACAAGTTTATAATAAAATATACATCCTTTTTTGCTTTTCATAATAAAATCCCCAATAAGAATCGTCAACTATGAGGTCCGAATAGTCTAAAATATCCAAGACAAGTTTAATATTATTAGCAGTATGTCTATCTGTCATGAATCATGGCTGCGTCTCATCTATAATATTACTTAAAATATCTTTAATTCTTCTGGCCAGCAATAAAGGTATTATTTTACAATCATTTGTCAATGTAAAGCAAGTCCGTTATAGGCTTAGGAATTAGAGTAATAAGACCTTGAGTGAGACTCGGGCACCCCTTACCACGATCAATAGATTTCAGTACCGCGAAACTGCTGCAAAGGCAGTTGCTGATGCCCCGGCATAAGCGGAAGTGACGTATTTAATGCCGTGGCATACGTGGAAGTGATGTCGCTTGTGCCGCAGCATAAACAGAAGTGACGTCGCGGATGCCACGACACATGCCGCTGCCGCTAAATATGCTAGCCCTTACTGCACGATCGAACAATCCTCAGGTTATTTACATAATTTCTTTCATCTTTGGGGTCACTATCAAGACGGAGGCATTCCCCCAAAACACAAGTGACAAGGCTGCTATCATGGCCTGCGGGGTTAGTGTTTTTCACTCAGTTTGTAAATCAAATATGATCACGGTTGTTAGTCAATTTTTCCGGTTTGTTACCTCGCCGTCTTCTATTCATTCGTTTACTTTTGTGAATTTGAACTATCTGGCTGTACTCTCACAAATATTTAATTTATCAGATTATTTGTTTGCATTAATAACAAGTGGGATTTAGTCGTTGTTTTGTAACTTTCGTTTGTCTTCTCAGTGAAAGTGAAACATTAAACTTGTCAGTAAGAGGAAGTTCCTTTAGCATACAAGAATTAGATTTAATGCACCATGAATCCATTTCGATAAATCGGTGCGCATATTTGATTTTGATAGCTAATATTACATTGTGGAAAATTGTCTTTCCTCAGATGGCACGAGGTGGTAAAGTGTCTCTCCTCTTCTCCATCCTTGTGGGTATCTTCATGCTGAAATCCCTGGAAGGCCGACCCCAAAACTCAACAATAGTTAGAAATGAATTCAACAGTAATGCTCGGAAAGGTACCACAAACCCTCTTTTAAAAGTTATCTATTTAATTAGGCCTAAAGTTTATTTTAAGGACGGAAAATTATGCTGTTCTCTCCCATAGTACAAATTTAACAAATATAAATATTCAGAAGTACGCGGATAAGTGATTTAGTTGGTAGTTTATTTCACACTTGATGGCCAGAGTGGCCATGCTAAGCTTGACAACATCCCACTGCACACATAATGTGATGAAAATTACAAAACACAAGTGTAAATATTTATTTTTGCAACTGTCCACTGTTTCACCTTCACTGAAGAAAAACAAATACTGGTCATAATGCCACTGAAAACATCAGATAGTCTCTGTCCCCATATTCAAAAGGTGGATGGCAATTTCCGGGGCACATGCAAATTGTTCACTATGATAATGAAAAATAGAATTTACACACCATGTATTACACACTATTTAACAGAGCAGTGTGTGGGACGTCAAAACCTTGCATAACCAATGAAAAAAATGTTATAAAATTATTATCATTATTCTGCTACATTTTTGTGATGACTGAGTGATTCTGAAGAGGAAAATAAAAACACTTTGTAGTGATACTGAGTATGACCCAGTTTTCCTCATCATACAGCATTATTACATATACACAAACAATTATTACTATAACTAGTTTTGAAATCAAAAGTCATGGAAAATAGTTTAACTACTACTGTAATTATTGTGAAAAATATGATTGAAATACATCTCACTACAGGACATATTTTTGCCAAAAGCGTGAAATAAAAGCACATTATTGGCTTTTGTGGGCCACATAAAATTATGTTTCGGGTCGGATCCGGCCCCTGGGCCTTATTTTCGACACCTGTGCTTTAATGGAATCACAAGTGATGGTCTAAACCTACAACTGTTGTGTGTATTAATATGCAATCTCAAGACGTGGCAGCGGAGGTTGCAGGCTACGCAGATGTGGCCAAACAGATCATCGACCTGGCTGTGTTTGGACCTGCACGGAACCGCTCTTACCGACGCCTCGCCGACTTTACTGACACCATCGGGAACCGCGTCAGTGGCTCGCTCAACTTGGAGATGGCTATCAAATATATGTACAAAGCTATGATGCTGGATGGTTTGGACGTCCATCTGGGTGAGTAAACCTGTGTTAATGTTCATCTGAATGATTGAACATCACATGCTTGCTGGCAGCCGCCTTTATAGCCTTTTAAAATGTTCTGCTTTGAGAGAGGTTCAACTAGTTATATAGGACTTAAAGGGCAAGTCAACGTTAAACATTTCTTGACAATAATATGTTATATGTGACCTGACTAGTGTAAACGTGACATTCAGATTAATATTACATTTGTGGAATGTAGGTTGTGAAGCAAAATCTAGCTGTTTTTATCAATCTCAGGGGGCGGCCATTTTGCCACTTGCTGTCGACTGAAGATGACATCACAGTTGCTCATGGCTTAGCTCAATGATCAATCACAGCTCGCCTATTTTCTGAAGCTGAACTGTGATTGGTTGTTAGCAACTGCGATGTAATTTTCACTCGACAGCAAGTGGCAAAATGGCCGCCTAATATTGATAAAAACTGCTAGTTTTTGCTGCTTAACTCATATTCCACTAACACAATATTAACTAGTGGGGCTGTATAGAACATATTATTGTCAATATTAAAAAAATTATAATTTTTTTTACTTCCCCTTTAAGAATGCAAGGGAGAATCTTAGCTTTCCATCTCATGTTTCTGTCTGGAAATGAAGATATGGATTTTTTTTTTTTATGCGTCTGTCTTTGGTTCTTTGTCACCAGAACCAGTCAAAATCCCGCACTGGGTTAGAGGAAAGGAGAGTGCAGTGATGACGTCGCCAAGGACCAAGAATCTGGCGATACTGGGTCTGGGGAGCAGTGTAGGGACGCCACCTGAAGGTCAGCCATACTGAATAAAAATAATTATAAATATTATGAAAGTGATTAAATTTTTGTACAGTATTTACTCTAATAGTGGCCTCTGCTCTAATTCATTGCTGGATTGGGGATTTAATAAAAAAAAAACTTCTAAATAACTAGTGTTTGGCTATACTCTATTATAGAAAACAGGGTCCTAATTATAAGGTATCCACCTATTTAGCTTTCAATGGATAGATCTTTGATATAAACCTCTCGGCGCATTTTAAACATGTCTAATTTTCCCTTCTTTTTCCTCCCTGTCTAAAGGCATTGAGGCGGAGGTCATGGTCGTTGGTTCTTTTGAGGAACTGAAGCGCAGAGCCAGCGAAGCCACAGGAAAGATTGTGGTCTTCAACCAGCCATTTGTCAGCTACGGCGTGACAGTGGCATACCGTGCGTTCGGCGCCTCGGAGGCGTCGAAATTTGGAGCTGTGGCCACACTCATTCGATCCATTACTCCTTTCTCAATTAATAGGTGCCCATCTAGCTGTAGATTTGCTTTGTCTCTTCTATCAAGCACATTTGAAATCGATCCCGGCTTCTACTCTTTAGTCCTCACACAGGTTGGCAAGACTACCAGGATGGCGTGAAGCGCATCCCTACGGCGTGCATCACCATTGAGGATGCGGAGCTGATGTGGCGAATAACGCAGAGGGGACAGCGGATCACCGTCAGACTCACAATGGCCGCCAAGACGCTCCCAGATGCCGACTCCTTTAACACAGTAGCTGAGATAAAAGGCTGGCAGCACCCCGAGCAGGTAGCACTTACCTTTCTGCTGTCTGCCATGTTTGTTTACAGTAAATGTGTGAAAAGGCATTCTCGTATTCTAAATGTTGAATATACTTGGGTGGCACATTCAAAAGAATATGTCACTTCGATAATTAATTCCCGATGTTTTGTGGCCACATGTGGGAGGAATTATGTGAGATCATCTGGTTGACTATGTACTGTACTTTTTATCCCCGCAGCTAACAAGAAACACAGTTAGATGAAATTAGGTTCATGCATGAAATACAAACCATAATTCCAATTAGGTTGGGACGTTGCGTTTAACAAAAATAAAAACAGAATACGATTTACAAATCCTTTTCAATCTATATTCAATGGAATACTCCACCAACACAAGATATTTAATGTTCAAACTGATGAACATTATTGTTTTTTTCCTCCCCTCTAAATCTTTTCTCAGTTTGACACAATGTGGAAAAAGTGTGCTGGGGTGATGAGTCCACATTTCACATTGTGTTTGGAAGTCTGCTTTCCTCTTTCTACACATATTATATAACATTGTGGCTTCATAGTAAAACATTGCAAGTACAATACTGGCCTGCCAGCAGTCCAGACCTGTCTCCTATTTAAAATGTGTGGCACGTGAAGCACAAAATATGACAGCGGAGCACCCGGACTGTTGAGCAATATAAGTTGTACATCAAGCAAGAATGGGAAATAATTCTACCTGCAAAACTTATACAATTTGTGTGCTCAGTTAGCAAATGCTAATTGAGTGTTGTTAGAAGGAACGGTGATGTAACACAATGGTAAATGTTTCATCTTTTTAGGAATCAAATTTAAAATGAGTCAATATTTGCACAAACAAAAAACAAAGTTCACCAGTTTGTAATGTCTTGTCTGAATATAGGTTGAAATTTTGATTTGATTTGCAAATCATGTATTCTCTTTTTATTTACATTTTACACAATGTCACAAGTTCAATGGAATTGGTGTTTGTAGATTTCTTTGGAATCACAGCACTGTGAGAACGAATCAGCACACGTGTTACTTATTACTACCTCATGGAGGTGTTTGTCTTTTCTGTATGTCTGCGTTTCGGTAGGATTACGCAAAAAAATTTGACCGGATTTACTGAATTGGTGGATTGTGGGACAATTTCTTTTTAAGTTCCCTTATGAGATTATGTTTTTTATGAATACACTGCCTTTGCTGTGTTCGTCATAACTCCCCGCAGCTTCGTCCCATTTCTAAAGAACAGGAAGTCTGCTGAAAATGGCAATCTCTTAATATAATTTATCAGCTGACTACTGGGAATAGATTTTATTTTACATGGGATGTGAATGAATATGTCAGTAATGTAATTCTATCCTCCCAAAAATGTTTACTTTATCATAAAGGGATCTGGTATGTGGTCAGATATAAAATGTGGCCTTGCTTTATCATAACTTTATCATATATCACATACCACGACTTGAGCCAACATGCACTGTGAAGTGTCATGTCCAAATCGTTTGCGATGACACATACCTGCTCACAGAGTAAAACGGGTACAACTTGATAAACAGATAAGTTGCTTCTATCCAAATTTCTAAGTATTATGACCTTTGTAAAAAGCAAACCGTTTGACACTGCTTCTATATTTTATATGAAGAGTCTGGTGAGTGTATATTGCATGTTGAATCATGCCTTGCCATGAAACATAATACATCCAGATCTGGGTTGAATGCCAGTCGAAAGCACAACGGCTGAGTCATTAATATTCTGTGATTGCGAAATGGTTGTGCATCAGCTTTTAATGATTGACAAAATAGAGACAGTAAAGCCGACGCCCGCTCAGTTTACGGTTCAAAAACATTGTACCTCATACATGGGTATGATAGAGCCCAGAATGTTATGGTAAGTGAATAAGTAAATAACTAAATGAAATAAATGCCACTAAATTAATAACACAAAATACAGTAGGCGTCATATAACACTGAAACAATGCTGAGTCTCATGATGAGTCAAAATAACATCTTACTCTAATAGGGTCGTATTCTCAGGTTTGTGCCTCTTTTTGTCGTTGTTGTTTGTAATGGTTGGCTCGCACAACTTCTCCCATCCACCCCAAATTTGTGTAAAACCTCGAAAGAGGTATGATTCATTGAAGTCTTGGGCTGGCTATAAATGGCTTTTTTTTTTTTTTTAAATATATCCTTATAAAGTAAATGATGTGGGTAAGCGCTTCCGTTGCCAACTTATTTTAACAGCTGAACATTTCAGCAGTGGTGTTAGTCGATACTGCCGAATCAGCATGTTGTACATTTAACACTGTAATACAGGTAAAACCCAAAAAAATCCTATATTGATAACTTGTGGGTTTCCTACGCATTTGATAAAAGTTTTATGATCATGACAAATTACCCGTAGAAGGAATTATTTCAATTTCCAGTATTTTCAAGTGGAATAAAACAATATATTTGTTTGACCTCTGAGATTCAATACAGTATTTAGTTATTTTCTTTTTAAAAAAGGAAGACAAGATGAACACCATAGGGCTATTTAGTTTGTTTGGTTTTTGGTTATGAAACAAGGTCTCCGTTCCTATTTTGTTGGGTCAATGTTTCAGGGTCATGGTCCACACTTTTGTTTGTCCGCACATTGTCCCGTTCTTCGCGCTGACACGAAGTCAACTTCATGTAACATTACTGGAAATTGTGTTTGTACCTCTGCTTTCCTTCCAAAAGGATGCACGGATTTAATCTCTTTGACATATTTGTGCTAGGTTGTCCTATTGAGTGGTCATCTGGACAGTTGGGATGTGGGCCAGGGTGCCATGGATGATGGGGGCGGAGCCATGGTTTCCTGGGAAGCCCTGTCACTCATAAAACAGCTAGGTAGAGCCAAGCCAGACGAGTAAATAATTACTTATGATTTAGTTCTCTTACTGTAAATAAGTAGCGTACATGCAGTACTTCCACTACTTGCACGAACATCTCATATCACATACATTTGGACAGAAACTAAAATATTATTATTATTATTATTATTATTATTATTATTATTGATTAGACCACAGGTCATAAAAACAACACAACTATCTTATTTCAAAAAATTCTAAAAACGTTAGTAAATTCACAAAATTTCACCATTTTGAACAGGAATGAGGAACTTGCTGATTTGGACTTCACCTTTTTGTACTCAAATTTGAGCTAACTCACCAACCATGACATTCAACTACCCAAACTATTGGTCTGCACCTTAGCTAGCTCGCTGGTAAAACTAATCAAAATGTATTTATAATAAACTATTTTATGAAGGTATGTAAGCATTTAGTATCAATTTTAACTTTTATATCGAACCACACGCTCAGTAGATGCAGAACTTTTACATGATCTGTCTGTCTATTAATGCTGTATTAATATATGCATTTAATTTAGGGGTGCTTCTTTCCCTTGTGAAGCGTTAATTAATAGGTTTCAAATGACATTATAAATTATTTGTGTAATTAGTTAAACAGCTTAGCGTTAGCTCACTATTTTGCTTGCTGAAACTTACATGACAACTAAAAAAAACATAATAATGGTGTGCTATAAGTTATAATTCAGTAAAGGGGTGAAATAGTAGAGCTTAAAGTAACAAATAGCTAACATGTTAACACACTCATTTTTAATGTAACGTTAGCATGTCAGTTTACAATGATACGTTTGTCGCGAAGTGGTACACATTTACGTGATTCTTAATGTGTCCCCTTGTCCATTTCCAGGTTTACGTCCAAGGAGGACAATGCGCACAGTGCTTTGGACGGGTGAAGAGCAGGGCGGCGTCGGAGCGCAGCAGTACTACAATCTTCATAAGGTCTCTTAGGTCGCTGCCGTTCTGAATAGAAAATATGACACTTTGGATTGAAAGAGAGCAGAAGTATAGAAATCAGTAAAGCATCTGTACAATTGGTCCTTAGTTCTGCTATCCTGCTCTGGTTTAAGTCGTCTCATATCAGCCCTTGCATGCAACATAAATGCAGAATTGCTGCTATAACTACAGAAACAAAGATACACTGTACATTAATTAATAAAATAATTTTCTGACTAATTAAATGAGATTTCTATAGTATCCCAAAGCACACCAGATCATCTCTTATGGCGCACTTGTTGGGAAGAATAAAAAGTATATACAATATGTTGTGGTTTGAAAATATGTGAATGTCATTTCCCAAACCATTTTGTGATTCCTGAAGTTTGGATACTTAATTTTAAATTAAGATTTGCCACTACACTGTTTCTTTTCTGCTTTCAACTTCCTCTTCCATCCAGGTGAATCTGTCCAACTTTGATATGGTCATGGAGTCCGACATGGGGACATTCAGCCCAGTGGCCCTGCAGTTTACTGGCAGCGTGGCAGCACAAAAGGTTTGCACCGCATAAACATTTTTATTAATACGATATATTGTAATTATACCCTACAAAAAAACTCAAGCATGAACCTCTGTAGTTTTCTACCTGCCAGTTGCATTCAATGGTAGTGTGAAGAGCTGAGGAGACCATGTCCATGTGTGTACCAATAGGTGATGGAGAAGGTAGTCAAACTGTTAGCGCCTCTCAATACGACCAAATTGGAGACACATGGGGAGGGTACGGACATCTCGCCTTGGATGCAGGCTGGAGTACCAGGTCAGTTTACACAGCAGGATGCAGGGGTGTGTAGTCGGGGGGGAGGCAGGCGAGGCAGAGCCTCCCTGTCCCCTCTCCTGCATCTGAAGAGTGAAATAACTAAACTAAACAAAAACCCTAATAATGATTATTTTCTATTTTAGTTATCTGTGATTTATGTTGTTTTTCTTTTTCAATCCAATAATGGCAATGATTTTATCATTAAATTTGATAAAATAGCTGAATTTGCTTCTATTTTGGGTTGGGTTTGGAGTCAATGCCTCACCAGTCATGAGCATCACTGCTCGTCACTGGTGGGATGTTTCTCACCACAAGGGGAAATGGGAAGTATTGTGTCCTAATTTCTGCGGTCTGACGGAATACCTTACTACTATTTTTGAAAATGCTGAACACAGAGATTCACTTCCTCTGCCTCGTCCCAAAGGATCCATTATCAATAATTATTATATATTATTTAATGTCACAATATGTGGTCTAAAAAGTTGTTTTATTAGGAGCACAATAGTTTGTTATTTAAAACTTTTGGGGTGCTGGAAGAACATTGAGCAGCACACACTTAAAATTGATTTGCAAAGTAAACGTTTCTTCCTTTTTTTTTACTGTATTTCTGATGCGTGTTTTCAATTCACATTGTAGTGTGCCAAAGTTTGTCAGCAACAACAACAAAAAGACATTATTTTTAAAAAAAAAGTACCGGTACTCACACTGTCTCAAATTTAGGATCAAAATGCAACCATTTAGGGGTAGTCTGACATGCAGCCACAGCCCTCTAATGGCAATTAGTCACTTTTAAACAGTGGTAATAATCAGTACAGCTGGTGGTGTTTCATGGATCCAATTGATGATCACCATTCAAGAATTCCTTGTGAGAGAGCTGATGAGGGTTTTTAATTTATTGCTGAAGGGGACTTATAAGAGGGGGTGGGAAGGTTTCAAACGACACCATTTGATCAAAGAGGTGGATACCGTAATATTCATTTGACACAAAATATAAAGAATTCTCAGTATAAAGCAGTTCAATTTCATTTAGCAGTCGTTGTCTTGGGGAGAGGTTGAGGGTCCCAGTGCAGAAACGCAGACACAAGAGTACAGATGTTTCAACACCATTTGTACTGGGCCGGTCACTCTTTGCCCTCATTTCATCATGTGGTAATGAATTTGTTTATGCATGATGTGGCAATTTGATTCTGTGTTAAATACATTTAAAATGACAATCAGTAAGCGAATGGAGATTTTAGATAAAGTGCCTCAAATTTATTATATATTTTTTTCCCAAACTTCAATGTTTGAGTTCATCAAACAAATGTAACAATCAGACAAAGATAATCCAAGTAAACAAAACTTAGTTTTTTAAATGGTGATTTTATTTACTAAAGTGGAAAAAATATCCAAAGTTTCCTGGTTCTGAATGGAAAAGTAACTTCCCCTTATGAATAAGACACCTTTTTGGGGAAAACTGCATTAATTCACACTGACCACACCCATGCCTTATTACCCCCAGAGGGAAAATTTGCGATTACCTCTAGAGGGAGAATATTCTATAGATTGACTAGATGAAAGTTGAACTTTTTTGGAAGTTTTGTGTCTCGTTACTTTTGGCGTAAATGTAACACAGCATTTCAGAAAACAAACAAACAAAATAAACAGTTATTCAAAAACAGTTATTGCTGTGGAGTATAGCCCACATCAACATTTAAAAACTGCATTTTTCCCTTTTCCTTTTTCAGTCATCACTAACTCCTGTATGTGTTCCCCGTCGTCCAGGTGCCAGCCTCCATGTGGCCGACAGCCGATATTTTTGGTTCCACCATACAGAAGCCGATACCATGATAGTCCAAGACCCTCGAGACATGAACCTCTGCTCGGCTTTGTGGGCCGTGGTGGCTTACGTGGTAGCAGACCTCGAGGACATGCTGCCGAAGTAGTTGTTTGGAGGAGTAGCATGTAAAGCCTGACCGAAAAGTGACATTGCACACAGAACAAAATGAGACAAGAATAAGGGAAAACTATTTTTATACTTTTATTTTTTTTAACCTTTCAGTTTGTTGACAACTTTTATTTAATCACCGGTTTTAAATGTGTCCTGTAAGATTTTGCAAATAATACTTTTATTGTTTTAATATAATGAATAAACTGCCATTGCTTTGAATGGGTGTATTCACAATTTTGTGTGATGAAAGCGGTGATCAGTGAAATTAGCTAAGACACGATCAAACTGATAGAAAATGAGGAATATAACGGCAGGAAAAGAAAATTGGCCAAGTGTTCATAATTATTAAAAATGTTTTGTTACCACGGGAGGCTCCATAAACACAATTGCCCAATCTATTTCTTAGTCATCATTCCCATCAGTGATGTCAAGCAGTGTAGACAAAAGTCATTTTTGGAAACTGTGAGTGTGCACTGGATGTTGTTGTAACTTGTAACAGGCCTTAAGTCACTTTTTGTCTGGCGAACTCACGGGCTGATTCACACACGCACGATTATGTGAGTTGAGAAACAGGCTGAATGTTTCAGCATGATGGCACAGCCACATGCGCACAAACACAACACGTCATGGAGATGGATTCACTTTTACAAGTCACTTTTTTTTGTTGCAATTATGGTTTTGTATTAACTTTCTTTGACTCATTAATGCTTTTTTTTGTTTTATTTTTGTTCTTAACAGAGAATCACTATTATTTAATCTTACAGGTTTATTAAAGTGATACTGTTATGTATACACTGTAGTAATATTGTACACAAGGGGTCACTGACCTTTGTGAAACTAAACAAACAAAAAAAAACTTCTTGGGTGCTGATTAATGTGATGGGCTAACAGTTTGATTTTAAAAAAACAAAAACGTATGACACAACAGTTGGTGAACTTAACTTGAATTATGTTACTGCTAATCCTCTGTAAATGATAAAAAAATATTGAATTAACAAGGTTGGAAACATAAATATCAATATGTTACACTTTATTATATTATAAATCTGAGTGTTAACATGTTCAAATAAAGTACTCACTTCTACCACATTCACAGTCAACACTTGATTTTTCAATACATGTCGCCACCTTGTGGACAGCCACCTAAATAGCGGAATTAAAGGAATACTTGACTCATTGAGCCATTTTCTGGAAAAAAAAGTTAATATTTTGTCGAGAATGAATTTGATAACTTTATTATTTTTCTTGTACAATTAATAAATTAATTAGGGTAACGACCAATCATGGCTCAAACCCATAAAAGAGGTGAGCCATGATTGGTCGTTGCCTGCTTCCTCAGCACACGTAATGTCAGACAGTCGACAGCAAAAGGAAAAAATCGTTTTTAAATGCATAAATTGTTCATGAAAAATTATGAAGTTATCAGATCACACAAAGTATTGTCTTTTTACGGCTGAAAATTGCTCAATGGATCAAGCATCCCTTTAAGTGACCACTCTTTCTGATTTTGAGGGAAATAAATGAGAAAAGCCAAGAAGTCATAACAACAAATGCTTTTTATTAAAATGAACTTATACAAACAATTAAAACTCAAGTACTGTAATCAGAATACCGCAAAAGTTTGCAGGATAAATTCCAAAATTCAGTATCAAACATTATAAACATGTCTTATAATATAGAAATGATGGAACTTGGTATGAGAATGATGTTCAAGTTGCAATAGGCCTTCTAGAGTTGAACACCTTGATGCCATTTTGCATCGAAGATCGGGCGTATTTGGTCAATAGTGCTCCCGTTGTCTGTTTCTCGCCGCACAGGTCCCTGGAAAGCAGGCAGAACGACAACATTAGTCATGTGATAGGGGTATAAAAGAAAGTAACAAACACAATTTGTTGAACATTTTACATGTGGCAACTAAAACATCTCTACTTGGAAAAAGAGATGACACCCACACTATATATGGCGTAATATCCTCTTCTGTCCATTTCTCTCGCATTGTGAAAAGATGATTGAAGCGCTCCAGTGTATCCTCTGGGAGATCTTCTACCTGCAGAAGACAGATGGTCTCAGGGCGGGAGGTGCGGTCCACCAGAGCGACACTCTAGAGAAAGTACAACAGTCTCATTATACTCCACTATTGATTTCTTATTTACGATGAAAATGTGATGATTAGATCCAAACCTTGAGCTGGTCCAGACTAGAGCTCATGCCATCTGGTACGCTCTGTTGCCACACCTCCTGAAACTCCCTCAGGTTGAATTTGATGGCGTTCTTTAGCAACATGAGCGCAGTGGCCCGACAAACTTTAGCCTCGTCCAGCGCGTAGAACACATCGTCTGTCGGGAGGCAAGTGGATATGTGAAACTCTATTTCCCAATTCTTAACAGATTGTGCAAATGTGTTACTCACCATTTTGGATGTAGCGTGTCCCGTAGCAGTTTAACCAGTGCTCAATCATCTCTCTATCAAAGACATTATGATCTAGTAAGTCTTTTTGTTTGTTAATATGTTCTATAATATGTTTTAGGTTCGATTTGGACTTAATGTACAGCACTTTGTCTGCACTTACGGTTGTTTGCACTAACCTGGGCTCGAGTGGGCCTAACTCCTCCAGACAGCTTTGAAGTGGAACCTTGTTGCAAGACCATGACTCGGAGTCCACCAGCTGAGTCACATGACCGAGCAATTTCATCTCATAGTCAGAGTCGAGAACACGCCAGCAGCCTAAACCAAAGAAAACACACACGCTAAAAGTCTTTAATATTGTTCAGTGTTGATGAATAGAATACTGACACAGTGATCCATCCATTTAACAGTGTTAATATCTCTTACCATTTATCTGACAGGCATGGATGGCCTTCAAGTGGTTCTTGAGCTCTTCTTCACTGGCTTGAATCGTCTCCAGCAAATCATCCATAGTGTACTACAGAAGAAGGATGTTTATAAGATATCCAGTGCTTAAAGGATATAAAGTCCAACATGTTACCGTGTTTTCAGTATTCTCCTGCTGTCCTGCTAGGACAGGTCCTTGATATGGGTTCTCCCTTAAGACTCTCAGCAGCTTCTTCACTTTAGGACGCTGTATCTTCACTTCCCAGTAGCTGTTGCAAAAGCCCCAGACCTGCAAAGAGAGACAGACGGACTTGAGTCGAACGCTGAGTTGCATGATCTTGTTAAGCTTAATTGCATTTTCTTTCTTTTTTTGTTATCAAGTATAGTATTATATGAATGAAACCTAGTTGATATACAGCACATTAAAAGGGTGGAACACTATACACTTTTCGTGGAATTTACAAGGCAAGTCAATAAGATCATTTTCAAGATTGTAGATATAGGTCAGTAAAGAAGGCCTTGGTGGTCGTAAAGGCCCCCCACTGACGGAAATGCAATTACATTTCAAAACTCATTTACGTACCTGAGCGTGAACGAGATGTGTGCTCTCCTGGCTGCTCGTGAGCTGCTCGGGTGTTTTGCATCCCGGCAAAAAGAGCAGCAGGTTGGACGTGTCTGCAATCTTCAAATCGTAAGTTTTGTCACCGCTACACAGCACGGCGTGTTCATTTTTGTCCCCTCTGATCACCAGTCTGCCAAAGATCACACATCAGTCAGGTCTACAGATACAAACCATAAAGTAAACAATTCAAAAATTGTTCCGACCTGTTACCCGCTTCTATGTGTTTGCACAGGATGTCGTCCAGCTCCATCAGACAGTAATCTGCAGACGAGACGTTCTCTCCCAGGGACAAACAGTGAATTGTTTTCTGCAGATCTTCCTCTTTCAGCTTGGCGATCTCAAGCGTCGCCTGAACTTCCTCCAAAGTTCTCATATTGAACAGACCGCCGATTGAATAAATCCAGATAAAATTTGAGCACGTTGGTGAATCAAAAGAGAAAAATTTCCTCTTAATGCGTGTTTTTAAGAAAATTAAGTGTTGCGTTGGCTTGTCATCAAAATTACGCGCCCTCTTTTTGTCGCGGGAAGGAAGCTGAACTGTGTGTGAGGTCAAAATAAACCCGTGTAGAAACTGTATTTTCGCGCGAACGTAACCCTTTGACCAAAAACATTCCTCGATGCTTAAGTGGCTTTTCTCTATACTGTATTTGTCACTATTTAACTCTCCTAATTATCATACATAAAAAAACGAGGGAGAAATATTGCGTTTATACAGAAACAGAATGTAGTGCATACATTTCATGCAGAACTCTCTATTCAAACACTGTTTCAGACGACTAAATAGCCTTACCACACCTTCACTCACGTTGAGGGTCAAATTAAAACGATACGAGGATGCACTTCTAGTGTTATCAAAATGTCAAGTTTCTCTAGATCTGCCCAGGTACTGTTTTTTTAATGAAAGTATTATCGTTTGGCTTTTTGCGTATTTTATATCTATGTCATGCTTTTCGTGCTGTGCGGTTTTATAGACTGCTCATGCTGTCAGCTATCTTGCTAACTATGTGCATTCACATAAATAACAATATGTACTAGATAGTTGTCTGTGTTTTCACATATAAAACATGGTTCTGTTCACTTGTTGGATAGGTTAATTGTGTAATGCTCTATTTTGTATTATGCACATTCAGTATTAATAGTTACTCACTTTAGATTTGTTTTGTTACACTGGTGGTTTCATTCGGAAGATGAATGTGTCACTTTGTGAATCTAGTCCATATTTCACTTTGACATAATGGTGCGTGTTGGTTAAATTCCCCTCCATCTTTTTAGCAATGGGCCACCTTTGCTCGCTCGTGGTTCCTGATCGATGCCAGATTACAGCCTCCTGGCAAAATAGCCACCATGTGCTCAATCAGGCTACAAGGGAAACACAAACCGATTTACCATGCACTCAGTAAGTTGTTACAAACACACACACACACACGCAATCCTTATTAACACATTCGTATGGCAATAATTTATATTATGGTTAAACTGCAAGTAAAATAATAATAAAATAATATTGGATCACTGATGACTATTCTGAATATGTATAATCAACCATCCTTTGTGATAGTAGTAAATAACACATCTATTATGTTTGTACCTGTTATCATATTGTTGTGCTGACCTTTGACCTAAATGTGTCTTCTATATGCAGGTGACTGTGGTGACCATGTAGTGGTAATAAACAGTAAACACATTGCCTTCTCTGGTAACAAATGGGAGCAGAAAGTCTACTCGTCACACACTGGGTGAGTGGATTTAAAGCATCTCCTTTAGAAAGGTCCACTAAATTGTGATTCCCAACCACTGAGATCATCAAGTGTGCCATGCCAATTATCATTTACTCCAGATGTGTTTTTGTTTATTTAGCTACACCAGGGGTGGGCAATTCCACAATTCCGGTCCTCGAGGGCCGGAGTCCTGCAGTTTTTAGAGATTTTCCTCCTCCAACAGAGCTGATTCCAATTAACAGGATCGTTATCAGGCTTATGCAGATTTTGCTGATGAGCTGATCATCAATCAAGCGTGTTGGAGAAGGGAACCAACCAAAACTTAGGACTCTGGCCCTCGAGCTACACTGTCAGTGATATATAGCAACAGGAAGAACAATTCAATTCTCTTCCACTAGATGGCAGTAGGGGCATCCTTTTATTGCCATTCAGAAAACAGAATATTGGCATACTCACTGTAGTGTAGAAGCAAGGAGAATTTTTGAGTAAATTGAGCCAAGAAAATTAATTTAACATATTTGCAGATTTTTTTCAATCAAACAAATATATTTAAAAAAATATTTTGTTTGTGTGTGTGTTTTGTTTACCCCCCCCCCCCCCCCCCACACACACACACACATTCTCCTCCCTATTTTAGCATATTGAAAATGCATATTGAATATTTAGTTTTTTTTTTTTTTTTTTTTTTGCATAATTTGTTTTTTTAACATTAATTATTTTCCCCCCTAATGCATCTCATTGGGTGTCAATTATACGCGGATTTTTGCAATTTGTAGGCGGGCTATCCCCTGCGAATAGCGGGGGCTCCATTGTATACTTTTTGTGACAATTTTGTTTGTGATGTGCCATGAGATTTTTTTTTATGATTAAGTTTGGGGAAAGCTGCTCTAGAAGATAAGAGTTTCACAACATTTTTCTGCTGTGTCCAACAATTACAGGCAAAAACCAAACATCTTTCCCAGAGCCCATAAAGCAACATAAAGCAACTTGATGTGTTTTCTTTGTTTTTCCAAAGCTACCCTGGAGGCTTCAAACAAGTCACTGCTGCTCAGCTCCATCAAAAAGACCCCAAAGCTGTAAGCACCATAAATACTCAATTGAAAATGCTCATTTTATTCCTGAACATCTTTGTTTGTTTTCCTAATATTTGCATTTTTAGAGAGAGAGAGAGAGAGAGAGAGAGAGAGAGAGAGAGAGAGAGAGAGAGAGAGAGAGAGAGAGAGAGAGAGAGAGAGAGAGAGAGAGAGAGAGAGAGAGAGAGAGAGAGAGAGAGAGAGAGAGAGAGAGAGAGAGAGAGAGAGAGAGAGAGAGAGAGAGAGAGAGAGAGACACTTATTCACTTTTTTTTCTCTTGCAAGACACTTCGTTAGTGTTTTGTTAAAATGGATTGAAACATTTCTCCTCCCACCAGATTGTGAAGTTAGCCGTGTACGGCATGTTGCCCAAAAACCTGCACAGGCGTACCATGATGCAACGCTTACACATATTTCCTGAAGACGTACGTACACATCATCTCTCAAACACATTTTACCTTATTTAAATTTCTTTCTTTTCAGTGTTGCCCCTTCTTACACATTAAATTTTCACTGCCTGTTGAAATGGTTTTCTTATTGTAATATCCTTCTCCTGCAGTAGGTGGCGCCATAGACTTAGGCTTACTTACATCATTAGTCTGCAACTTTGGTATAAGGACAGGCATGATCAATCAGGTATCTAGATGGGTCAAACTTAATTTTCACAGTAACCCCATTATGATAGTTTGGCAACATAAAAGCATCATCACATTTATATATAAAAAAAAAATAAAGAAAAAAAAAGCAGACTATGCAGCCTAAGTCACACGATGATAAAAGTGACCCCGACCCCCTGCTGTGTTGTATGTGTCTTTAATGACTAGTAAAGAGCTTCCATAGTAGGGCACGCTAGCAATTCCCTCGAGTAGCGTGTCAAGTGTCTATTTGATGCTGTGGTATTTTTGTCTTTGGCTTTGTTGGATCCCTTAATGAATATTTATCTCCACCCACCTTGAGTTTAGTCATTAATAAGCCTGTGGAGAGAGGCCTTGGAGAGTCATATCTTCAGGTCACGCAAAGGTTTAAAAAGCAGCGATAGCTCAGTCGGTAAGGACTTGACTCGGGGGTGCGCATAAAATGTCATGTCAAAGTGTCCTTATTGGCGTAATAGTCTGGAAATTAGAGCTGCTTATTGGACACTTGCTAATTTGTGCCTTGAGGAGTCAGAACTGTTGAGGTGCTCTTAAGCAAGACGCAGAACTTTCAGTCAGGGCTCGAGCACGTTCGTAATAATTGTCCATAGGATCATTTTAAGGTAAAAATTTAATAATATGTGATTAACTCTTTGACTGCCAGACGTTTTCAGAAAAGGGATGCCGTGGGTGACAGCCGATTTAAGCATTTTTGACTGATCTTTCAAGGTCCACAGAAAATTATGTGTTTGGACTATGGAAACACACATACTACCAAATTAAAGATTGGACTCTCATCTTTCATCAGGAAAAAAAGTTTGTTTCTACCTTATTCAGTTTTTCAGTAATCAACAATAGAAAATGGTTAGTTTCACCTCTGTTTTAAAAAAAAAACAAACGTCTTTTAACGTCTTTGGCACTCCTCCATAGGATTTTACTAAACGTTATTTAACGTTTTTGGCAGTCAAAGAGCTTAAAAGAACATTGATTTAAAAATATTGACAGTTTTTTTTTTTACATAGTCAAAATGTCATACAACAATAAAATTCTCAAAATGATATCACATTGCCATAAGGACATGACCAATCATATCTCAACTTGTGAATGTCACATGACCAAACTCAGAAAACAGGTGAGCCGTGACTGGCCGTTACCAGAGCCCTTAAGGCAATATGGTGTCATTTTCAGTTGACAGCAAGTGACAAAATGGCCGCCCTGTGATACAAAACGGATTTTGCTACTTAATTAATATTCCACAAGCGCTAAATATTAATCACAATACCGCATTTAGACTAGTGGGGAGTTGCATAGAACATATTAGAAATACATTTTTGGACTTCACTTCTCCTTTAAAGTGGTGTTTGTTATCTGACAGTCCTCCATTTCTTAACAGGCACCAAGGAAAACAAACTGTTTGGCCAAATTTATTTTTAGTTTAGTCTTTCTATATTGCAGATGGGTGGTGGATGCGAAACATATGCCCCATGATAAATGATGTATTTCCATTTTCTTTCCACACCCCTTCATTTATCAACATTCTCCTCGCCGCCTCTCATTCGGTGTGTGTCCATTGATAGGAGCTGCCCGACGACATCCGAGCCAACCTGACGGAGGAGCTGCCTCAGCCCAGAATAATTCCCAAGAAGCTCAGCGAGTACACGCAAGAGGAGATCAACGCCTTCCCCAGACTTTGGACGCCGTATGTAGAAAATCACACATACTTGAAAGCAACGTGAGACGAATGCTGGGGCGGACAAATACGTTGGCTCTGAACAGCCTCATGTTTTTGTATATTGGAAACGGTCAAGGACGACAAGGGGGCCATGTTGAGTTGATGGCCATTTGACTTGGTGCTTTTAAAACTCTTGGCTGCTGTAGAGGGAAAGCTCCAGATGGTTGAAAGTGCTGCAGCTGCTCGTGTAATAAAGAAATGGAGCTAACTCAGGCCCTCAGGAGAGTCTTCAGTGGCAACGTAAAAACCCTAAACAGATAAATACACTGGAACGCCACAAATCAAAAAGTCCCAACAATTTGGAACAAAGTAATGTTTTTTCCGAAAACATGAAAAATTTAACCACATTCTAGTTATAATCATTAACTCATTTGCTCCCAAAACCGCAAAAATACATTCTATTTTAAATATTACCATGGTCCCCAAAACATTTTTTTTATGCTAGAGCAAACAGAAGGCTTGATGCAGCCTCTAAACTGAAGACACTTTAAGCAATGGTAGTTATTACAAAAACGGCCAGCAGGTGGCAGCATAGTATAAGAGATCAACCAGGGCCATGTTGAAAAAAAGGCTCCTCCCAGTGTTTTAAACAGATTTGTGAATAATGATAAAACTTAGCTATATTCTAATGCCAATTGCTGCAAAACAGAAACAGATAGAAATATACTCATTCGTCCTGATGAAAGAGGAGACTCTAATCTTTCTTTTGGCAGGTTCCATGTTTTTATAGCAATAGAACACAATATTCTGTGGGCCTTGATAAATCATTCAAAATCCAGTAAAACAGCCGGGAGCGGAGGGGATTGTTTCTGTGAAAATGACTGGGAGTCAATGAGTTAATAATTTCATTCCTGGGGCAGAATTTAATTATCTGTTTAACTAAGTATGTTGCTGATTTCAGCAGAGAAGGCCATCATCCTGAGGAGGCACAAAAAAAAAGATAACTAATTAAATAAATATTTTCAAGGCTTTTTTTGTGTGTCAAAATAAGACTTAGGTTATTATTTTAACAAGCTGATGAAATATTAAAAAGAAAAAAAACTAAAACTAATACTGAAACTAATAATCGCGCCTATTTAAAAAAGAAAGAAAGAAAGCTAACTGAATTCAAAAATTTTAAATTACAAAATATCAAAACCTATAATGAAAAAAAAAACTTACGATTATAACCCTGGATTAGGTCTGGTCTCTGGCCCGACTTTCCCCAATTCATTCTTGATGAGGTGTATGCTTGTAGTCACAAGCTGCTGGAATCCTTTTACCAACATTTGTTTATTCTGTCTTTGTTGGTTGAGTTCCATTCCGTGCCTCCCTTCACTTCCACTTGTGCCGTGTGGCTGATTTGATTGAACTGGACGTGGCTTGTTATTTTTCAGGTCTTGTTCAGACAGCTGCTGTGACAAACTTTGAATAAAAAAGGCCGAAAACGTTTCACCTAACCTACTTTTTGTCAGAGGGACAGCGTAATCGTATTCATGGCTTGTCAGAGGATTTTGCAGGATGATGACAGTGACGCCCGACTTTGCTGTCATCATCGGAATCATCATGTTGTCAGCATGTGGCCTCGCGCGTCGTCAACATCCTCTCGCCGTCGGGTCATTGGCCAGCCGACTGCTTCATTAACTTCACACTTGTTCTTTGGCCAGGCAAACTCATCTTCTCAGCACACTGCTGCTCCCTCGTAAGAGGTCTTTTTTTTAAATTAATTTTTTTACACCTGAATTCAGTAATAGTAAAGGCTTGAATAATGCCTGAATTTAAAAGTAGACCAATTTAGCTATTTTTTACCACCTAACTTAGTTTCAGTTTGAAAGACCTGCGACATGATTCCATCTAATAAATAAAGGCCTGATTTTTCGAAGATTTGATTATATAAAAACAGGCAAACAGATGTGAAAGCTGATCAACTCACCGGGCACACCCAGTGTTATCTCTGGCAAATTGGCAAAATGGCTGCCTGATTTATTTTGCCCATCTGTGGGGAGTATATGCAAATAGATTAATTTAGCAAGCACAATTTGATTTATCAAACATCAGACGAATTGAAATGGCTGCTTTTGCGTCTTTTAACAGGGCGTCTGAAAGGCATGGAGCAAACCGGTACTGCTGTGACTAACTGTGACAGGGGGATGATGGGGAGAACAGATCTGGGCTTGGAAATCATTTAAGTCAGGCTTTTAACTGGCCACATGCAGAACATGAATCTTGTTGTTCTTCAGACATTCCTTGGTTGTATTGCTGGAATGCTTTGGATTATTGTCAGGTTGCATGATCCATCTTCTTCCAGGCTGTAACTTCACAAAGGACGGCTTCAGGCTACGATCTAGGATTTCAAAATATTCCTCTGAATTCATGATTGCCTGGACTATGTGGAGTTGTCCAGGTCCTGAGGAGGAAAAGCCAGCCCAGAACTTAACATTCTCACCACCATGCTTCACTGTAGGGAGAAGGTTCTTTTGCTGGTATGCAGTGTTGACTTTTCACCAAACATGACTGTTTTAGTTGCCGACTCATCTGTCCACAGAAGGGACTTCCAAAAAGCTTCAGGTTTGTCCAGGTACTCTCTAGCAAAGTTGAGATGGGTAGCTTTGATCTTTTTTTGTGAGCAGAGGCTTCTACCTAGCAAGCCTTCCACGAAAGCCTTGTCGATTGACTTTTCAAGCATGCACATGTGTCCCAGATGCAGCAAAAATAAATCTGCAAATCCCTCAATGTCATGCACAAGTTGGCTTTCACCTGAATTATGATTTTTCTTGTGGTTCCTGCTGATATTTTAGAAGGTCATCCACTTCTAGGCTGGATTGTAGTAATTTTCAGTGTTCACTAGTTGCAGATGATCTGCTTCACAGTGGAATGATGAAGCTCAATTATTTTTTAGATGACTTTATAGCTTTCCCCAGACAGATGTGCTGTCACTACCCACTTTTTTTTCTTCCTCTCAGCATGACTGACCTGTATGGGTTCACCTGGGTAAGACTAAAGTCACGTGGTTTTGTCTGTTTCAGTCAGTGATGCACAATTTCTTTGCTAAACCTCTCATTTCATTGGTCCATTTCAGTGGTTAGTTTAGCAACCAATTTGTCCTACCTGATCCTACTTGACTGCTTGTTTTAAGCAATGCAGCTCAGGGTTCACTTACTTTTGCACCTACACAAATTGACCAAAAACTTTTTGTAATTTAGTTTTGACTCCAAAATTGATAATAAAAACCAATGCATTGAATTGATAAACGTACACCTGTTATTTAATATAAAATATCAAACAACAAAATTGGAAAATCCAAATTGCTCAAGAGGTTCACAAACTTGCAGCACTGTGTGTATTTATTTATAAGACCTTTTGAAACCATTGAGTTTCATGGTGAAAAACTTTTGACCGGTGCTGTAACAAACCTTAAATTGCAGGTCAACACCTCGTACATTTGCATGCTGAGCTGACAGGCAGATTAGTGCACTATGCGCAAGCCTGCCCCTGTTTGGCCTCTGCTCAAGTGTCGGCCATTTCCGTGCGTGGTGACAAATGAGAGCGAGCTGGTATTGTTTACCGGTCCAATCTTCAGCCAATCAGTGTTGCGCAGTGTGGTCGTCAAGGTCAAGTTAAAAGTGTTCGAGAGGGGACCTTGTTAATATTCACTCAGTCTTTTCAGTTTATTTTACACCGTGTGTGTGTGTGTGGTTGGAGTCACTGAGGGCAATTTTAATCATTAGCCTTTATTAACACAAAGTTAATATTCTCTCAGGTCCTTGGAGCAGACACACACAAACATGAGCTCAGACAGAAAGTAAACAACATAAACACAGAGCTATAGTCGAAAGAGATGCCATTAAACCAAAACATCGCCGCCTGATAATATCTGACTCGCGTCTGAAATTAAAGATGAACAAGACAAAAAAAAAAGATGTTGTGCTTGGTGTCATTTTGAAAACACAAAAACAAACGTGGATAAAAATCTGCGAGACTTGTCATCCATCACCTTCCACTTCCTCGTACGTGTGGCCTCAGCGGGTGCTCTAATGTGAAATGCGTCTTTGTCTTCTTCTTCTCCGCAGACCTGAAGACTTCAAGATGGACTAGGAAGGCCGACGTGACTGACGTGTTGGCAGTTTTACAAGTAATTCTCCTGTTGCGTTTAATAGCTACACTTGTTGACATTATTTGACTCCCACACATACATTCTTGACACCCCCCCTCCCCCCATTTGAGATAAGCCAAAACAATTCATAGTATAATGTTTTTCTTTCTGACAATGTCTTCTGTTTGTTATAAAATAGACAAAAAAAAATTGGGACATTCTTATTGGGTTATTTTTTAAACATACAGTATGAACATTTCTGTGTAACTTTCACAAACAACAAAGTACATCAATTGTCTCATTACAGATTTATTGGTTATAAAAGCAAACAAAATTCATGCGATGAGACACGTTTCATGTTCTGTTAGAAAAAAAACAACAACAGAGAAGATGCGGGTCGGCTCACTGCTCAAGTTTTATTTTTGTGCTTGTGAACAATTCCCAACTGCTTTGACTGTAAACTGGACCAGACCGGACTCAACAATAACAAAATGTAAACAACAGCAACAGCAGGCTGACCGAGTATCTTATTAAAGCAATTGCCTCACTTTGTCATTTTAGTATTTTGTATTATTGTTTGATGCCCAATTGAAGTAAATCAACTCAATACATGATGTATTGGAAAAGAGTTGTTTAGTGACTTATTTGGTTTTCTCATCTGGAAAGCCCTTATCAATCTTTTCAAGGTATGACAATGTGATTTGAATCAAACATACTCGACCTTGAGATACCTTCTGAAAGTCAATGGCCAAAAAAACAATAATCAGCTACGATATGTCCAGCAAGATTGGAGATGTTCGGATTGATCAATATCAAATTGTTTTGTGACAAATGGAGAGCTGAATTAGTGTCCAAGTATGTTTCTTAGTGATGATGTCATATTTTGAGGGCATATTGACAAAACAATTACAGATGTGCAATGCAACTTTCAAGACACGTTAAGTGAGCAGTGACAACAGTAACAAAAAAAACAAAAAATGGTGGTTATCAAGTCAAGAAGAGACTTCAATGCCGCACAAGTTGAAGTTATGGCAACACAAACACTGAGTAGTGACAATAGAATTGCAACAAGTATGAATTCCACAGTGTTCAGGTAACTTGGGGAGGGGTTCGATGCATTCAGCAGAAAAGAAGTAAACACAACACTGTACAGAGAAATCACTTTTAGATTTAGCCAGTGTTCACACTTGTCTAATATAGGAAGTCAGCGGTTTTCGACGACGACATTTCATGGTTACAAATGATGCAAAATGACGAAGAATATGCTGGCACACAACCTAAGAACTCTATATAACCTTAGGCCACTTCCTACCTAAATTCAGACTTAAGCAAACAGAAACATACAGAAAATAGGTGGAAAAACTGTCAGAAAGGCTGTCTGAGCTGAGATGAAGTTCAATTGTATTTTGCTCTTTTTGTTACCATTTGTGAGTATTCGGGCCAGTGAAGAGAGAAAAAAAAAGTTTGGCAGGATTCTGACTTTATTCTCACTTTAATCTCAGAATTCTCACTTAAAAGTGAGAATTTTGACTTTAATCTCAGAATCCTGACTTTAACTCTTTGACTGCCAAAAACGTTAAATGACGTTTAGTAAAATCTATGGAGGGCCGCCAAGGACGTTAAAAGACGTTCTCCAATTTTTTAAATTTTTTTTTTTGGGGAAACGGGTGGAGGAAAGCCTTGCCCAGCTGTGGTGAAAGTTTCAAGCAGATCTAGTTAGCCTAATGACTATTTTTGGCCCCTAAATGGCAGCAATGACTCTCTTTTGACAAAATTGGGTAGGCGTCAGTAGAAGACGTGAGGCGGAGCTAGAGGGGACAATGGCTGGGGAAGGGAAGAGAAGAGAACATGGCGACCGGTTGCAAGCAGCTCACGCTCGACCAGTTTTTTTCAAAGACGAAAAGCATTTACCAACGCTAAAGAGCACATTCATGACGACGATGATGATCATCATCGATGATGATGATGGTGGTGACTCCGAGGTTGGAAGCATTGACGCGGCAGTAGAAGACGTGAGGCGGAGCTAGATGGCTGAAGAAGCGAACAATGGCGACCGGTTGCAAGCAGCTCACACTTGGGAATTTTTTTTCAAAGACGAAAGGCATCGACCAACGCTAAGAGCACATTGATGACGACGATGATCATCATCGATGATGATGATGGTGACTCCGAGGTTGACGGCGAAGTTGGAAGCGCTGACGCGGCGGCTATGACGACGTCATAAAGGTTCACGGGCGAGCGATGCTGACACCGGAAAACACGGAGCACAACGCTCAGGCGGACGTTCAATCGGACGACAAAGAGTGCCCCGAGTCCAATGCATATTCATCGGAGGAATTTGTACAGTCTGCTATTTGCTATTCCCCGGAAAAAAAAGGCCGTCAAGAAAGTGTAACGTTTGCACGCAAAACGGACAAAGTGAAAGTGAAAGTAAACTGTTGTGCGAGTCCTGGCGTCTCCTTGCACGCAGGAGAGCGTTACAAAAGGAAAAACTGTATTTGAAACATCACATAATTGTAAGTAGTACCACAGTTGCACACATTTGTAAATAGTTTGCGAAATTGTTTTGTCAAATTGTTACACTGTTGAATGGAAATAAACGTATTTTGCAAACTAAAAACACTTTTTCATTGTTGGTGAAAGCGTTTTACAGAAGTAAAGCACTATTTAGGTGTTTGTGGCATCATTCATGGACAAAAAGAAGTGTAGAATTCACTAGAGTGCATGAAATAACATCGTTTCACAAAAAGCTCTTTTTCTCCGCTTTTTGTTTCAAAACAGAGCATTTCGGTAAAACTAACCATTTTCTATTGTTGATTACTGAAAAACGGAATAAGGTAGAAACAAACTTTTTTTTCTGATGAAAGATGAGAGTTGGTAGTATGTGTGTTTCCATAGTCCAAACACAACATTTTCTGTGGACCTTGAAAGATCAGTCAAAATGCTTAAATCGGCTGGCACTGGCGACATCCCGTTTCTGAAAACGTCTGGCAGTCAAAGAGTTAAAGTCAGAATTACAAGTGCTACTATTATTCTCACTTTAAAGTCAGAATTTTTTATTTAATTTCAGAATTCTCACTTTAAAGTCAGAATTACAAGTGCTACTATTATTCTCACTTTAAAGTCAGAATTTTTTATTTAATTTCAGAATTCTCACTTTAAAGTCAGAATTACAAGTGCTACTATTATTCTCACTTTAAAGTGAGAATTCTGAGAATAAAATGAGTTCTGACTTTAAAGTGAGAATTCTGAGAATAAAGTGAAAATTCTGACTTTAAAGTGAGAATCCTGCCTTTTTTTCTCTCTTCACTAACCCTAATTCTCCTCTGTAGATATGTCACACACAAGCTTATAAAATTTATTTGCCAAGCGCTGTAGGACGCGTGGCAGACAGGAAATATATATATTTTTTTACTGCTGACTATTTGAGACGTGTCAATGCTTTTTGCTGGGATTTTAACTGTTCTGTGTTGCATTTACATTTGAGCTCAAGTGAGCCACTCCGCACTAGAGTTTAATTTCACTGTTACAGTACTTTTTCAAATGAAGCAAGTGTGAACACGGCCGAAAAGATGAACACGCTGAAACAAATCAGCTGGTGATGTTTAGTCAATGTAAAAAGCTGCCTGTACAAGTGGTAAATTCTTTTTTTTCTTTTTCTTTTTCTTTTTTTAATACGAGGAGGAGACATTCGTGAAGATGAGCGGGTGCTTATAGAAAGCTGTTGGAGCATTTATTCAAGTTCAAAGTTTTGTTTGCACTAGCAATGCTGCATACGAGGATGGTCGGAAGTCGGACATATCAATTGTTTTTTCCCAGTTCCGACCTGAAAGCCTTCGAGGCGAAAGTAAACAACCAAAATGGCGGATAGTGATAAATTGTATTTTATTTTTGACCTCCAGCACACTTACCTTCTCGCAATGTTGCTTAATTTATTGTTTTTATCTTATTTCATAAGCATTCCATACAGTTCAGTAGTTTACCGTATAATTTCATGCAGAGAGATAGCGGCATACTGTCACGTACGTTGTGTTACGTGAAGTTATGTCGAATATTTATGAATGAAGAAAAGTTTTATCTGCGTCGAATTAATTGTATTTTACCATTCATAGGAAGTTTCCAAATGTGAAGTCGGGTCTTTTTTTTCCCCGGCAAGTGGAATTTCCGAGTTCATGGGGGCGTTCTTGTACACATTTCCTGGTTTGAACTGGGAAAAGTTTGACTTCCGATCATCCTCGAATGCAGCATAAGACAATTAGCTCACTAATTGAATGACTACTAGTCCCCCGACTATATTTCTGTCACAGTCGTTTTATTAATATGCTGAATTGTTGAGACTGCAGGATGTTGAATTATTACTCAAATGGCTTGCCATAAGCAACCTCACCTTGACGATCACAAACAAAGATCAGGCACTTTTTGCAATATTATACAAGAGATATTTACAATGTTTCAACAGGTGGAGTGAACCACTTGGAGAAGGGGAGGGGTCTGATGTGTGTGTGTGTGTGCGTGCGTGTGTGGGTGGGTAGAACTCAAGCACTTGAGGTGAGTGCGGTCTTCTTCTCGCTCTCCTCCATGACCACCACGTCGCGGGCCAACCTCCTGACCACGCCGGGCGACCGCAGCTCCACGTCTTCCGAGTGGGAGGGGCCAGAAGGGTAACCGTAGTGATAGGGAGGAGGGGCATGACTACGGTAATAAGGGTCCTCCTCACTCTCCTCTTCATCTTCCTCCTCGTCGTCGTCGTCGTCTCGGGCTCCTTGGTCGTTGTAAGCCACTGCAGAAGGGTTGTAGTAGGGTTGGTTGTAGGGCTGGTAGCCACCGTGAGGCAAAGTTTGGACTGTGAGAGGGTGAGGGGAACAGTAGCAGAGTTAGAGCTGCCTAGATGACTTTTTTTTTGGGGGGGGGGGGGGGGGGGGTTACTGCCCAGCCACCATTTTAAAAAGAGAAGAAATATGAGGAGCATGCAGAGGTTGAAATCTCATCCCTTAGAAATAGTGACAACACCCAGCCCAAAATCCAAGGGGGTTGTGGCCATCTTTTAAGCAGGCAAACTCAATAACAGAGCCAAGAAGAACTCCTCACTTGCAGAGTGGGCCTGAAAGACGAGATTAGCGCTGAAGAGATTGGAAGAGGCTGCGGCACGGAAGCATTGTGTGCACATAATAACAGCATTATGGTCTGTTTTTGGTAAACTATAATCCAGGGTTGCCTCGGAGATTGTCAAAATATGGCGGCGGGAATTTGATGTTTTCTTTTTCTGAAAAAATCCAACGTGTGCAAATGTGAAGCGATTCTGGGACGGCGTGGCGGACGCTCCTGCAGGGAGTTTTAAATGCTTGCAATTGTCCATCGCAAAGGAGGACGGATGTCTTGAGGAAGTCTTTGAATCTACAGGATGCAGAGGAAGGACAGCTGGAGAACGCTGGTCAGTAATCATTCCCATAGTCCCGTTGAACTTGAGTCGTGGATGAGGAAGAGGAGGAAAGGGAAGAAGGAAAAGAGATGTTACCTCAAGTCACAAAGACACCCAAAGACACCAGATGCTTCAAACGCTCAAACTGCACTGACACAGTTTGCAGAGTTCTGACAGGGGAATTAATTAGTGTTGAACTGGAAGAAAACAATGTAATCATTACAATTTAAGGACATCAAACATCTCGATTTAATTTCATAAGAAAAAAAACACTGCAACAGATGAATTTTATACATACATGAATTATACACTTTATATATTCTCGTTTGCTGTTGGCCTCTAGGGAGGTTGCAAAATTGGAGAGACGAACCCCCCTCGGTTAGAGTGACCAAACATCCTCTTTTGCCAGGACTTTTGTTTTTTAATAAAGTCATGAAAATGTCCAGTTTTCATAATTTTTCACATAGGACCAATTAGTATGTATTGAATTTGACCGGCACTTGGTGCAATAATTTGGAGGCGGAGAGCACCGGCATGTTGCTACCATGACTGGTAGACCGCAGATGTTTTGTGTGTGTATTATTGTTATATCTTTTTTAAACGTATTCTATTTTTTTAAGAAAAAAGTGGGTCAGCCTTTTTTATGCACTCACAAAAATATTTCAAGCCTAATTTAAGATTTTTGTATTGTTTTTCATAACAAATTCCCATGTACTTATATATATATATATATATATATATTATTATTATTTTTTTACATAATTTTAACAAACCTACCAAATCAAACTTATTTGATATATATTCATTAATCTAACAAAGCCTATTGATTTTAAATGCATATTCCTCAGGTTTATGTATTTAGTATTAATAAAGTATAATTATTTTTTTATTTTTTTACGTTTTGGGGACATCTGCATTCAGTTTCATCCCAAAAACATAAAAATGTATACTTTTTTTTTAATGGACATAAGTGTTTTTCACATAGTAGTATATTTTTCGTATATAGGTAACCTGATTATTATGCAATTCAAACAATATACTTTATGTATTTTAAATAAATACTCTCATTATTATTAATTTAGAGTAATTATACTTTATTAATACAGAAACCTGATGCATTTAAAATGAATGGGCTTTGTTAGACTAATGAATATATATTATATAAGTTTGATTTGGTAGGTAAATGGGAATTTGTCATGTAAAAAAAAATTACATACATCTTAAGTGAGGCTTGAAAATTTTCTGTGAGCGTAAACCTCACTTTCTCAGCGTTCAAATACAATACTGAGCTATGTCTGTGGCCAGATTTTAGCTCACTGGTAGCATACTGTGCTTCCGAACCGAGGCAAGGCGCAGTGCAGGTTCGACTTAACAAAAAATAAAACAAAAAAAAAGGCTGTCGCGGGAGGTTGACTGCTTCAAAAATAGATCTTGGAGTAAAAAATGTTGGGCTTGCAGCATTATTTATCCAGTTGTCAAGCGAGACTTCAGAATATAATTATTTATTTTTTACCCATACAGAGGAGGCATATGTTAAATTAGTTATAATGTGTGGCGAGTAAGCTTTGAGTACCATTTAAGTATCTCGAGGCAAGGCCGAGTGTCGTCATTTTTAGAAATAGGGTCACCCTACCCTAGGTTAGCTTAGCGCAAGCTAGTGGCTACGACAAACATGGCACAGATGGATTTAAAACTTTGCTAAAACTGAATAATACGTAGTATATTGTTTAGAAGAATATTGCCTCAAATGCTAAGCATGATAAACAGTGAAATTGTTTCACATAAAATTAGTCTTCATAAAATTTAAAGTTGTTTGAATGTCTTCTAGTTGAAGCTACATTTTCGTATAGTGAATTCAAATGCAATCTGACATGCAACCAACAAACAAATGCTGGTGTTTATGACAAAGAGATGTACAATTTCACCCACAAACCCTTCAGAACAGAACAGAACAGACGAGGCTTTTCAAAGTTATAAACAACAACATAGTGACTGGATAACTTTCAGGAATATGAATGTGGCTTGATGGTTTTAAAAGACGACACAGGTGTCAAAAGCTGTTAGAGGTGTGATAGCTTTGCTGTGAAGAAGGCCCATCAGACGTGCAGCCTGCTCATCACTATCAATATTCAAATCCGCCTTTTATCTGCGTTGGGGTTTGTTTACCAAACCACACACTCAGACAGTTGTCGAATACATAAACTTGTCAGTGCAACAGTTCTAAAAGCCAGATTATGAGTGTGTGCGATGTCTGAGAGGTTTATGAGAACAATAACAAAGTGCGAAGCCGCCGCCGCTGTCTACATCGTCGCCCTTAATAAATAAATAAATATATATTTATTTATTTTTTACAAAATGGAGCAGCTGCCTCAAATTCGGTCCAAATAGGAGGTTGATATGTCTGCATGAATTATTAAGAAGTAGAACATTTGGCTGGTCTGCCCGAATAAATATAATTCATTTCAAATTAATTAGGCTTAGAAATAGAAAAACACGAGGACATTTTGTGTTGTGAAAATAAGATTTTGGGTGTAACCACAACTACTACTGAGATGAGATTCGTCATATCAGGGAATTGTGCAATCAGAGCGGTCTGAAGAAGTTACATTAATGATGTACTCAATTATAGAAAATGAGTTTGTTGATTTCCCTTTTAAGCGTTGCCAAATTGTATTTATTTGTGGGATGAGCAGCAGAGCCGAGTATGAGGACAGCAACCGTTTAAAAAAAATAATAAAATCTGCCAAATCCTCTGGCGATGCCAAACAGCTGGTTTCGCTGTTGCCATTCGCTGTCGTTTTGAGCCTGATTGGGAACACCTGCCACATTTGGCTGATTTGGATAGAGGGGAACTTCAAAATGGTGTCTGGTAAAACTAAGTAGTGGGAATGTTTGGAGTGAGCCCTAGTGAATTGTGGTATAAGTTAACAGAATGATTTTCAAAAACAGACTCGTGAAATTTTTTATATTTTGTTGCACAGACTTTTGAAGCAATGACTGTCAAGCCAAAAGTGGAACTTTTTGACAAGGCATATCAGCTCTATGTTCAAAGATACAAAAACAAAGCAGAGCAAAAAAATAAAAACACTGTCCCTACTATGAAATATGGAGTTGTTTCTGTTATGAACTTTGTCACATTTAGACTACAAGAGTAACTATTTTCATCCAAAACACCACAACTTAAACCAAAATGGCTGCCAAAAACAACACAGACTAATGCAGAGATATCAAAACGAAATTCTGACGCTGTGGCAAGATGACCACGTTTGTGACGCCCCCCACGGAGCGGGGATTATCAGAGAACACCTCCAGAATGTCCTGACCTCAACCCCCCCTTTGTGACCAGCATGAGGAGGAGCTGCCAGGTTTATACGTCTGTGTGGTTCTTTAACATTACCTCTGAATTGTTTTTGTTTTTAATAATCTGTTTGGCATCAGTAGAGATATTTTTCACGATAATTCTTACAGTTCATGACTGACAGGAGCAATCGAAAATAGTGTTTTCAATTTGCAGCATTTTTTATTCATGATGTCAAAATTTGACCCCACCCCCCCCCCCCCTTCCTTAAATAAAACCTTCACTGTCTACTTATGTAGCGTGCTGGTCTAATTAAGTACAAATAGTTGATTACTGTACCCAAGTCGATTTTCGGTGCGCTTACCTCCAACATTGTACCCCAAACAAGAGTTCTGGTCGCAGTAACCCGGTGAACCTGCCGGTCCGGTTGAACCCGGATTGCCCGGCCTCCCTGGAATCCCCGGGGTCCCAGGCCGACCGAGGGGCCCCTGACTGCCTGTGCGTCCCTCACCCGGTAAGCCTGAGGGACAGAATCAGAGCAAGGTGTGCAAGTATAGGTAAATAATGACAAATAAAATGCAGCATCCAGCGTGGATGATGTCATCGAACTATCAACTTTCCCAGACTACTCCTGCAACAAAAGCGATACTAAAGAATTAAGAACTGCGCCTGCCATGTGGATTCTGCACAAAGGAAGCCACAGGGGGAAAGAGAAGCTGGCTAACAAGCAGACATTTACCCACAGGGTCCCGTTTTATGGACTCCATCACGACTCACTTTCAGAGTCAGCCAGAGATGAAATCGACAGTATATTTGGCTAAGTGAGATGTCCCATTTGGATCCATTGGACATTATTTCTTAAAAATAACATCCCTGTAATGCACGATTAATGGATGAGCGTGGTTCATCTTTGAGTTAAAGGAAGCTTATTTCAAATATCACAAGAATGTGTTCTACGCACTCAAGGCTATCCGCCATGCTGAGGCAGACAAATCCCAATGCTTATGAGGAAATCAAGTTTGAGTCCTTTTGTCTGAAGTGCAACACACTCCCTCGAGCTGCCTTTGATTTCATCAGAGAGCAAAAGCGCAACCAGTCTTAAATCTACTGCTGAAACATACAGTATGCGGTTTTGTCGGAAGAAACGCGACGAGCTCCAGAGGCTCGAAGCACTTCGACATACTTGGGGAATAATCGAGCAGCGTTCAGACGGTTCCGGTAAATGCAGACCTCTGCCAAGGCCTTTGTCGCCCATGAAATCAATGTGCGAAGATTGATGATCTGGAGGCTTATCGGCTAAAAGAAGGTCAAGTTTCATCCACGGGAACAAAATAGAATCCTATATTGGCACAAAAAATTCCAACCTGAACTGATGAGATTCGATTTTTGTCAATTCAAATAAATTATACATGAGGTTTCTTGTTTCATTCGTGGTGGCCTTTTTGGTTGAATTCACGTGTCTAAGCTTACGGCAGCCATTTGCCTCGTTTTTTATTTCATATACGGCAGTTTTTATTTGTATTTTTTAACAACATTCCAAACAATATCTTTTTCATAGTTGACATTTTTAACAAACAATCACGCTGTTGTATAAGATGTAACATTGACTACTTTTCATTGTGTCAACGTGTCATTTTCCTCATGAAATGATAGAATCAAATATCTGCTGAAATGTGAGGGGTGGGCTCACCTTTTGTGACATACTGTAATATCAAACACATTAGACAGTAAATTGCAAAAACTTCTTGGTGGAGTTCATCTCACCTGGTGGTCCTGGGGGTCCCCTCGGTCCTTGAGTCCCAACACCTTGACTCCCCCTCTCACCCTTCTCCCCTGCAAGACCTGACGACAGCATGTGGCATTTTACTACTTTATACCATACAATTATATTTTATATATTATATATATTATTTATAGCACACAATTGATTGACAATGGACAGAGAATCCATTCCTGCCCGTCTCCGTCTTGACACGCGTCATCCCTTCGAGTCCTATTTGGTCTGCATGTCACTCAAACATCTTCGTCCCTCACCTCTCTCTCCTGGTCGCCCGCTCTGCCCGTTAGGACCAGGGAAACCGGGTCTGCCGGACGGTCCTTGCTCTCCCTGAGGTCCTGGGGGGCCTCTTCTGCCAGGCTCACCAGGTGGTCCGGGCACCGTACGCACTGATGTAGCTGACTGGACTGGGATCTGGTTCAGGATGGAGTTGTAGCGAGACAAGTGGCCTGCAAACGGGAAGAGGTGATGATGAGGATGATGTAAGAAGGCATTGGAGGGGTTGTTCCCCTCAAAGGAATGCTTGTTATTACCACAAAAAAAACGGCCAGCAGGTGGCAGCAGAGTATAAGAGATCAACCAGGGTCATGTTGCAAAAGCTATTTTCCCCACTGTTTTAAACAGATGTATGAATAATGATGAAACTCAGCTATATTCTACAGTAATGCTAATTGCTGCAAAATGGAAACAGATAGAAATATACTTTCTTTTTTTCCCAATGAATGACGACACTAATCTTTCTTTTGGTAGGTTCCATGTTTTTTTTTTTTATAGCAATAGAACAGAATATTCTGTGGACCTTGCAAAATCAGTCAAAATACAGCAAAACAGTAGGGAGCTAAGAGGGTTGTTTCAGTGAAAATGGCTGGGAGTGAATGAGTTTAAATAAATAGTCTAACAAATGTTGACAGCTACAACATTTTAAAGATTTGAAATTATTTTTGACAAATGTAAAAATTGTAAATAAATTTGTATGCAGGAAGATATATTTTTTCCCCATTATATTTATAAATGCCATTATATTTATAAGTTGTATGTTACAGGATATCATGCGTTATTTTAAATAAAAGGAAAAGTGATATCACATTAATTTGAATTTTTGCTTTTCCATCGATAAAACCAACCTGAGATTTTTTTGTCTCTTGAAATATGTTTAACTGCTCATCAAATGTATCAAAACCACCAGCATATCAAGATGATAAAAATAAAAAAAAATCCATTTATCTGTATGTGACTCCTAGTGGAACAAATTTGGACATAAGACCTTTTTTTTTTTTTTTTTTTTTAAATTTTTAAGACAGTTTAGCACACTGTTTTTAAATGTATTTATCTGAAACTGCTGCACCGCCTCTCTGGTGCTTCACTTTGAAAACTCTAACGTGTACATTGGTACAGAATTATACCTATACCAAAATACTAAAGCTCAGCTTTAATTCACAGCAACCCGCTCATGTATCTAAACAAGATTTATTTATTTTTTTTAATAATACAAACACCTCTTGGTATTTTCTGCTGATTGGCCCTATATCCCCACTTATTCAAGAATTATTTTGTATTATTTTATTTTGCCGATGACTCACTCTGAATGAGCTGCTCGCACACTTGTCTTGCAATAGCACGCACAGCTGCCTGGGATTGCACGTCACCCTGAGGGGGAAAAGCACACATATTTATACACAGACATTATAGATGATCAAATAGGTTTCTCTTTATAGTGTACTTTTCTTCTAGACCAGTAGGTCATACAATAAGTGGGCAGGTTGGTGATGGTCTTTTCGAGTGCAGTACATTCGGGATCTAGTCAGTATAATATATAGTGCATTACATAATAGGATAAAAGAGGAGACCAGGAACTCCCCCCAAACTGTTCCCTCAAGTTTGGAAGCTTAGAGATGCACAAAATGTCTTCATTGACTCATTCACTGCCATGAATTCATTTAAAAAAAAAAAAAAAGATTATTAAAAATTAGGGGTGACAGGCGATTACACTTTTTAATCATAATTAATTGCACTTCACTAGTTAACTCACGATTAATCATAAATTTTATGTCTGTTCTAAATGTAAAATAAAAAATTATAGGTTTTCATACTCTTGTTAGCAAAAGTGGAAAAAAAAGCTAAGCTAATAGAAATAGTTCAAATGAATTTTTTACGTTTATAGCCGTCAATGGCAGTGAATGAATAATAATAATAAAAAAAAAATATCTGAAAAAATTTGGGGCGGCTGCCGATAATTTTTTTTTAATCGTAATTAATCGCATGACTTCACTAGTTAACTCATGATTAATCACAAATTTTATATCTGTTCTAAATGTACAATTAAAAAAAAGAAACGTTTTTCATACTCTTGCTAACAAAAGTGGGGGGAAAATGTTAAACTAATAGAAATAGTTCAAATGAATTTTTGACGTCTATAGTCGTCAATGGCAGTGAATGAGTTAAACGGATTAATGGGTCAATTAATGGATCCAGCTCAACTCTCGATTAATTCACCGAGGTGTGTCCCAATACTCCATTTTGAGCACATCACATGAGGAACTTGCTGTTCTCTTTCAGTGCAAAAAGCATTTCAACACAATGGTGTCGTTAGACCTATTTACGGGGCTCAAGCTTACCTAAAATGTTCTTAGCCCTCCCTAAATGAATTGGTTGTGTATTTTTTTCTATATATATTGTCCAATCAACAGGATTGTTATCAGGCCTGCTGATGAGCTGATCATATATCAGCTGTGTTGGAGAAGGGAAACATCCCAAACCTGCAGGACTCCGGCCCTCGAGGACCGAGTTTAAGCCCAGCCCCGTCCTTGGGGCTAAGCCCCCAAGCCCCCCCCCCCCCCCTTCCATGAAACCTAGTGACGCCCCTGTTTCAACACATCCAGAAAACGTCTGCAGGCCTTGTGAGAAGCCTCCAGCAAATTTGTGAAATGCAGCCTGCTCCATTTATTACAAACCCACCACAGATGCGGGTGGCACTAGCGCGCTAAATTAAATATTTCATGAGACCATTTCCAATAAAAGTTTTAACTTGTGCCTGTTAAATGATCATACACCATCACTGAAGTGAGTTTCATCATTGGGAAGATGCCCACCAGGCACAAAATTTGAATACGGATGGGGAGTGGGGGGGGGGGGGGGGTTGTTTCCTGGAGAGACCTTCTCTCCTCCAGTAAATGAAGCGCAGTAGGACACAAATGACCGTAAAAGTAGATGAAATTGGACGGACGACGGTTTCATTCAGGGTGGTAAAACTGTGTCGTCAAAAAGCCGCACTACAAAACCGAGGCATGAACTTGGACTTGATTGGCTTTCCTCGAAACGAGGAGAATTGCTTGCGCAAAAAAAAAAAAAAACATTTAATGAGAGGAGAGGGATTGATTCCTTCAAAATCAAAACACCGTTGGTGAGTCTGTGCAAGTAATATTTCCATTTCAAAAAAATTGGATTAGTTCTAACCACCATTGATTGACTGCGGAGTCGGCAGACTTACTCTTTCTCCTTTATCTCCTTTGATACCAGCGGGACCCTACAAAGTAAAGCACAGGAGGAGAATACAAATCTGACCATGGCTAGCACAAACAATACTTTTGAAGTTTTTTGGGGGAAAATATAATCCATCCATGCAGGTTGTTTGTGTGCACATAAAAGTGTACACAAAATGGTGGCTTGGAGGGCTTCTGGCGTTACTGTAAAGCACACAGATCATATCTGCTCACAGCACATACAGCAAAAAAGCTGCCAAGCAAACCCCCCCCGGATATCAGAGTGCAGCACATTGTAATGATAAATATTACTCGCCTGTGATTTATTAATCAAGTTAAGCATATTGCAGCCTTGGAATAAAAAGCTTGTTTATCATTTGTGCGATAGACGACAATTATATTGTGGAGGGCGGGCTCTTTGTGATGCAAATTGCTTTATTAAAAGTGCAGTTCACCTTTTCAAGTGGAACTCCTCAGTGTGCGGCGTGCTAAAGAGTTGAATCCAAAATATTGCCAGCCCTCAAATTTGCGCCGCTACATTAATTCATTGAACTACAGGACCAGGTGTTTATTTGAAGTTATAAAGCGATGCGCACACTTGCTGTGTGCTGATTGGCTGATGGTAAATTGCTACTTCGGTGTTACCATGGAAATGGAGTGTTCCTATAAATAAACACAATCGGGCCCTCCCACAGTGACCATGAAGTCAAATTGAAACGTAATATGCAGTGCTTTTATTTTGAAAGTTGTGCTTTTATTTCTACACGTGTGAATGGAAGTAACAAGTGAGGTAGTGAGCAAGAGCTACACCTTGTTTTTTTTCCAATCTCAGTATTTATACATTTTTTCCAGAAATTAGTTTTCCAAAAACGAGATTAGCAAAAATGACGATAGTGGTCCTAATGTAGCAATATACTTATTTCCTTATTTGCACGGTGGAAGGAAGAGGGCCAGATAAAGCTGTATACAAATCAACACTTTAATATACTGTACATTTTGAGTGTATCATAAAACATCATTGTATGAATATATTTGGGGGTCTTGATTAGGAATGACTAAAATGAGTCGGTGGTTGGTGCACATTGTTAATGATAGAATTTTGACTGTCATTTTAACGACCACTTTTAATTTGAACATTTGCATTTCCTACCTACCGTGCTTACACACATAGCAGTTTGTTGAGAGAAGACAATATGTTTTTTCTAAGTACATGAAAATTAATAGACACGGTTGAGGTTAGCGTTCCAGTTTTTCATGTGGCCCCTTTGCAAAAATTAATTACCCAACCTGCCTTATTACTCTTACATTACATCAGTCACTTCTCCCTCATTATGCCGTCTCCATTTTACTGCTCCTCATTTTGTTTTATTTGCATATTTTAAGCAGTGCTTATCTTTTGCTATATATATATTAGGGGTGTAACAAAAAACGATTTGAACCGCAAATCCGGTTTTGAGTTTAACGATGCGAGTGCGCCGGCACACGGACTAATGAATCGGTCTAAAAATAGCTTGAACCAGCCGATGGCCCGGTCAAGACGTTATAAATCGGTTTGATTTTATATGGACAATGGAATACTAGATAAAAGTGTTGCCATGTACAGTTGATTCATAGGTCAATTTGATACAGATTAATTAATTAACTAATACCGATATAAATCTATAAGTTGATCATTGTGATTTTTTTTTAAACTTAAATTTCAGAAAATACTAAGCAGTAAACTTGTACATGTACACACGTACAACAGCTACCTTTTATCTCAAACCTCAGGCTTATAACTGTTAGCCACTGTATTTAAACAATCTGTTGCAATCTGTTTCATGTTTGAACAGCATTGAAAATTAATGTTCCATTAATATAACATTCTTCCATGCTTAAGGAGTGAACCCTAACCCAAAGTATGACGTTTTGTTGAATATTTCCATTAAAAAAAATCTATTCAAGAATTGCACGCTGTAATATCGGCAAATACATTTAACACCCCTAATATATATATATATATATATATATATATATATATAAATATATATATAAATATATATATAAATATATATATATATATAAATATATATATATATAAATATATATATATATATATATATATATAAATATATATATATATATAAATATATATATATATATATAAATAAATATATATATATATATATAAATAAATATATATATATATAAATATATATATAAATATATATATAAATAAATATATATATATATATATATAAATAAATATATATATATATATATATAAATAAATATATATATATATATATATATATATATATATATATATATATATATATATATATATATATATATTAATATATATATAAATATATATATATATATATATATATATATATATATATATATATATATATATATACAGTGAGGAAAATAAGTATTTCACCCCCTGGTGATTTTGTGAGTTTGACCCTTTACAGAGAAAGGAACGGTCTATAATTTTCATGGTAGGTTCATCTTAACAGTGAGAGACAGAATATTAAAAAAAATCCCAGGAAATCACATTATATTAATTTTAAACATTTATTTGTCTTTTATTGAGGAAAATAAGTATTTCACCCCCTAGCAAAACATGACTCAGTACTTGGTGGAGAAACCCTTGTTGGCAAGCACAGCGGTCAGACGTTTCTTGTAGTTGGTCACCAAGTTTGCGCAGATCCCAGGAGGGATTGTGTCTTTGCAGATCCTCTCCAAATCCTGAAGATTTCGAGGCTGTTGCTTGGCAACTCGAAGCTTCAGCTCCCTCCACAAGTTCTCTATAGGATTAAGGTCTGGAGACTGACTAGGCCACTCCATAACCTTAATGTGCTTCTTCTTGAGCCACTCCTTTGTTGCCTTTGCTGTATGTTTTGGGTCATTGTCATGCTGAAACACCCATCCACGACCCATTTTCAATATCCTGGCTGAGGGAAGGAGGTTCTCACCCAAGATTTCCCGGTACATGGCCCCATTCATCCTCCCCTCGATCCGGTGAAGTCGTCCTGTACCCTTAGCAGAGAAACAGCCCCAAAACATAACGTTTCCACCACCATGCTTGACGGTGGGGATGGTGTTCTTGGGGTCAAAGTCAGCTTTTTTCGCCCTCCAAACACGGCGAGTCGAGTTGATGCCAAAGAGCTCGATTTTAGTCTCATCTGACCACAGCACTTTCTCCCAAGCCTCCTCTGAATCATCCAGGTGCTCATTGGCAAACTTCAGACGGGCCTGTACATGTGCCTTCTTGAGCAGGGGGACCTTGCGGGCACTACAGGATTTCAATCCATTACGGCGTAGTGTGTTACCAATGGTCATCTTGGTGACTGTGGTCCCAGCTGCCTTGATATCATCAACAAGCTCCTGCCGTGTAGTTCTGGGTTGTTTCCTCACCTTTCTCATGATCCGGTTCACTCCACGAGGTGAGATCTTGCGTGGAGCACCAGACCGAGGGAGATTGATGGTCAATTGGTGTGTCTTCCATTTTCTAACTATCGCACCAACAGTTGACTCCTTTTCACCCAGCTGCTTGCTAATGGTCTTGTAGCCCATTCCAGCCTTGTGCAGGTCTAAAATCTTGTCCCTGGGTCTGTGGGAGCCAGAATTCTTGCTGGTTGGTAGGGGGTGAAATACTTATTTTCCTCAATAAAAGACAAATAAATGTTTAAAATTAATATAATGTGATTTCCTGGGATTTTTTTTAATATTCTGTCTCTCACTGTTAAGATGAACCTACCATGAAAATTATAGACCGTTCCTTTCTTTGTAAAGGGTCAAACTCACAAAATCACCAGGGGGTGAAATACTTATTTTCCTCACTGTATATATATTAATATATATATATATATATATATATATATATATTAATATATATATATATATATATATATATATATATATATATATTAATATTAGAAGGAATGCATCACAGGTATTCCCAATGAACACAAATCTTAAGTGTGTTAAAACAATTGTCAACATGACCATTACACCATTTATGCTTTCATTGCAAATGTAGTCGCATTATTCAGAGGAGAGCTGCTAAAAAGGAGATAAATGGAGTTTGTGAAGAATTGTACTAAAACTGAGAAAATCCTCCCGAGCAAAGTGCAGGGAATTGCTTGACTTTCTACAAGAAGGCAAAAACGTTTTTTAAATGACTGAAGATTTCGTGGTCACATGAATTGGAATCAACACCATGTTATATTCATTCAATTTTATAAATGATGAACTATTAATCAGCTTACCGAAGATCCATGCTCCCCTTGAGGACCTGCTGATCCAATTGGTCCGGGAGCTCCAGGCGCACCCGGGGCTCCCTGAGAGATGGAAAGTGCTGCTTGGTTATTGAATGTACTTGACAGGAATGTATTCTCTGGGTAATTCTAAGAAAGCGGAAACTTACAAGAGGGCCCTGCGACCCCTGTCGACCCTGCGGTCCATTATTACCTGGAAGACCCTGTGACCCGTGCAAAGAAAATACACACTTATCATCCATGTTCTTATTTTCTGTGAATTTCAAGATCATCTTAGAGCAACACGGTTCTTTCAACTTCTGTTGACTGACAACACATCTCACGCACCTTCACTTTTGAGTTTCAGGTCTACTTTATATTTATTTCGGTTGCTTCTAAATATTCCTGCGGTTTTGGCACACAGTTGCACACGTTCAGTGTTATTCACCTTGGAAACCTTTGTAAACTGGAATTATCATCCAAACGGGGAAAAAATGGATCGGCTTGCCCGGTGCTCTTTCATCACGGATTCTCGCCTTACGTGGCTCTCATTTCAGCCTGTCTGAAGTGAAGCCAATACAAAGCAACGCCACTGCTAAAATATTGAACACAGCTGAAGATACAAGCCCTCAGATATTCCAACGAACGAGCCTCGAAGTTCTGCTTACGTCTGTTGGCTTGCTTACCGTGTTGAATCCTATTTTGGTGAGGCAAAGCTCGCTGGGAACATTCCCGGCGGCGTTTCGTTTTTCCGAGGCAGCGACGGTATCGAGGGGATATTCATCCGTCCAAACGAAAACACTCGCTCCAACAGCGCTTTGTACATTCTTCACACGGTAACAAACGACGGAAGTGTGAGAGGCGCCCAGGAGTCAAGCGTCAGTCGGACCAAACCACTAAAGACACACTTGAGATGCTAAACTCACATCTAACATTTCCACAAAAACTTGATTGTGTTCATATGCAACAAGAAAAATCCACTTCTTGTATTCTTAGAAGACTACAAAAATTCTCAAAGAAGTCAACAAGTGTAAACAGCCAAGCTTGGGATGTGATTGTGAAGTTACTGCCCTCACAACCAACACTTCCAAGAAATACATCACAGCTTTTGTTAAGAGGTGATAAGCAAATTTTTCGGGGTGGTCAGCAGCCCTTTGACCCACTAGAAAAGATCCACCCCTGCATTATGATGATCTCTACAATGAGAACCAAAACAAGAGAAATCTATAGTAACAGGACATTTTTAATATCATTAATTTGACCTTGACAAGGAGCTGAAAATGAGGAAAACATTTTTGTTTATTAGCTTTAGTCACCTAAACTCATTTGCTCCCATAAACATATTACATTTTATTTCAAATGTTTTAAGTGTCCCAAAGACGTATTTATACGTTAAAAACAACAACAGTTTTTTTATGCTAGAGCACACAGAAGGCTTTGATGCAGCCTCTCAACTGCAGAGAACGGTTGAAGAAATTGTAGTTATTACAAAAACGGCCAGAAGGTGGCAGCAGAGAAAAATAGTTCAACCAGGACCATGTTGAAAAAAAGCTAATTTACCCACATTTTTAAACCTATTTGTGAATAATGATGAAACTTACCTATATTCTAAGGCTTATTTCTGCGAAACGGAAACAGATAGAAATATGCTTCTTCTTTTTTTCTGATGAAAAAAAGAGACTAATATTTTTCTTTTGTTAGGTTCCATGTTTCTATAGCAATAGGACAATATTCTGTGGGCCTTGCAAAATCAATCAAAATCCAGTAAAACAGCCGGGAGCGAAGGGGGTCGCTTCAGTGAAAATGGCTGAGTTAATGAAGATAAATTTTGCTACTATTTTAGTTGTCATTTAGTTGTCAGTTTCTTTGGGTCTTTGCATTTCAAACCCACAACTTTTTCCGACACTCACTATTATTACACCTCTTTTAAGAAAAAAAAGAAATTAAATAGTGATGTGGGCTGTGCAAAATGTTATTTTGAGTTATATGTTGTGGGCTGCTAAAGAAATGGAAGGCCGTCCGTAGTTTGGACACCCCTGGTATAGATATAGGGCAGTGGTGTCCAAACTACAGCCCGGGGGCCATTTGCAGCCTGCCATCCGTTTTTTAATAGGCAGCAGCATATTCTAAAAATGACTTAACATGGCCTGCAATGCTATTAAAAAAAAAAGCGGTCTGAAGTTAGAAGTGTAGCTGTCAAAGAAGTAGGGGACAAACACATTTACAGCAGAAATAGTGTAAGAATTGCTTTTCTGTGGAGAACAATAATTCCCTTTCAGAAACAATAAGGGTTTTATCCACTTCCTGCTCAGTGTCAAGATCCAGTTTGTGAACATGATCACATTAATGGTCTTCTAACATGGTCAGCTTACTAGTACAAGTTGCTCTGTTTTGGTTCTGAATGTGGAGGTGGGATTCCACTGCTGCTCAGTGTAGGGGCGGATCTATTCTAGTGGGACACAGAGCTAAACTATTTGCCGTTTTTAGCAAAAAGCCTTGACGGAGCAGTTTTTCAATATCAACAATGTATACCTGCTTGATTAATGGAGTGGTTTGGAGATGCTGATGACAAGGTTGGTAAAAAAAAAAAGGTGCTTAATGTGATTAAAACAAACAAACACATTTTTGTAAAAAGTGTTAAATTTGGTAAACGTGGTTAAAAAGGTAAACTTGGTAAATGTGTTAAATTAAAAGTACTACATTCGATGAAAGTGGTCAATATGCACAAAAAAAGTAAGATGAAACAGCTAAATGTGATGAAAAAAATTAACTAATTAGATTATTTTTTTAAAGGTACATTTGGTAAAAGTATTACATTTGACAAAAGCTGTCTATGTGGGTTAAAAATGTAAAAGTGGTAAATGTGATTAAAATAAGGTCAATTTGGTAAAACTGCTAAATTGAATTAAAGTGGTTAAAATAGGTAAACGTAGTAAACATGCTAAATTTGGCAAAAGTAGTGGTCAATATTGTGAAAAAAAGGTAACATTGCAAATGTGATTTAAAAAAGCTAAATCTGAAAATTTGATGGATGTGGTGAATGTGTTTAAATAGAAAAAAGAAGGTAAGCGTGCAACGTAAATATATATATTTTAAAATAAAAAGCTCAATTGTGGAGTATGTAATCCTAACGTAAAAATGTCACTGTTTAACTTGTGAGCCTGAAAATATCAGCAAAAATGAGCTTGTACGTATTCACGCCCTCCGCGTTGGCACTTAGGCACACAGCCAAAAACACAGCAGAGACAACTAACCGGGTGGTTGCTAATTTAAAATGATAAGTCATAATGAGGATTTCAAACTCATTTACTTGAAACTGTCCTAGTAACAAAAGATGTCTTACCCTCGCTCCAGGGGGACCATCCCTACCGGGGGAACCCTGACTTCCAGGAGCACCCTAAACACAACATAAACAAGCAGGATTTGAATAATCTCACTGCGCACAACCAAACATAAATGTCATAAACTCTATATACTGAAAGCTGAAATAATAATTGCGATCTTGTCTCAATTTACTCACACAGTTAGTTCGAAGCTATTATTCTGTTGTATGAATGGCAACAGGTGGACCCGTAGGTTAATTGGACCTTTTATCATCTAACAGAAGAGATTTTAATTGTTCTGTCTGTCACTGTTGCTGGCATGTTTACGTAGATGAACAAAGACATTATTTGCAGTCATTTTCAGCCCAATTAAGGGAAAATTGGATAATTTCCACCGGCACACCGGATGACCTCTCGCTAACGTGCTGTCAAACAGTGGTTGGGAATCTGATTTTGAACATTTAGTGAAGACGTGATTGGGGATGCAGTGAAAAATTGGACACTGAAGTTTTCGTAAAATGCTCGAACAAAAAGGGGCTTTGGCCAAAGTCTTCCCACAACGTGGAAGCATGCAATTTGTTTACAAACTATTTTAAAATGCTATTATGGATAAAATGTTGCCTTACCTTGCTACACATCATTAACCATAATATTATTTTGATTTTGACAAATGTTGACCTGGCAGCCGCGCCACACACAAACTGCCTCTTAATTCATTTGAATTAGTTTTATGCAATTTGTTAAGATAATGAGTAACAGTAACATGTTGTCAAAACTCATTAAAGGGGTGAACATTTTTCAGCAGGTCAATTTAATGTCGTCTACACAATGATACGCTGCCCTTTTAGCGGAGTCCAGTCATTATTTATGACAGTACTGTGCTAATATTATTTTATTTTCTGGGAGAAAAAAAAATCTTCATGTAGAGATTAATATTGTTTTCAATTACTGTATTTTCTTGTGCATACTGAAAGAGAGCAATTTATTTTCACAGTAAACATTCAAAATAAACAACATAATTTATATATATATATATATATATATATATATATATATATAATTAAATTAAATATTAAATTAAATTAAATATTAAATTAAATATTAAATTAAATATTAAATCATATATATATATATTTTTTTTAATCTATATATATTTATATTAAAATAGGATGGTCATTTTGAGGGATGAATTGACTCAAAATTCTGAATATTAAAGTAAAATGTGTTGGCAAACACACATTTCCAAACACTACTTGAAGACTATTGTGATAAAGAAGATATGAACACACATAGAAATATAATATTCCTTGCTCAGACAAAACAAATAATTACATGATGCCACACACACACACACACACGCTGATAAAATGAAAGCGAGATAAGGAAGATGGATGCCCAAACACACACTTTGCTGTTCATTGTAGCAGCGTTTTCTTTCCTATCGAACTGGAAGAAAGATGAGGAGATGCTGATGACAAGGTTACACGGTATTTACTGCAGCCACAGATGAAGGAATGAAGATCGAGAAGAAACAAAGAGAGAGAGAGAAAAGAAAGGGATAGAGGGAGAGGTATAGAGTTCTATTGGTGATATTTGCTGTAGCGCTTGAAAAATGGAGGCCATCACGCAAACACACACATTCCTATTCTTCCATCCCGTGATTCCAAGGTAACATTGTGTGCATGCATAGGTTGCAATAAAAGGATGAAGGTCATTTATGGCCTGTAAGTGTTTTCCATACAAATACTGTATTTACTGCAAGCATGACTTTACTATTGCATTAACACACATTTGTGAAAGAAATGTCGGAAATGAATACTTTCGTCAATTGAGGACGCTACTCAGCTTGTTGATTGATTTAAATGAAGTCATTATCAACAGGAAACCATTTGTTAGCCAAATACTCAAAAATGAGATTATTTGAAACTCAGCGCTCTTTAGTTTGGAGTTGGGTTAGAGTGTCAGCCAAGGACTGCATTTTTAATAAACTGAATTATAAGTCAAACAAAGTTGATAAGTAGCACTTATGTGGGATTTGCAGAACCCGTCCCAGATTAATATTTAATTTGCTCTGGCAGGACAGTAACTGATAACTTAAAGATTTAAATAAAAAGTCTAAATTTTATTCAGTAACACTTTTTTTCTGCTTCACAAAATGGATGAAAACTCCTTTATTTTATAAACCTCTCATAGCGCATCATATATGACGAGATATATTTGGGAAAGATTTTTGAAATATCGGCTAATTTTTTATGAAGTGATCAAATTTTGGGTTGTTATGGTAACATGACTTGTTGACATCCGTCTGCAGGCTGCAGGCACTTCAGTGATAATTCATGGGATGCTCATTTGTATTTATTAAGCACACGCAAACACACAGAGAATAAAAATTTAGTCACAGCTGGGTTTCAGTTCATTTGATCAAGACCAAAACGGAGTGGGGAACGGAATAAGTGATTGTTGGGCCGCCTACCAAACAACTCTGTTTGACGTCTGCCTTTATCTCACTTTTACACGATTTCGGGCTCTATTTTCAGCGTAAATCCTGCGCGGCGCACAGCAAACTTTGCACAGAGGTGAGTTAGACCCGGTGTTGGTAATTTCTCAGACAAGTGGCAAATGCAGATCGCCCCCAACCCCATTGACAACAATAATAATAATAATAATAATAATAATAATAATAATCATTATTATTATTAAAATACTTAAAAGATTGTTTTTTTTAATAATTAAAAATAATCAAATGAATACATAAAAAAATAGATAAATAAACAAAAACAAATATATAAAAACATGAATAAATGAAATATGCCAGATCAGAATTTTTGGGGGATCTGCTAGCATTTGCACTCCACTCCAATGCGCTGCCTACAAAAATAGAGCCGTTGATGTTTTATAAAGATACAGAGCAACTCTTACCATTGGGCCAGCTGGGCCGATCTCTCCTGTCTGTCCTTTCTCCCCAGCAGCCCCCTGCAAAAAAAACAATGTTCCCCATGTCAGTTGTCTGAGTGATAGTGGTCATAGTGACCGCTATCAAGGGACCCAAGAACCAACATCAGTTTTCTTCATAAAGTTTTCCCCTAACACTAGTGAGTTTTGGATTCGAGCCTACAAATGTTTGGCAATATATCTTTTGACAGTTTATGCTGGCAAGTGTTTGATAGCACAGAACTTATGAAAACACACACAATGTGATCTTTCTGCCCAGTTGAGAAAACTTTTTTTTTCTTTCTGTTACAATATATAATTTTCAAGCATTTATGATCAATAGTACAATTTTAAATATTATCTAAGTGGAATTGATCTAATATTGTACATAGATATCGTTTATCACATCAACAAGTGAATCTTACCGGAGGCCCCTGAATGGAGCGGCCACTGGGTCCCTGAGGACCTGGTGGTCCAGGTGGTCCGGCAGAGCCAGCTTCTCCCACAGGCCCTTGAGGCCCCTACAAAAAATACATTACATACATTTTTTTTTTATCTCATCTTTTGAATATGGTTGTTGAGTATTGCTAATTCATTAATGTCACTTTTACTCAGCAGCTCCAATATTAGGTAGATTTAGGCAATTTGAAATATTTTTGTTACTTATTAGGTTACCTGAGAAAATATAAAAAAATAATTTCATCGCCATGAAACACATAGTTTACACATAGTTTACACATAGATCTGTGCAATTTATCTCCACATTACAAATACATGAAAATGTGCTGGTGGTGGCATGAAGTCAACAGAACAGTCGACCTCTTGAAATTCTGTGGCAGAAGCTGCAGTGGTAAGACCGCTGTGAAGCAATTGTGATCTTGCCGGCGCGTATGCGTGCGGCATACGAATGTGCCAATAGTACCCTGAAATGCATCTCGCAGAACACACATGATCTGCAAAGAAGAATAAAAATGTCCTTTATCCTGCCTTTGGTGAATTCTTGGGAATTTCGAGAAAGACTCTTGGGTGGGCCATCTCATGTTCATCGCTTGACACGTTGTCCAACAACAATAATATTTTCTCATTGACTAACTAAAAGACCACCCGACACGATTGAAGCCCATCGAAAACACCTTTTTCATATGTCAGAATAAATAACCATGAAGAAAATGGGGGCACGGAACAGCAAATCTCCTTTCACAGCTGGATGATTAATTACACTGCACCATAGTATAAATATAGAAACATACACTGCTTTGGAATACTTTATATCATGAATATGATGGGTATGTGGGACCCATTGAATTGTTTTGTTGGAAAATGTTGGGTTTGTTAATCAAATCCATGCTCGTTAGCCAACATCCAGGGGTTATTTATTTATTTATATAATTTGTATTTGTTAATATGTTTATGTACAGGGACAACAATAATTTACCAGTGCCTATTGATATATAAGAGAGTTCATTAAGGCACCTGAAACACCTGTGGGATGCTTTAAAATCAGGAAATGGGGTCCTAATCTTCAGTAGTTGTGCAGCTTTTGTCAACACACGTGGGTGTGAAGGTTGATGACGAGCTGTGTGTTGCAGTGTTTAATGCGGTCGAACTCGACTTGGACTGGACTGCAAAAAAAATGACAGTTGGCGGCTCACCCACGCGCATTCAGCAATTTGATTTATAGACACTCTACAATGTTACATGGTGAGTCTGTGTAGGCTTTTGAGGCTGCACATACAGTATATTGTACTTTTATTAAACCATAAATAGATAGAGAAAGAGTCTAGGAAGAAAGAAGGAATTTTTTTTAGACCAAACAATATGTTCCAGCTTAGTTTAAGGTCAAATTATACTGAGTTCAACACTATTTCACCCACTTTGCACATCTACAAAACACTTCAACATGGTTAATATATGAAATAAAGAATTAAAATGTTAATAATATCTAACACTTTCTACAGAGGTTGTGGGTGTGAATAAAAGGGAAGTGTGGGCAGTATAGTTGTATTAAAATATGTCTAGAATGTTTTATATTTGGGGGAAAGATACCTGTTAACTGTTTTAAATTGGGGGGTAAAAATGCACACTACACTTTCCTTAGCTTAACTATCTTAATAGTCTTTTACACACAGTCTTTTATAACATCCCCCTATTTGTTCTTGAAGCACGGCAATAAACGTCACTTCGGAAAAGATAGAAAGCACCGGCAGACTTCTAACTTATCTCAGTTTAGCTAGTACATTACGCTAAGCTAATTTAGAAGTCTGCTTAGCTAGTTAAAGATAAGATAAGAGGAAAAGATAGAAAGCAGACTTCTAACCGGGATTATCTTAATTTAGCTAGCTAAACAGACGTCTAATTTAGCTTATCTTAATCTAGCTAGCTAAGCAGACTTCTAACTTAGCTTAGCTTAATTTAGCTAGCTAAGCAGACGTCTAACTTAGCTTAGCTTAATTTAGCTAGCTAAGCAGACTTCTAACTCCTAATTAAGCTAAGCTAAATTAGACATCTGCTTAGCTAGCTAAATTAAGCTAAGCTAAGTTAGAAGTCTGCTTTCTATCTTTTCCGAAGTGACGTTTATTTCCGTTTCAAGAACAAAGAGGAGGATGTTAAATAAAAAAAAATAACTCTCTGTGAACACTTCACATCCTGGACATTTAATTCCATCTTTTGACCACTTCAACAGGCAGTAGACGGGGGCTGTTCTGTGACTGTTCTCTGAGAGCAGGTGTGGACCAAACATATGTCGAATGTATAGTTAGCAAGTGCGTGTGAACACTGCTAAGAGATGTTGTGGGTGTTTTTATTGATCCTCCTTTAGTTGTTCCACTTGGGAGGGCTTTCTTCATTACCCTGTAGCATTGTACCTCCACCACATGAATGACTTGGACTCATTAAAAAGTCACACAGCCACTTCCTTCATTTTTTAGCACATTTGATAATAAGCTCCCAGTCAACCTTAAGGCAAATAGGAGTTTTGCATTTCCTCATGATGCAGCATAACTATGTCTATTCAGCAAATTCTTGCTCAAATGATTACAGATTTTAAAGATATGTATAATCAGTCATTAAGTTTAATGTTTTACTTTTTCTTTTTTTCAAGGTAACGATAGAATAACACAGTACACTAGCAATGACTCTTCTCGCTGCTATAATTCAGGCGAAATATAATTAGTGTTTGTTGAGAAATTGGTTATAAAATCTATCCATTTCAAAGTATTAGAATTTTTATAAATATTTTATTTTGAACATGAAGCGTATTTTATTTACCTAGAATGTGCAGATATTCATATTTCAAATTAAGTCTTTTTTTAAGTGTATATACAAAAAAATAAAAAAATAAATGCTTACAAACTCATTTGTTTGTCTGGTCAAGTGAAACATTACATGTGTCTAGCATGGCACCAAAAACACTTGGACTTTGACTCACAGTCATGCCGGGTTCCCCTCTGTCTCCTCGTGTTCCCCGTATTCCTGGACCGCCCTGAAACACAACAAAATATATATACACGTACATATACCAAATATATATATATATATATATATATATATATATATATATATATATATATATATATATATATATATATATATATATATATATATATACGTACATATATATTATGTACGCATACATGTATGCAAAATTGTTACCATTTAAAACATTTGTACACAAACATTTCATTATATGCACCGGTATAAAATAAGTAGTGGCCTTGAAGCAGTGGTGGGCAATTTTATTGTGCATAAGGGCCACATTGATTTTTACAATGGACAGATGGACCAGGTCATTTGCAAATGAGGTAAAAAAAAAAAATCATCAAAAGTTGTCAAAATCATGAACATAAAACACAAGGTAAAAGTTCATTCTTACCATGATCTCGTTTAAACTATGCTTCCTCAATAATTCAGCAAAAGTGTCGCTTTAATGCTCTTACTATTGAGTTGTATCCGCAAGTAAAGTCTCAGTCCAACAAACTGTCGTCAGACTGGAGCTCCAGTACGTCCCTGAAGCTATAAATTATTACACTTGGAAGACATTACTACCTGTTGTAAAAACAGCTTCCAACTGTAGATTCATAGTTATTCTTTGGACTACTACATGCTTTGACTTAAGAGCGTCTATTTACTGAGCAGCACAAGCTTTACGGCAATGTGCGATTCTTTGATTTGAAAAGGTGCTGGACAACAAATTAGATTTCATTTGGATTGCTGATGAGCCTTGAAGGATAAAATATTGTACTGCTGTAGTACTAATAAAGTCATGTAATGTTTGCTTTTTGGAAGTTTCTGGCCAGGATGAAGACATTCCAAAACAAATGAACTTTACTGCATAGTTTGGTTCCCCTACTCTTCAAGTCACCATTGTTGCTATTGTAGCTTTTTCAGGAAATGAGTAACTCCAAATTACACATTCTTCAAGATTCCGATTGGCCAAAATGTTTTTTCTGTGTTTATTTTTCCTTTCGGACATATTCCAATAATTTTGGAGTTATTACACCAACCATTGCTTTGGAATGCAATTGACAGTCCCCATTATTATTTTTTATGTGGACTGATTTTTAACTGAAAATACTTTATTTACAGAGATTTTCAAATTACCAGTAACTATTATAACTATCTATTTTTATGTGGACCAATTTTTAACTGAAAACAGAGCTTTTTGTTATTTACAGAGATTTTCAAATTAACAACTCTCACCACCAATCTTAACCAATAGACTCAATCCATAGACTAAAATCTAGCGCAAAGAGCGGTCTAACTGTGCGCATGGGTGGAAAGTTTTCTTTTCTTTTTTTCGCATTTTCACAGATGCACACAGTTAGAAAAGTGCAGATTAACGCTGTGAAATGGATATCAGGAGACCGCCTTCCACCCAGGTAGTTATTTTTGTAAATTAATTGAATTCAATATAACTCTATACAAAGTGTATTGTTCTTTTTCTTCATTTCATTCTAAATATTTTTGAATTTCCTTGTAACCTGATTTAAATCATTCACTGCCATTGACGGCTATAGACTTAAAAAAATTATTTGAACTATTTATATTAGTTTAACATTTTTTTTACTTTTGCTAACAAGAGTATGAAAACCTAGATATTTTATATTGTACATTTAGAACAGATATAAAATGTTTGATTAATTGTGAGTTAACTAGTGAAGTCATGCGATTAATTACGATTAAAAAAAATGTAAATTACAATAAATAAATAAAAATACGATTACAAATTTTAAATCACCTGACGCCCCAAATTTTTTATAATCTTTAAGTCGCGTCAGGCGATTAAAACTGTTTAATTGTAATTAATCGCATGACTTCAATAGTTAACTCAGGATTAATGACACATTTTATCTGTTCTAATAGTACAATAAAAAAAAAATCTAGGTTTTCATACTCTTTTTTTAACAAAAGTGGAAAAAAATGTTAAACTAATAGAAATAGTTCAAATGAATTTTTGACGTCTATAGCCGTCAATGGCAGTGAATGAGTTAACAAGAATGTCATTTTTAATGGTTCAACATGCTGACCCGCTGACATTTTTGGTGTACTAAAATTTGAAACAAATGTTACAGGAGGGTTGAAGTACATTTCATACAGTACATCAAGCGTACTTACTTGTAGATTTAGCGCTTAGGAACTTCAACACTGTAACCATCTTGAATAAACATTTATTTATTTAGAAGGTTATGTTACGTGGTCGACAGTAGACACACATCGAACCGCACATGGAGACCGCCGGTGTGCTGTTGTAGCACTGAAAAGATTTATCCCACCATGGCATTCACTGACGGCCACATTCCGCAGTTACAATGTGATTTAAGTAGTCTATTCAAAGCTGCGGGGCCACACAAACACCGTGAATAGGGGACATAAAGCAACAGGAAAAAAAGAGACTCCGTGTTGGGATGAAGAGGACGTAAAAGAAAAATAATAGGATGGCCACAAAGACAGTATCACAGCTGTATGTTGCGCTGCTGTTGGTCGAAGAATCAAAGGGAAAGAAAAATTCATGCGCAAAAAAATAGGCAAAGGGAGGATAACAAAATTGTGCATTAACATATATATTGGCTATTTGTTGCTGAACTGCAGTATCGCCGCACACAGGCTTCTTAAGTGAGACATAATTAAAGAAAATTAGAAAGACGCTGGCAAGTGGACATGCGGATTCCTCAAATGAGAAAGTGGACCTGACTTGGTTGCATCGGGATGACGACAATTCTGGCGGATCCTAATCTTCTGTGATAAATGGAATCAACATTTAATTACTCTCTCAAACTATGTGGCGCCGATGATAGAGACAGACGCAGTGATTGAGAGTGAACAGCAGAAAGCACAGGCCATATGGTGAATGAATGGAAAGACTGAGACTAATTGAAAAATGAAGATCATGACAAGAAGAAGTTTCAGGCTATAAATGAGCTTGTTTATGTGTTACTTAGTTCTTTGCTCTCACAACTAAAATAATTTTGGTATTCTAGAAAGTGAGATAGTTAGCATCATGCAAAATAATGATTGGACTCATTTAAATCAATTTAACGTAACTCATTACATTGACTTTCTTAGGAAATGTGCAGTGTCATGTAGGCAGTACTAAAAAAAAACAACTTCCTGTTCCTAATTTTGACTATAAGCAAAGGCATGAATAGCTACTGGGAATTCTTAAGTCCGAATCACATTAACAGGGACTCACAGGAGGTCCGGAAGGTCCTGGGGGTCCCTTGCTGTCTTGAGAACAGGTGCAGGCATGAGGCATTGAAGGGCATTCCTCTTCAACTCGCTAAAACAGAAAAACACCAAAAAACTGATTAGGATGATGTGAGGAGCCCACATATTCGGTTTTACGACCTCAATTGTTCACCATGAAAAAAAAAGAAATACAGTTTGCTAATCATGCCTGTTTCAGTTATTTTCCCGTTTAGCCATGTGAAAGATGTAAGCCGAATAATTACCAGTATTTTTTTTATCTTTCTGCAAAAACAACAAATTCAACAAATAAAAGAGTACAGTCTCAATTCAATCTTTGACCCGAATGACTGAGAATCCACACAGACAAAAAAAAAAATAAAAATTCTTGAAACTGTTTGAAAAATTGAAAAATGACTTTGTTATTCTATTAAGCAACACTACACTGCATTGCATAATGAGGAATTCTAAGCACTGATTCTGCATATGTGTATATGAGAGCATAACAGCAATAGAAACATCATACCGTTATATCCTCTAGGTGCTCATTGCCCGTAATTCGATTTTGTAAATGAAATTAGGTACGGCTAAACGCCGGTGATGCTTCGCCAGTGGCCATCCCCATTCAAACGGATTCCAAGTCATTTGGATCTAATTTGACTTTGGTCGTTCCGGTTTTATCGTCACTCAATTTGATCACAAGCACAATTACGGCTCTTATTATCTCAGGCTGCGATATCCACCAAATGACTGCACATTCGTGTATGTGTGTGTGTGTGTGTGTGCGTGTGTGTGTGTGTGTGTGTGTGTGTGTGCGTGTGTGTGTGTGTGTGTGTGTGTGTGTGTGTGTGTGTGTGTGTGTGTGTGTGTGTGTGTGTGTGTGTGCGTGTGTGTGTGTGTGTGTGTGTGTGTTCTTACCAACGCCGGCAGTTCACAGCACTTATCCCTGCTTGGCCACGAAGTACTGCAGATGATATCAAACATCTGGAGCTGAAACTGCAAATACACCCACGCAACGTTACATTCAGTTTATGCCCCTTAGAGACATACATACACCTTGATGTGACGCGACGTGATCATCTTAGTGTTAATGGTCAGTGATATGTTAAGTGGATAAAAAGTCCACTTGTCCTCTTTCAGCAAGCAGCACTCAATCTCTTACCGCCCACTCTATCCTGTGAGACTTGATGTGTTATACATGGCTAATAATGCACTTGTCTTGTCTACGCTTTTATACATTCACAAATATTGTATTATTCCGCTGTTTGATAAAAGTTACGGTAAAAAAATATTTTTTTTAAGTATGTTTTTCTGCAGTATATATATTTCTGCATGTATCGCGGAAGCCAAGGTAATATATATATATATATATATATATATATATATATATATATATATATATATATATGTATCGCGCAAGCCAAGGTAATATATATATATATATATATATATATATATATATATGTATCGCGCAAGCCAAGGTAATATATATATATATATATATATATTACCTTGGCTTCCGCGATACATGCAGAAATTTTGCTACTTTCACAGTCCCCAAAATTAAAAAAAAAAATAAAAATTCATTGTCAAGCGATAATAGGGGCCCTATTTTCTTATATATAAAACTGGTTTATTTTCATTTTTGTGCCGTGAATTTGATAGACAGCGCTATGCCTTGATAGACACTCTAGTGTATAATACCCAGCGCATTTGGCAACTTGGACAAAAGGTAGACTAGATGGAGACTAGACTTGCTAAAACCTGGTCTAAATGGTGATGTAACATGATTTTGGTGGATTTGAAAGCGAGACAGACAGATTTTGAGCCCCACGGAGGTGTGTGGTGCATGTCATGGTATTTCAGTCATAAATATGACAGCATTGTGGGCCAATCATTTGACAAATGTATTAATTGAATGAATAGTTATCACTATTATCTTCTATCTGCGCTAGTCTGTCAGAAGTCCGTGGGGAAAACAAGTTGTTGATTTTTTCCTCCCATCGTCAGAAGCCCATTTTGGCCAGTAACACCCCCCCCCCACTAACATTTCTGCAACTGAGCCCCCACATCCACCCCCACAAAAAAAAGTTTTACATGGAGCGCCAAAGCCACGGTTCGAGGGGGGCGAAAAAGACAAAGCTTTGCTGACACCATAATAGACGTCATCATTGAAGACTATTTTAGACATGGATTCACAAACTGTGAAATTTTAGTTGTTTTGGAGGAAACTCACAACATCAAACTTAGCCTTCGGACCCTTTTGCCAATGGATGGCTTGTGCATGCTGCATTGACAGACTTGTGCTTGGCACGAAAATAGTGCCGCCAGGGTTTTTCTACCATACTACAGAAAAGCAGTATCATATCAAATCCTAAAGGTAAGCAGAGCTGCAATGTTGACTGGCATGTACTCAAAAGTTTGTCTGTGTAGTCAACGTGGGGGCGGGTAGTGCTCGTGTTGAGCCCCGCTGCAGCATATACAGTAATTGATTGTAGTTCTGCAGCTTGGTGATAAAACGCAATCTAATTTGTATGGCGGCTCACTTTGTGGGGTGGGAATATAATTCAATTAGCCAGTGGGGGCTTTTCTCAAGCATCGTTCATTTGCAGCGTGGATGCAGACAGGTGAACATCTCCTGATCTGAAGGGAGTTTCAAACTCTCCACAGGCTTTTGTGGATGGTGCTAAAACATGCTCATCATTGTCAGACTTCAAGACATAATCAGTAGACGCTAAAATGCAGGTGCGTCACACAAGACTCCATACTGACCGGGGCCGAGTTGTCCCGTCTGCCTCGGGTCCGCACAACGCGACCCAGGACCTCCACGCCATCCGTGGTGATATTTCCGGCTGCAGTGATGGCTTTTTCTCCCACAACGGCGCAGTCCAACACCACCTTCACTGATGTCTTACTGATGGTTACATGGAGCTAAACGCAGACAAGCATTCATTTTGCATTTGAGCAGTGAGCAAAACGACGGTAGAAAAAAGTTGTATTGTTATGTCGGCATAGGTGGAACTTGCAAAAGTAAATGATACAACCCAATCAGAATGTTTAAGTCACATCAAATTTGTCATGAGTGGATAAAAAAAGAAGTTGATTTGATGACAACTAAAGCTTTGAGTGGTTTGATTGTGAGTCATATTGATCATGATGAGCTCAACCACAAGACTGCGGGTTGCAAATAAATAAATAAATATGAATGTATGAAAGCGCAAATTGGGGTCAAAACATAAAATAAACAAAAAAGAAGAAAAAAGGTTTGCGTTTTGTGATTGTTCACAAAGTCTCAAACATCACCAGCATCACTCGGTGTTTATAAGGCACCTCGTTTGTTTTTGTCTGGCTTATCATTTTGCAGACATGAGACAAATTGCTTTTGCTTCTTCTGCTGAGAGTGATGCATTATCAGTCATATTGCTCGTATGATTTGGAAGGGAAATGGAGAAAATTTATTAACTCTGTTGTACTGTGCGTTGCAAGAATCCATAACGCAGGGTTATCAAGCGATTTTTATCTCCAAACTACACAAACACAACTAAACAAACACCAGACTGAAAAAAAGAAATGTAATCAGAGCAAACAGCTACAAAGTTTATGTGATATGCTGCAAGTTCATTTATTGTAAATACTTTTTTTTATGTTAATGTCATAACAGGGGAAACAAATGTGTTGCTGTGGAGACTGGAGCATTTTAAAAGCCCAAATCATTTTAAAATGTATTATATTCATTTCTATCCCTCAGTGGTAAATTCAATTTAAAGTCAGTATTTTTGTTGCACACCACACACACACACACAAAAAAATCTGACTGTCCAATTTTTTTTTGTCCACAGCAGGACTCAAACTCCAAAGTTAAAAGGATGAGCTACTGCCACCCCGTATAATGGAAAATCAGAACACAAAATAAATTCACCAGCAAATGGGTCTCTCACAAAAAATGAACTCAAAGATCCTCACATAAAATGAAATCAGTCTTCATCCATAACATCCACAGTATGTCAAATTCAATGATTGCAAATGTCCCTTTTCCACAGCATTAATGGCTTAAGATGTGTAGATTTATAGGGTTTATCATTATATAAGGTGCAGGTGATGTGCTGTCATAACTTGACGAATCTCTTCCATTTCCATGAAGAAAATGTCACTTCATTTGTAGTTCTTCGCTCACAGATCGGCCTGTCAAAATTCCTCCCACCTTCACTCATTGCCTCAAGCTGAACATTTGGATTTGAACTTATGCACATGCTAATCTTTCATACACAAATTTGGGCATCCAGTTGAATTTAAAGTGTAACATGCTATATTATTTAACCTATATCGAGCTTGAAATGTGGAATACTAAAATGCTCATTTGAATTTTTCCAATATTTTGGATGAACTATCAGGCTGATTAACATCCATTTTGTAACACAAAAAACACACAATTTTTTTGGGTAAGGCCGTTAATAGTAAGATAAATTATATGGAAACTGATAATGACTAAAAGCTGAACATCATTATGAAATAATGTTACTGACTTTTAAATGAGGCAAATATAATAACTTAGCAGCAACCTTGCTCACCTTTACTTCTGAATTGTAATAAGCGGTGGGGAACATTAATGATATACGACACGACAAGCTGAAACGAATTATAACTATTACATTTGTATGCAAACTGTATGTGTGGCTTTGCATAGATAGTTGCACAATTAGCATAATAGATAGTCGCTAGTGCTTGTTCATGTAAGGCTCAGTTAATATTTCATTAAGTGAGGAGTGTGGAACTTTGATTTGTTCCAAGAGGAAAGTGCCCTGAGACAACTGTTGTGATTTGGCGCTATATAAATAAACTGAATTCGTCCTCTCATATGTTTGCATGAGACAACTGTTAATAAATGTGTACGTACAACTGACTTTTTGCTGGGAGCGTCTTTTGTGTGAAAAAAAAAATAAAGAAAAATAAATAAATAAATAAACCATCCAGATCTTTACTTAAAGCAAGATTTGACCTTAAGACACTCCAAAAATATCAGAAGGCTGGTATGAATGATGCTAAAGTGTTTTTAATGGATACTTAAAATAATAATAATAATAAAAACACCGTCAACAACTCACTTAGTAGAAAAACTAACCTTGTGGAAACTTCCATGGAAGACTTTTTTTATTTGAGTTCCTTCAAAGGTGACACTCTGAAAGTCTCCTTTGTAGTCATAGTTGAAGAATGTCAAACTCTTCCTTGAGTCTGTAGGCGATTAGGAGAGATGAACATTAAGACATATCTTTCGTATAATGAACCTCACAGACACATGCAATTGAATGTACTAAAAGACAAATCAGAGAGTTGTTCATTTGACAAACAATATGTTCATTATTGTTGCACAATGAACCCCAGCCAATTCAGTGTTTGGCATACACTTGGTTGAAAACTCTTTTTTTGTGCTAAAAAAAAAAAGGGCCACGTATAAGAATATATATATTTTTAGTTGGGGGGTAATATTCCAAGAAAAAACTCCCAAATGTATGAGAAAAAAAACCTTGAATATTTGCGATATTATAAAATGGAAAATTTGCAGGAAAAAACTCACAAATTTACGAGAAATAAACTTGCATATTTGTGTTTCTTGCAGTGCCTCTTCAAAGTGCGAATGTTTAATATAATATGGTTAATCTCTGCTAAAGCAATTACTATCTCCTTATTTTAAAACCCGACTGAAAAGTATAATTTATCGAGTTCTTCAACCGTAGGGATTTTGCACACTTGGATTTGTGTTGGCTATGTGTATTTTTCGCAAATCTGAGAGTTTATTGTTCATAAATTGGTGATTTTTTTCCTGCAAGTTTGCCACTTGATGCCACAAATTTTCGAGTTTATTTCTCGTAAATTTGAGGGTTTTTTTCTTGCAAATTTGCCACTTTAAAATGTCACTAATATTCAAGTTTTTCCTCGTAAATTTGTGGATTTTTTCTCGGTTTATTACAAAAAATATATATATATTTATACGCGGCCCTAATACGCCGTCGCATCTTGTGGCATGTTGGTGCCAAGGATTTTTGCTGACATTCAATTATTCTCTTGCAATTATTTTTTTATCTCCCACCCTAAAAAACATATGTAGTCTTTACTTTTACTAAAAATCTGTAATTGGGTTGTTGTTATTTTTAACTGCAGGGAATTCCTCTACTCCTGTTTACGGATGACAAAAATAATTTGTCCTTCACTTAAGATTCTTTGTGGAAGAATATAAATGATAGCTCAGAGGGTCTGTCAAACATATCTAGAAACAATGTTGATCATGTAAAACCAATATTCCTTCTTAATAGCGGATGTGCATTTGTACTATTGTTTTGGAGGCAAGCTTGTAATAGCTCAGTACATTTAAAAATACATTTGTCTTTTTATAGAAGCTGCTGCACGTCCTCTCAAGTCCCGGGGCTAACCCAATGGAAGGGAAACCTAAAACTTTGAAAACATTGCTTTGGGGCTCGTACAGTAAAAAAAACAACAGCAAAGAAACTTCCAAACATTTTGTAGACCGCAACTCATTTGTCCTGAAATGATCAAAATAGAACTCCAATTACGCAATGTCAACTGAAAAGTTGCTCGGTGAGTTAATTTCACATCTTTGTCCCAATCAAACAAATCTCCCCAGCCTCAGTTTATAAAAGTGCAGCATTAATGAAGGATTTATCTTGAGGTGCTGAGACTGCAGACGGCACCACAAATCTGCAGATTGAGACGATGGCAAGATAAAGAAGCAAGACGAGTTGAAATAAACCCACAGTCCAAGATGAGTCCCACCACTGGTTTGGTGTTATTATCGAGGATTTCCCACAATGCAAAGGGCTCCTGTGGAGTCTCGGGAAGCAGGCGGATCATCATTGAGATGGTGTAGTCAGATGGTAAACCTTCAGGATGAAGGTACCTGGTACACACATGTAGGAATGGGCAGACACGCACACGCACACACAGACATACACACACATACACATCACAAAAAACGAGTTAACTGTGCCCTGAAGGCATGTACTCACCGGGTGTCTTTTCGAAGTCTTTTTGCTGCTTGACAGAGCTTTTACGGAGCGTTTGGCTGCCTCGAACTGTCTCGGAGTGCCATCTTTTTTCATCAGAGAATCAAACTTTTTTTAGGGGGGGGGCTGCCTCTGAGCACTTGAGGTTCAAAAGATTTCAGCTTCTACTTTTCAGCACTCTTGTCAATGTCACTTTTGAAAAACTGAACGCTCCTAGTTAAGGAGGCTAAATTTAAAGTTGGCTGACGAAAAGCCCCGACGACACCACAGACAAAATTGCATTTTGGATTACACTTGAAGGTTTCCGATACATTTTAAGCACATTTAGTTTAAAGTGGAAGTCAACCCAAAGCATTGTTTTGACAATAATATGTTCTATGCAGCCCCATTAGTCTAAATATGGTATTCTGGGTAATATTGTGAAAGTGGAAAATGCGTTAAGCAGCAAAATCCAGCCGTTTGTATCCACTTCTGGGCCGACCATTTTGCCACTTGCTGTCGACTGAAGATGACATCAATGTTGCTCAGGTCTCAAGTAACAACACAGCTTCAGAAAACAGGTGAGCTCTGATTGGCTGTTTCCCGAGCCCTGACAGCAAATGGTAAAATGGCCGCCCCCTGAGATGGATAAAAATGGCTGGATTTTGCTTCATAACTCATAATCTAAAAATGCAATATTAATCAGAATGTCATGTTTAGACTAGAGAGGTCACATATAACATATTATTGTCAAGAAATGTTTAAGGTTGACTTCCACTTTAAAGTATATAGTGTATACTTCATGGCTATACTTTTTTTTACGTTAACCCTTGAAATCTGAAATTACAGTTAATAAATTTTCAGAGCCACTAAACTATTGGTAGGATTTACAGTTTTGTCTAAATGTTAGATAATTATCAAATGGATGCTAAAAAAATCCCATATGATAATATCAAAAGGGTTAGGGTTACCCTAACCCTATCAAACACAGGCTAATGTTTATTGGCTAAGAGTATAACATATACTTAAACATTTTAAAATATCTTAGATGCCCGTCTAAATATTCAGTGTGCTTAAAAGTACAGGTTGCGCATTGCACATTGAACATAAAGCACTTACACCTTACAAGGTGACTTTCGAACCTTGTTCCTTTTTTGTTAGGGCCAAGATTCCGTTTCATTCCAATTCATCAAATCTGAATTGGACCTCTTTCAAATGAAAGCAAAAACACCCGGGCCACTCATTAACTGAGTTTTGTTTAATGTTTGCACAAATGGCCCTTTAAAAACTCAAAGGAGTCTTCTAAAAGTGAACAAAAAAAGCTCACTTTTACTGGCCGCAATTAAAAGACTAAACGGCTCCCCCATGTCTGTGGTGGCCAAGAGAATGAAACCAAACGTAAAGGGGAAGTCAACCCCCAAAATAATTCTTGACAATAATAAGTTATATGTGAAATCACTAAGCTAAACATGACATTCTGATTAATGTTATATTTGTGGAATATAAATCAGGAAGCAAAATCCAGCCGTTTTATCCAACTTTCCCATTTTGCCATTTGCTGTCGACTAAAGATGACATCACAGTTACGCAGGGCTCAGGCAACGACCAATCACAGCTCACCTGTTTTCTGAAGTTGAGCTGTGATTGGTCGTTACCTGAGACCTAAGCAACATTGATGTCATCTTCAGTCGACAGCAAGGGGCAAAATGGCCGCTTCCTGAGATGGATAAAAACGGCTGGATTTTTCTGCTTAGACTAGTGAGGTCACATATTATTGTAAAGAAATATTTAAGGTTGACTTCCACTTTAAACTTTGGGAAAACTTGTCGTCGAAACCAAGAAAGGCTTCTTTTTTTTTGGGACTTCTCTCCCCTCTGCTGACTCACTTGGTGGGCTGCGAGACCAGAGCGTCACGGTGCAACCTATAACATGGGAAGCTGTTGAATGAACCCGGCTCCAGGGAAACTCCAGATATTTTGTTATACTCCTTCTCCACCAAACCAAACTTCTCCATCATACGAAAACCTGCAGGAGACAAGTCATCATCACCCCCCCTCCTTTCATTTTGACGCTCTTTAACTTCTTACCTGCCATGCTGTTTCCACTCATCAGAATAGATGGACAAGCTAGATGTTACAAACGAGTGCTTTATTGAGATTATTTGACTTGCATTTGTTATGTTTCCAACGTGAGGTTACTCACTGGCAGTGGCTGCCTCGCAGACAAAAGTAATGAGCTGCTCTTCGATTTTCTTCACAGCGTCCAAATCATCCACAAAGAAGACATGCCTGTCGCTAGGCTTACTGGCAATGTTGACTAGTTCCCCATAATCTGCATCCGCAAAGCCGATTGCGAAAATGATGTATCCTGGGGAGTGTGATTTAAAAAAAGAAGATAGTAAATAACATTAACGGCTTTCTCACCAGGTTGAAGATTCTGATTATGGATAATATGATTTTGTAAAAGCCATATATTGATTAAATGTCAATAAAATAATGATGCATATGCTGCCTTCTTTTTTTCATGTTTATTCTCTACTTTCTGTCTCTTTTTTTTGTATGTGGAAGAGACTACAAACCGTCCATCTGCATTTCCTTGGACACTTTATTGACATCATCCTGCGAGCGGCCATCAGTGAGGACAACCAGGACTTTTGGTACGCCCCTCCTGGCTCCAGCATCAGAAGTGAAAATTGACTCCTTCACATGCTTAATGGCTCGACCTGATAAAAGAAACCAATCTGAATTGATAATAAGCATAATAATAACAAAAATGTCCATTTAATCATCTTCATCCATCTTCATATGACTAAATCATAAGATCACATTTTGGAAGTCAGCAAGTGTTAATAACTGCCAATAATTACATTATAAAACCATAGAGGTTCTATAATAAATTGGAAAGTTTGTCCTTTCTTCCATCATGAAAATCAATGTGTTTGAATCTCCATTATTTTAATACAGTCATAAATTTAAGAAACACTTGCATTCAAATGAAATATAGTATGAAGGCCAAAACTTATGCATGTCAATGAGAGACCTACAAAACTCTGCGGCCTGCCAAGCTAAGGGCAGCATATCCATTAGCATTTAGAATAAGTGAATTTAAATGAGATCTTAATGTTTACAGATAAGACTAACCAGAAGGAAAAAAATGTCACAAAGGTTAAAAGTTGATGAACTTTTAAAAGTTGATTCACAGTAAACTTTAATGGATTTAATCAGTCAATAAAATGCATGCGGGCATCTTAGATGGTTTAAAGGCCCTCCCATAAGACAAAACATAAAAACTTTATTCATGAGATGATGCTAAAAGGCATTTTCTCAATCATGTGGGATTTGAGCCTATAAATATTTGATTTTGTTTTTGTTACTGAACAACTCTTGTCCTCACTAACCTCTGAAAGAAACATTGTGAGTACATTTACATCTGCAACACATAATAACTTATTGTCATTCATTGTCAATCGATTATCATTAATGGCAAGCGAAACTGACATTACGCTATCATTAAAACCCTGACTGATCAGTTCACTATCCCCACACAACTTGTTGGAGCTCCTCATTTTCCCATTCAGATTAGTATTTATAGTATGTGACGCACCACTTGACCTTTTGATAATGGCATGGACAATCGCCATCATCTATCCTCAGAAGTGCTCCTGTCAATTAACATTTTATTTTCTCATCCCTCTTCTGTTTTCTCGGGCTCGTCTGGATTATTAATGGTGTCAGGGCTAGAATGGAGTCAATCCTACACCACCACAGTTATGACCTCCTTTTTTCAGGCTCCAAAAGCTTTACATGCCAGACACATCCACCAACTTCTGTCTCAAAATTAACTTACATTTAGCCCTTTATAGAGCAAGAAACTGCATTTAGTCAGAAACATTAATCAGAATCACACATCTCACTCTAAGGCAGTAGAAATGTGTAATTCCCTTGAGCTAATCAGCAAAGAAAGGCACAGATAATAACAAATGAAACATTATGAACGTTACTATTGCTAGCCAGATAGCTAGCTAGCCAGATAGTTAGCCCGATAGCCATGTATGTAGGGAAGGTAGGTAGGTAAGATTAGTTAGATAGTTAGCCAGAGATTAGGTAAAATTAGTTAGATAGCTGGCTATCTATCTAACTAATCTTACCTACCTAGCTACCTTGCTACATAGTTAGCTCGATAGCCATGTAGGTAGTGTTAGATATTATAACATTTTTAATACTTCATTTTATTTTATTAACCATTGTTACACATTATTAACATTCCAATTCTTTATATTAACCTTGTCGAAATGTTTTGTGTCCTTAGCAGAGCAGATGGTGTTGATCTCGGTATGGTCTGACCTTAGGCTGGTACACACTGATTGGTCCAAAATTCCTCGTTTTATTTTGTACACGCACATTTCGGTCTTGAAAACAAAATTTGCTTTGAAATAACACACACACACACTCTTTACTTTCTTCATCAGTCACGGCCACCGTAAATTTGGTTCAACTTGTTTGTGAGATTTTGTTATGGGGAAAAATAGAACCTTCAACTATATAACGTATTCAGTCCCGAACACACACCCAAATCTGACCTTGTTTACGCCACTGCTCACGGAAAAGTACCAGAGAGTATGTTTAGTCTATAAATGAAAAGGAGGAGGTCTTTTTAACTATAAGAAGCTATTGTACACGTAGAAGAGTACATTTGACGCTCTTAATCCCACGATGTTTAAGTGATGATAGAGGCTGTTATTTGTCCAGAGATTCTCTGTTTTTTATTAAATCATTTTTGCAAAAGGTGTATTTTTCTTACATTAAATCTATCTTCATTTTTGGAACACGCAAAGAGAACAAAATTCCTTAATTCCTTCAGTAGGTAGGTAAGATTAGATAGTTAGCTCGATAGCTATGTAGGTAGGTAAGATTAGATAGTTAGCTCGATAGCTAGATAACATAATTAAATGAAGGCTATTATAGTTATTATTTCACATTTTCCCCCTCCACAGTATTATGAACCAATGTTAATGATGTGCAACTACGATAATGATACCAGACAAGGCTGCATGTTATCCTCACATAAACGTCGTCATACAAAAGTGAAGCATATAATTGGGTCAGTTATTAGGGTTGTATGAAAAGGCTTAATGTTGCAAATCTGAACATCACAAATTTAAGATATGAGATTATGTAAAATGGAAAGATAAAAGTAATACAGCACAGCCTGTCCACATAGTGTAAGACCGAAATGAAATGTATCGTTCACATACATTGCTCCAAGGGTTTGAGTCACACAGGCACTTACGTTGCAGGCTGAACATTCATTTATGAAGGGAATTCTAGCAGCTAAACTTTCATCGTGAGAGGACGCTGGAGGATGGAAGACATCAGCCACATTCACGTACATCGCCGCCTCCAAAGTCAACCTGACTTTGCAGATCCGGATTTTTCTCTGCATTCCCGTCGCATGCACTCACCTGGTTAATATAAGCAAGAGCCTTGAGACTAATTAAAAGATATCAGGCTGTCATATCGTTGGTTGAGTACTAGGGGAGTGCAAAATGAGCACACCTTGAATCCAAAAGGTGTGGAAGTGACATAGATGCAATTAAATTGTTGAAACTTTTCTTGTAATGTATTTTTTCTCTAATCATTCCAGAACCTCTTCTACTTTTAATGTGAACTAATTGGAATCTTTTAAGGGAAAGAGTGACCCAAAAAATAGTATTATGGTTGGCGTGTGGAGACACTCTGGTCCTTTGCCCGGTTGGTTTGATTCGAGAAAGGATTTTCTCCAAACATCACATTTCAATCTGCTTCAAATTCAGCAACACCCTGAGACAAAAGCTGGTTTACCCACAAAATCTCTATGGGCAAAGTAGTAAGTATGGAGCAGTAGGACTGTTTTTGTGTCGACAGGTTACAACTATGTCCTGACATCTCTCCCTCAAGGCTTGTCTGCAACAGTTAGACTAGTAGTTGTTATGCCACATCTGGCAGCAACAACAACAACCATGTGACCACCCTGGGGAAACACACACTAGAGATATAAAAAAGCGATAAAAGGTGAAACATCTTCAGCAAACCAAGAGGATGTTGCCTCGATTCAACTTTTGCGACTCACAATGACCTGGATGACTACAGAGTCTACACAGACATAACACATTTACACGCCTTTTTTCAGAGATCTGTCATAAATGATAAATGTTAGTGCGGTTGGCCTATAAAGAGGAGTGTGTCAGATATCTGCCAGTGATACATGTTTCTACACTGTCCAGGGATCACACAGGGCGAGAGTGGAATTATAGAAGCTAGCCAGGCATGAAGTGAGACACAGAGCATAGCAGAGGGGACTGGAGGACCAGGAACTTGGAGATGGAGCCATCGTATATGCGAAGAGTTGGACAAGAAAGAGGGGAAAAAAGGAATGAGAAGTTTTAGTCAATCAGGACAGAAATATTGAAATATTCCAAGGAATTGTGGTTCAGTAGCTCAATTAACCAGTGATCCACTATTCTCTGCGTGTTTACGCAACACTGTTAGATTGGGCTCCTTTGATGAAAGCAGTTTTTACACCATCAGCGGGGATGTGAAAGATAAAAAAAAAAATACTTGAAATAATCTTTTCCCGTTTTAGCCCGAAAAGCCTCGTCGCCTCCCGAACCTTTATTCTCTCGTGCAGAAGGATATTTTTACCTCAGCCAAGGAGCTTATGATTGTTTGTTTGTTTGTTTGCCAGTTTCTAAGCAAGAATAGACTTGGCACTTTCTGTTTGTGTAACATGGACCAAAGGAAGAAGCCATAATTGGAGGAAATCAATTATGGTTTATTTCCTTTGGGATATCTTAGTTTTACATTATTTAAAAATATGAAATTATATTTATAAAGCATGCATTAGGTTAATTAATGATACTGTACATACTGTACACAAGGAAGAGAAATTCCTATTGGTTGAACAGGAACGATTTCATAATCTCGTTGCTGTATAGGCTAATGCATAAAAACATTTCATATAACACGCCGTACATGTTGTAAGACATTTATCAACATTTATACACGCCTTCGTAACAAACTGACACATTTTTTTCCATCTTCATGTAAGGAGCAGCCAGGCAGTGTCAAGGATTAGGGGAATTACTTTAGTAGAGTACTAAAATCCATCCCTGTTTGTGTGTGTCTTTGTCACACACACAAACTCTAGTATGAAGATTATACAGTAGACGCAGGGCCATAGGGGGCCGTGCCCACCTACCAAGATGCTTGTGGCCTCTCACTTGAGGCAGAAATCGCAAAAAAATTTAAATTCTATTTTTTTATTTTATCATAGTAGCTATTTTTATGTTGTAAAATATTATTGAGTTGTTGATCAACTAAAGAGCCATTTGAACCAGTTTTATAAAGAAACCACAGGAGCCAGAAATCCTTTGGACATCTAAAATGAAGATCAATTTTCTTTTCCTTTTTATTTCTGCTGTTGACACCGGTTGGATCAGGTGACTCATTCGAAGCGATACTGTATGTCAGCGCGTGCGCCATATTGGATGTGGCTATCATATTAGCCGTACAATTGGCTAATGATTTTCATATAATTGAGTTAGAATGATATAATACAATCAAAAGCAATGGTTTGGAATTAATCCAATGATTACCGGCTTGATGATACATCACCAAGAAGCAAGTGAATGAGGCAACTTTCCAAATTGCTTCACTTTTTCTCACAACCAATATGGCTACGGCGTCGACGTACTCAAGATGGCGTCTATGTTTATGTACTGTAAATGTACAAGCGTTTCAAAAGTGTTGCAAATTGAGATCTGCACACTATCATACAAATAAAATCTAGTAAAATCAACTATAAAAAAAAAGCCAATAAAATACTAAAATAAATAGTTAAAATGAAAATAAATAAATAAAATTAATAAATAAATGAATTAATTAAAAAGTCTGAGGCCTGCGGATGGGCCTGCATCCTCAAAATAAACAAGGTGCAGTTAACCAAACTGTTTACGAGCTCAAGTTGCCAGTAAGTTCCCACGTGTGCTTTAATTTAAACAATCAAGGTTGAATAATCAGATATGCCAACTCTTATCATTACCTTTGTGAATATTTTGTCAGGAACATTTGCATCTTCACCAAAACAAACACACGCCTGGTTAGCCAGCCGCGGCGGCTCCTTCACCGCCCGATCTGGTGACATCATCAACAACGTCAACATTTTTGGGCCTCAGTATTGCATCTCTGCTTTTTGCAGATGATGTGGTCCTTTGGTTTCATCAAGCCGCGATCTTCAGTTTTCTTGCTGGAGCAGTTCGTAGTCAAATGTGAACACTGAGTCCAAAGTGTTAAATGGAAGTAGGAAGGTTTTGGCACAGTCAAGGCAAATTGAAATATTAAAATGGCAATGGCATCATTGGGATTGATGGTGTATATTACTATCCATGTGAACACGTGGAGGGGAACAAAGGAAGGAAAGGCTGACGGCCTTGTTTAGTGGGTATTGCGATAGCTTTTGAGAGCTACACAAAACTGTAAGATCACAGTAAGCCAGAGGGAATTCAACAAAGGAAAGGAAAAAAAGAAGCAATGATTACGTTATTAGAAAACAAGAAACACAAATGGCTTCAATTTTCTCTCTATTGTGTGTCATAGTACAGTATATTTTTCAAATTGCCGTTCTTTCTGCTTCCCAGTCGCATCATCGTGCAGAGAATTCTCTGATGACTCGTCACAGGACTACATCGTACGACACAATCTCGAAATTAAAACAAACTAACGGTTGTACAAATCAGGCAAAACTTTTCAGGAAAAACACGCCTGAAAGAAACAAATCATCAAGCGTCTCGAAATGTCACCTTACCCTAACCATGGAAATTAATTACTGCTATAAAATGTTTAAATCTTGACAGATTTATTTTCACACTCTCACATTTAGATACCAAGTACATCATGCCTAGTATGCAAATTACCCCTTGCCCTTCCTTGAGGCGGTGCTCAAAAATAAAAATTCTTGAGAACCACTGTTTTTTTTTTTTTTTTTTGAGAGAACCCCTGTTCTATTCAATGTATTTGATATTATCTCACCATACAGTATTTTAGCCAGTGTTGCCAACTCCTCAGTAAGGAAAGTAGCTATTGGCCATCCCAAAAGTCACTAGAAGTCGCTAAATGATGTAATTGCCTAATTTACATAATTATTCATTCGCATGTACTGTAATTGTAATGGACTCTGTGGGAGAGTGGAATAATGTCATGGGAGAGCAAAACAGTGAGTAAAAAACACCCTAATTATGTTTCAAACGACAAATGAACTTTCTTCTTGTTTTTTTGTTGTTGTTTTTTTGCCTTTGAAATAGGCCATCATTTCTCAAAAGAACTTCATGACTTAAATGCTTTGTCTAGACACACATTATATAAATCAATCTTGTCCTACATTGTTCATTGCTAGAATGTCTAACTTAAATGAAAGGACTTAAATGTAGTCTCCAGAACACCAGAAAAAGTCGCTAAATATGTCGCAAAAAAAAGTCGTCAAGATGCTAAATCCGCTAAATTTTGCGAGAAAGCCACCAAATTGGCATCCCTGATTTTAGTACTTTTGACAATCGGATTAACAAAATGATAGTAAATTGTCGTGATAGATAGAAGACACAGCAAAGCAAAGAGGAAAGGTTGGTGTGAATAAAAATCAGAGAGAGGAAACAAACTGAATGGAGTCAGGGAGGAGCGGCACGGTGTTGAACAAGAGGAGGAAAAAGTAGGCGGAGGGGGAGATCAGGTAGAGATAAAAAGATGAAATGATGAGGAGATCCGCCCCGAAGCAGACAGAAAAGCACAAGGACACCAATTCTCTGAACAGTCACTGATCCAAACCCGGACTTCAAACGCTCTCAAAAACCGGCATTCCCTGTAAAGTTTCATTAACGCATCGACGTTCCCGACATTCACCTTGGCGCTCACTCGCACAGCTGGACACTCTCACATGAATATTACAACAGATTTCAGAAACCACGCTACTTGTTAAGCATTCAGACCCTCAGAGTCTGTCTCCTGGGTACGGTATGCGAGCGTTTTAATAAAAACGGGAAGGAAACCTTTTACAAATATGTGTAGACAACAGTTTAATGTTGAACTTCCATGAGTTGAGAAAACAATCTGTTAAAAAGGCCCATTAAAGCCCTTTGGTGTTTTGATTACAATACAGCAGCAGATGTCCTTTTGAGGTGGATTTTAATTGTAAATTTCTATTTTTTTTTTCTCCTAGCAAGTAATGTTAGCTTAAAAGTTGAGAGCGACAGTTGGTTCTTGCCCTTGGAAACCGACTATATCACCTAATATTACACATGGGGAAGGTCCATCTGCTGCTGAACATCCTGCGGTACCAATCAAAGCTCCACAACGGCTGTCAGTGGACCTTGTGTTAGCAATTCAGACTGTTGTTCTAAAGCAAAATATCTTTTGTCTTACTGAAATGTGCCCATGTGAATCAACACCAAGCCTCTGTAAGATGTGCTGACCTGTCTTTGTGTTGCCTCCCTTGTATCTGATCCTCTGAATCGCTTCCAGAAGGGCTTCTTTGTTGCCATGGGAACTCAACTGGACCTCTGTCCGAGCATCATCACTGAACTGACAAATGGCCACCTGGACAAAGAAATTTACAGATATTAGAAAGGCACCAAATACACGACGCCAGGGTTTCTGCAGGTAGCCACAAATCTAATTTAATGCTTTGTTAAAAAAGCCGTTTTTAATGGTTCTTAAAAAAAAAAATTATGTCCACGTCCTACTGTTTGTACACATATATTAGGAATGTACAATACTGCATTTTTTTCAGACCAGTACGAGTACTCAAATCTTGAGTAATCACCGATACCAAGTACCAATACCTCTAGTGCTTTTGATACATAAAATCCCCCCACCCCCGAAAAAAAACATAATCACAGATATTTAAAGAAAGGCCTTTATATCCCAATACAGCATTATTTTCTATCATTCTTTAGAATCGCATGAAATTAATGACAATTTTCTATTCTTCTAATTTGTAGTTCCTGAAGTAAACTGGCCACAAGATAGTGGCCAATATACACTTTTTTTGTTGTTGTTGCTGAGCCGTGATTGGTCGTTACCTGAGCAATTGTGATGTCATTTTAAGTCAACAGCAAGTGGCAAAATGGCTGCCCCATGATATGGATAAAAACAGGTGGATTTTGCTGCTCAATTCATATTTCAAAAACACAATATTAATCAGAATCCTGTGTTTTGTGGGGCTGTATTGAACATATTGCAAAGAAAATTTGGGGGTTGACTTGCCCTTTAATCAGCATTTTAACACAGTTTTTTTTTAAACAGAAGATTTAAAGTAGACAATTTAGTCCAAGTTGTTGATTCGGCAAGTGCCCAAAAAGCAAGAGCATGTAATTTATCTCCAGAAAGATTTGTCTCTCATTATCACCCAGAATAGCTTAATCTATTAAAAACTGCGGCAACATATGCTGACCCAACAAAATGAGAACATATGATTTTCTTCTGTGCATTTGGAAATGACACAGGAAGCAAGTATTGTTTAAGTGAATAAATAGGTTTATTTAAAAAATAAAATAAAATAAAGCATAATGAGTTGTTTTATCCTGAACTAAAAAAAAATGTACAAAATTTTAAATGGCTTACCCAAAAAGGGACTATTCTAATGATGCTGTTGTTGGCCAAAGGTGGCCAACATTAAGCAAGCAACTTTCACTGCCAACGTTCTCGCATTACTGCCAGTGTTTTGCTGTCGGCAGCCCACCACCACGGACGGGGTTAAAGGACACGGTGCGGGTAGCAAAGTGCTTACCAGCACATACTGTACAGCCCAAATGAAAGAAAAGGTTCCGCAAGCACCTCTGCACAGTGACGAATGAAGCAACTGAGCACTGGTGACATATCGTGGAGGGTGGGCGGTCCACTACAACCTGACATTATTGATGAAGCTGTTATAAAAGAAACGCTCCGAGGCTGAGGAGATTGTAGCATTCACTCTGGCAAACGTGATTCAAACTATTCCTCCTGGTAGATTTTATGCTAAGGATCAAGATAATTGTGTTTTCCAGTAGTCCTATAGCCTTGAGGCGCTGGTGCTGGAACCACTTGATATTTGTTCTAAAGAGTAATGCATTTGGAATGAACTTGCCAGAAAGTACACTTCTCTGGGACAAAACAAAGTGGCAGCAAATGCGCGGAGATGCTTAAACGCTTTTCAAAACAACACAAACAGACTCTCTTGGGGTGCAATGTTCATTCGTTGTGAACTTCCCCCGTTCTTCCAATTTTGTCAAAGTTAGACTGCTCTTATGCTAATTTCACAACAGAAAACCGAGATATCAACTTCATTTAGAAACAAATAAACTGTAAAAGTTGCTGTGCTTGTGAGAGGAGTTGAAATTTTTCAGCAAATATTCGGTACGCTCATTCTGAATTTGATGTCATCAACATTCTGCATAGTTAGGATGGAAATGAGTTTTTAAAAGAAATGAGCTGAGGCAAGATAAAAGACTATAGTTCGATGAACACTTCATGTCTTAAAAATGACAATGGCACTAATAGGAAATCGAGCTGGGATAGGATAAGTTGATTAGTTGCTATATGTCATGTAAACAACATAAAATGTAAAAAATAAATAAAATAAAAGTAAACTGTGTTTGCGATTATAACATAATGTGTAAATATGAGTATTAAAAGTTGAACAAGGCAATACTGTAAAGCACCAAGATGCAGCGAGCCTTTATTCATCTCCCAATTGGAAGCTCCCAGCAAAATGAGTGCACCACCATTTACAGTAAGTTCACTGTCAAGACAACAAGAAGAAGGCGGCTGCAGGGTTTGTGAACCTTAACACGTACTTTGGGTGGCAGGATCTCCTGATTGAAAATCAATGGGCCTGCAAAGTGCGGCCCAGGGCAACGTACTGTACTGGATGGCCCATTCCATTTCTTAATCCATCTCACCGAGCATTAACGTTATCAAGAGACTTGTAATATTTGTTGCTTTAATTGAGATGTTTTAACCTGATATTGCTTTATTAAAATCTAGTAGTTTAGTTTTAATGCATTATATTATTTATTGTTTGATTGGTTTACTGTAGATAATAAATAAATACAAATATTAGAATAAACAATTTACATAAATTTATTTTATCAAATAAGTGATTAATTAATCAGTGACGAATACCATGGATAGACTTTTCCCCAAACTCTCTGCAGTTCATGAGGCAAAAATGTTCTCGAACAAAAACAAGGTTTCTTCTGATATGTTTTGAGACGTGCTTCAGGTGACAGCGTGGCAACGTTAGCTCACCTGGGTGCCATCTGGCCCAATTTGATCCAGTGATCCGATGGCACTATACAAGAAATTTGTGATCTTCATGAAGTTGTCATCTCCAATGGACCAGGAGCCATCAACCAGGAATGCCAGGTCCGCCTTGGCCTCCTTGCATACTTCACAGACAAGTACATAAGGTAGATACATAAATAATGTGCACAAACACACTGGGAGACCAGGACATCACACAAGTTAAATAAAGAAATAAAAATAAAAATAAAAATAAAAATAAAAATAAAAATAAAAATAAAAATAAAAACAAAAACAAAAATAAAAATAAAAACTGTTCTTAAAGGAGAAGTCAACCCCCCCCAATTTTTTTGGACAATAATATGTTCTATGCAAATCCACTAGTCTAAATACGGTTTTGGTTAATATTGCATTAGTGGAATAAGCAGCAAAATCCAGCATTTATCCATCTCATGGGGCGGCCATTTTGCTGTCAAGTAAAAATGACATCATAGTTGCTCAGGTAACAACCAACTACAGCTCAGCTTTAGAAAACAGGTGAGCCGTGATTGGTCATTGCCTGAGCCCCGAGCAACTGTGATGTCATCTTCAGTCGACAGCAAGTGGCAAAATGGCCGCCCCCTGAGATGGATAAAAACTGCTGGATTTTGTTTCATAACTTATATTCCACAAATATAATATTAATCAGAATGTCATGTTTAGACTAGTGAGGTCAAATATAATATATAATTGTCAAAAAATATTCAATGTTGACTTCCCTTTAAATGCATCCAATATTCTCAAAGGGTCACCAAGGATCTTTCCCCTTGGTTGCTCAGTCTAACAGGATACACAAGGAAGAGTCGTGACCTTGAAAAATTAGAGGCCATCATCCTTTTGGGAGCAAGTCTTTGTGGCTGCTATGCTATATAAGTTGTTCTATTAGGGAAAAACATTGAATTTGTAACTTGTCATCAAGGATACTCTATCTACATTTCTGATGAAGACACCTGTGCACCTTTATGACATGAATAAAAAGGAGGTAAAATTTTTTGGAACCATAACATAATCCCTATAAAAGTCGATTCTACTTTGTTTCTAAGGAAACAAATGCCATTTGATATTTTTACAGATTGTCAGAAGTACAGTACGCTTGTCAGAAATGTTGAGATAAAGGTCAGCTGCAGATTTTTTCCCCGCTGCCAGGTTTGACATGCTCGAACCGTGATGCTTTTGTAGTCCGTCCCCACAATTGTCACATTCGTCGTTTCCAGAACTTTCTTCATTCCTTTTGTTTTCATATTCCGATGTCCTTCTCACCTGGCTCTCTTTTTCATTTCCAACCACTAATAGTTGTCTTTTTGCTCTCTGTATTTCCAAGTATAAACACAGTATTGGCTATTTGTCTTCTGTTGTTTTGTCCAGACTTAAATGTAGACTTGAATTACAACAGTGGGATCAGCGGGCATGTCGGATCATGTCTGTGGAGTTTGTGTTGTGGGTCAGGCTGTTAGCTGAGCTTATCAGACAGGAACAACACAACATGGGAGCGCTTGGCATGGGGGTGATGGTTGTGGACTGTGAAATTGTCTCCTTTCCTCCCTTCACCTTTCAATCTTGTTTGTCTCCTTTCATGGGTACTTCTCTTTACTGTTGAAATAATACGATGGGACTTAAATAGAAAAAAAAAAGAAAAAAGCTTCCAGGTTGTAGAAAAAAGCTTCCAGGTTGTAATGTTGCACCTCAGTAAGTGATTCGACAAAAAAAAATCAATTTAAGACACAAAGTTAAACAACTTTTCACACCAGAGGCGTATTTAGCCCATTTTTGGCGGCGCTTCAGCACCCCCAAAGTAAACAATGACATCCCCAAAATTTTTGAGTATATATATATATATATATATATATATATATATATATATATAGAAAGAGAGAGAGAGGGAGAGAGAGAGAGAGGGATTTGTACTGTGTTCTTTTTAACAACCTAGAAAAGTATATAGTATGTATATAGTTTAAAAGTAATATTTAAACAACAAAAATACAGTATTCCCCCCCCCCATTTGATTAGAAAATGGTTTGATCCACCTCAAACCTCCGCTCCCACCCCCGCTGTCGGGACATTGTGAGCACGGTGATCGTCCTCCAGCGGTACCCCCCTCGTGCGACTGTCTAGGAGGGATGTAACGATATCGAAACATCACGATATGAAGTCCGCGATACGATAATTATCACGATATTGTGGGGAGGTTGGCAATACAAAAAAAGGACACAATACTGCAAAAACTGCTTTTATGTACATTGCAGCAATGAAAAATACTATAAAAATATTATAAACATTATATATTAAAAATATATATATTGATGCACTTACTTGCTAATGCAAGCACATATTGAGTTCCTCCACATATTGACTCGATTCACAAACATGTTACGTTCCCCTACATCTGACCATTAGCGTGGATTTTAAACAGAGAAGGGCCAAAACATGCCTTGTGAAAATTAAACTGCACTAAAAAAAAATGCCACCAGAGGGTGCTAGAACTGCATGAATGGAAATCGACCCGACTTTTTTAGTATCGTACAATGACAACGATGATATATTGTGGCAGTTTTAATATCGCCATTCTCCATCCCTACTGTCTAGTCGAGTGAAATTGTAAGTTCCTTACTTCCACCAGGATATGTGAAAGGTTTATTCCTCTACCACTCAATACCAACATATTGTTTTCATTATTAGTCTTCTTTTTTTTCTGTTGTAGTCATGCTACTTGGTAGGCAGGTAGTTAGCTGAAGTTTCCCCCAAAGCTAGGAAACGTCTTTTTCTCCTTTGCATAACATTAGATTTGGTTGACTCACCAACTTCTCACGCAAATTTTGGAGCAGGAAGTACCCCAAACCACATCAACCCCCCCCTCCCCCAAGCACTCTTTGTAGCAACCAAGCACCCCTAAACGTCTGATCCTAGATCGCCTCTGCTTCACACAATTAAAACATATACAGTATAAACAAAATAACAGAATGTAGACTGCATGTATGCTAGTGTCAAAACTCTTGCTCACCTTCTTTAGCAGGTGGGATGGTGGGAGGGGGCTCCGTGGCAGGGGGTTCGGTTGGAGCCTGAGTGGGCGCTGGTACTGGAGATATACACACACACACACACACACACACACACACACACACACAAAAAGGTCATAAAGATAACTACGGATTCTATCTGTGAATCTGAAGTTTCATAATCCTCTTTTTGACACCAATAGCTGAGTTTTGGATGACCTTTTATGGGGTGTATGTGTATTTACAAGCAACTAGTGTGAGAGCAATCTTGTTCTTGTCTTTTTGTCTCTTTCCATCTATAAGTCAGACTAAAAAGACAAAAAAAAATGTCTATATCTACCATCTGTTTCCCTACAACCTGAGGCCAGCAAAAGTATTTTCATCAATTCAGTGTGTGTCTGACCACAGGCTGTTTTTCAGAGGAAAAAAAACAACCCCAGGCTTGGGGATGTGTCTGTGCCAAAACGATTAGTTGGCAGGAAGGAGGAGATTTGGTCAAAAAGCTAAAAGCGTACAGGTGTAAAAAATAAAAATAAAAAAGAAGAAGAAGTATATTCAACAATAATATAAACACAACACACAATAAAACAAAACTGCACCTATCAGTGTCCTTTTATTGTGAGAAGTCTAAGGCACACCTGTGCAATATGAATGGTGTGTAATTAGCATCTTGAAATGGCACACCTGTGAGGTGGGATGGATTATCTCGGCAAAGGAGAAGTGCTCACTGTCACAGATTTAGACTGGTTTGTGAACAATATTTGAGAGAAATGGTGATATTGTTTATGTGGAAGAAGTTTTAGTTCATTTCATAAAAAAAATGGGAGCAAAAACCAAAGTGCTGCGTTTATGTTTTTGTTGAGTATAAATCTCATTGCACACATGAACAAATCTTTGTAACAATGAGGTGATAATTGCAATGGAAAATAAACATTCAATTCATTCCTTTAATTATTTTTCATTATATCTTTTATAATTGTATTTTTCATGTGAATCTCTAAATAAATATTTAGTAATATAACCACTCTTTTTCTGCTACCTGCAAACTGCTATTGGACATTTGGACTACATTCCGCTCCAATTCCTGTGTATTTTCTTCTTCCTCTATTGGATTAAGGTCCGGGGATTGGGTTTGCCACTCCAGAAAGTTAATCTTGACTCGCCACGCTTCGCTTTATAGCCACGGGTACATATGAAATTCTACATTTACTTGCACTTATAAAAACGGCTGTTATTAGTTAGGTGAGCGCAATCTGTTAGTGAAAACGCAATTTAGCGCCCGCTATTTGGGATTTTAGTAAATCAGGCCCCGAGTGAGGAAAAAGAGAACTGCAAATTTTATCCATCACTTTAGGTGTGGAAAAACAGCAGGTGGGTAATCTGTGTTTTAGGGTGCGGGTGTGTGTGTGTGTTATCGATCTCAAACTGACAGTGAGCGGGAGCCCTCGAGCCGTGTGATTCGACTGAGCTCATCACATGGCCAATGGACTGCAACAGCGCCAGAGTCCTCACTGAGACTCGGATATTAAAAAATAAAAAAATAAAGTGAAGGTCAAAGAGACTCCTGTAGAGAGGCAGTTATGTATCGCTGATTCAAAAAGGGAAACTTCAAAATGTTATTTAGAGAAAGTGGTCACAAAAATTATTCCCTTGTTGGTTCATAGATATTCCAATAAAAGTCTATATACGATGTCATGTGACCCAACGAAAAATGGTTAAATAATATAAAGCACTGAGAATTTCTATGTACAACATACGTGTCATGTCAGTGACGGAGACGGGAGGTCCTTCCATTTCCTGCATCTGCGCGTGAATGCTGATCTCATATTGGCTGCTTGGGAAAAGGTCGTAGAAGCACTGTCGAGAAGCCCCGCCTCCCAGGCTCACTTCCTGCCGCTGACTGTCTGCAGTTAGACAGCAAAATAAATCCCTTTAATCCCATTCATTCTTATTTGAAGAGTTTTGAAAAATGAAAGATCGTGCATGGTGAGCTGCTTAGATGAAGCTAATGGATTGTTTATATATTTTTTTTCCTGACGCACCTGTGTCAAAAATACTTCAACTATCATGAAGCATAAAAAAAAAAGGAAATTAAAAAAAGGGCATTGGAGTAAAGGCCACTTTTTTTTTTTTTTGCTTAGGTGTTTGTGTGATGACATTCCACGTTATCCAACACACACACAAAACTCAATTTGTAGTGACTTCCCCTTTTAAGATGCATGTTTTGTTGAGGTTACTATTGATTGTGATCCTCAAATATCTTGCCGGTGCATATGACATTTGAACAAATACAACTTTTGAAGGTGACAAAAACAAACAGCACACTATTGATTTGTTTCCTCATCTACTCCCAATTTTCTTCACACTTTGGAAAGGCCATACAGTGACAATGTCTCAGAGTAATTGAATGAGAATTTAGATTGGCAACAAATCCGAAACATGAATTAATAGTATTACACTTACTGAGTGTCGACTGGATGGAGATTCTGTAATAGGTGGCGTGCAGATGAGGCTGCCATTGCGCACACATGCTGTTGTGCCGCACCTGGTAGACTGTCAAGTCAGACACGCCCAGGAACACTGCAGAGGGAGGCGGAAGATGGAAAGAACGTGACAGACACAATATTGATTATGAAATTAACTGATGTGCCGTGTACAAAGTGCAGTCACGTATGACACTGGCAAATCAATGAGAGTATTTTAGAATGGGAGGTTTGTTTTTGTTCACATCGTAACGGGTGAATTTTGGGGCTTTTTCAAACTGAAAAAAATTGTTTTTCATCATTATGTCTTATGAGTACGGAAACTTATCGCATTAATTTGAAAAAAATATTTATTTTTTTCTGACGATTTTTTAGGAGCTTAGTTTTTTTTTTATCCTTTTTTTCTAATTTTGCTGCATTTTTTTTCCCGTCATAAAAAATATTAAGAGGAAAAATTTATCAGATTTAAAAAATATACAGTATATATTTTATTTTATTTTTTTTTACCTCTGAACTCCAAGTGACTTGTTGCAGACTTGCTAATGACGGACACTTTCCCGCATGCAATACGCTAGAAACTATAGAAACTTAACTGTTAGCTTACTAAAATCATGCCGATCGATTGACATGTTCGTGTACTTACCTTAACTGAGCCATATGAGTAATATGGTTGAAGGTGCGTTGGAGGTATGCAGGAAAGTATTCACGAGTCTGCAACAAGTCACTTGGAGTTCAGAGGTAAAAAAATAAATAAATAAAAAGTAAATATTTTCTTTTCTTTTTTTATAACCCCCCGGTTTTCAGAATATATATTTTTCTGTTTTTCTGAGTAATTTTTTTTTCATCCTGATTTTGTGAAAAATCTTCCCGTTTTTCTGATTTTCTTTTTTTAACAACAGAAAAAAATATTCAGTAAAACAGCAAAAAATATTCAGAAAGACAAAAAATAAAAATACACCCGCCCTAACACCCCCCCCCCCCCAAGCTCCCCTAAAAATTGGTCGGAAAAACACGATGTTTTTTTGGGGGGGGGATGTAATACACTTTTGTATATGAGGGCTTACTGACAAAATAGCATTTAATCTGCAAAACATTTAGACCTTAATTTAAGGCTTGACTTAAATCAAACAAATCTGTTATGTATGTTTTTAGGGATGCAGACAAACAGAGATACTAACACTACAGTACAGTTCAGTAATTGAGTAAGCTGATGAGGAGCTCCGTAACTTAAAACGTAAAATCTGTTGGTTAATATGAAAATGTTCCGTATGAGTGTAGCGCAGCAAAAGTATGTTTAGGGACATTGATGGCTATGTACAGTAGCAGCAATACATTTAGTTATAGTTGGCAACAGACAAAATGGAATCTTCTCTAAATGAGGCGGGATGCAGCATGATGCAAAACATCATAAACAACTTAAATAGCACTGTAAGCAAGCAAATCTCTATGGAGCTACTTCCCGCCTTGCTTTTATTTCCTCTCACAACTTCCCCCTTGTTAACAAAAATTTGCTGACAGTAAAAAATAAACTTGGCTTCAATACCACCTAATTGATATTTAGTGCAGTAAGCATATGGCAGGTGATCCTTTTCAGCTTTAATAAATAAATGAATAAATAAATAAGCAAAGTGTGCATATATAAAGAAAACACGATTCATTTTCGGAATATGCAAGAGCAAACACACACTCACACACAGGCATTTTAGACAGAGTATTTGAGCAAAAATATAATAATAATAATAATAATAAAGTGTATTCCTCTTCATAAAGTTTTACAATTAGTCACTCACTCTTCTCAGAGTCTAACGAGACCTTAGAGATCAATTAAGTCGAATAAGAACTAAACACAATCCCTCCAGTGCAGTGGGGAATAATGCGTGAATATAAAGACAGCTTTGAATAAGTGTTTAAGAGAGGATCTGAGTATCTAAGGAGGATACGTTGCAAGTACTTTGGATGTGAAAGCACTCTGTACAGTAGGCAGAGGCATCTCAAGACAAACAACGTCAAACTTCATTATGAGGAAGCATTTTCATTCCCTCCAGCGGTACCCAAGGCACCAATAATTATTTTTCCACTCGCTCGTATGAGTGAGTTATCGGTGCACGCACGTGTGTTTGCTACCATTAGAAGGAAGCTACCGTGAATCAGCGCAAGTACCAACTTTAAATCATGTCAAGTAGAATTTGTATTTAACACTTTCAATTCCTTGTTATGGATCGAATATACAGTACGAGGCGTGTCAGAAAACCGGATGTTTCAAACAAGCTATGAGTGTTGTTCTTCAATGTAATTGCCCTGGAGACCAATGAGAGCAAAACTCTCTAAGGAGTGTCATCATTGGTTACGATTTATGAATCTTGGACCAACACCAAAGCCTTCAGTAAAGTGTCACATGTCGCCAAGGCTGAAAAAAGCAAGACAGTTCAAGTCATATTGATCGCAATCTTGCATGTGACATACATCGTCCGCTTCTTGACACGGGGCCAGTTGCTCAACCATCATTTCTACAATGAGATCCTGGAATGTTTGTTTCATTCAGTGTACAAAACCTGAGCATCTGACAGTTCCTGGCCGTGCTGGATTAACCTCTCTAATCCCCTCCCAGTGAACACCTACCACTTCGCAGGGCTGTAGTACACAATTTGACACGTTTTTTTAATTTGTAGACTCGGAACTGACTGACTCCTTGGCATTTGACACGGACTTGTCTCGGACTCGGCCATTTGACTCGCAAAATATTGTTAGTGACTCGACTGAGTTCCACTATGTTTTTTACTCCTCTTTCAAAAGAAGCCATTTGACTGGTTAACCCGAGCGCCAAAGTACATTGTTTTTCTTTCAGTCATGTCAGACAACCGCAAGGTTATAAAGTTTGGTTTTACCAACTATTAGGGATTGGTACCGAAAACGGTACTTTTTGTGGTATGGACCGATTTGGGTCGGTAATTCCGAGGACCAATCCGCGTAAAATCAAACGTTGCCATGTTTCGGTTCTGAAGCAATTCTTTCAAAGTTGACTATTTTCCATGGCGCACTTGAACGCAACATTATACGTGCACAGCGTAGACGTCACCCACTCGGGCAAGACTTCACGCGCTATAATACATTTCCTGGTTTTAGAAACGAGCGAGATTTTTGCGGCACCCACCAAGCCAAAGAAATGCAGTTTCTGAAGTATGCTGGGTGCAGGCTGACAATGCACACCTGAGAAGGAGGTGTCGGCGGCGGCGTCCTCGCTTTATGAGGAGCCCGCGCACGTCTTCCCCCATCGATCGAATCATGCTGGAAGGCACACGTCGGCTTCGCCATCGTTTATGGTGACCATATTTAAATTAGCAAAAGATTGTGACTAAAATGTAGCGAGCAATACAGACCGCGTCGGGTACATTCAAATGATTAATTTCAACCTCCAACTGTCTTTTTTTTTTTTATATATATATTTGAGTCCAATGTGGGTTCAAAGTTCGAGTTCATAGCGCGGCAAGCTTTACGTTCTTGCTAAACAACTGCACAAGAAACTAAGATAACATCAATTATTATTAATTTAAACATTTACTGTTGTCCATTGCACAGAACTTTGATTCACACTGGGTTTTTTTGTGTAATATTAACTTATGTTTATTAATTATAATTCAGTAATTTTAACATGTTAAACCTTTATTTTTACTATTCCCCTGTGGCTTATTTCAATGAAATCTTATTTTATATTTTTATTTTTATTTATATTCTGACGACAGTCCTGTAACTTTTCTGATACACCTAATATGATTAATTGTTCAAATTACCGATGATTCTAGTCCAACCTGTCTTTCAACACCCCCCACCCACAGAGTGTCATAGATGACATTGGTTATGATCCCAAAATTGCTGCATGAAAAGAAGCTGAAGTGTTAAAGGTACCAAATTGTTAACTTCAAATAATCCTGTCTGCATTGATAAAACGGCAACGTATCATCAAAAATAGCATTATTTGAGAGTAAATCTGCATTCGTGTATTTCTGTCGTTACCTTGGAGAGCATGTTCAATTATGGGAACTTCAAAGAAACAGAAGGACATGCAGGATTTATCGTTGATCATCGGTGGGGATTTATTCAAGAACAGACGGAGCACCACTGAATACAAAAATGCATGCATTAAAACCCAAAGCATTTTTTATTTATTTTGTTCTTGTTGGGTGACTTAAATTATGATGTGATTCATTTTAGTTTTCAATGTTTCCATTACGTGCAAGACAATTTGTTGTTTGTATGGTTTTGTATATTTTCCTAGTTTGCCAACAATTGGAGCATTGCATTTTTCCTGGTATGTAGTTTGCTGAGTGGTACACAGTCACCCCCCCCCCCCCCCCATTAAAATCACCTAGCTCAAAATCTGCTTAAAATGGGTGAGACGTAAAGTCACTTTAGCCTTGCACACCCGCTGAAACCAAATCTATATACTCTATTAAAAGATTGTTCTTGCCGTCTGACTGGGATATATCAATATTGTTCCGTCGGTCCGTTTTCTGCTGGAATCTCAATGGAAATCCGAGCAGTTAATATGCATGTTGTACTTCTACCTTGGCTGTTATTGCTTCCTCCTCTCTGTCCTCACTCTAACAGTCACGCTGTCCTTCCCACAAATCTGCAAGGAAGACTTAACCTGACAGCAATGTCCCATTAAAGCTTAGGAATCCAATTTAAGATCTCATTTTAACCACACTGTCATCATTAACCTTTTGCTCCATCAAACTAACTGCGAGATGGATTCCATTTCGGTTTCATGCAGCGCACACGGTTGTTTTCTATATGGCCAAGGAACACTTCTTTTTTTTTTTACGTGAATATGATCCGATATCAAGCATCGTTAAATAAAACAGGGCGCATGCTCACGTGTCTTGGCGTTCACTAGCAATGGCTGACTTTGTCCTGAAGGGTAGGAGGCGGTCACTTGAACACTGTACTCTGTTCCACTTTGCAGATTCAGGAGGAGAACCGAGTTAACGTCTTCACTCACGGTCATCTCCAAAACGCTCCCTGGTACTGCCAAACAGAAAGAAAAAAAAAGTTTCATGTTATTTCCATATACATAATAATTGTGACTTTGATGCTAATTTGTAAATGTGGTTCCATGAAATAAGTGCTTACAGAAGCACCTGCAAAGTTATTTAAAAATAAATAAATTGTGACACTATGTATTTGAAAGCTGTTTTTGATGTAGCAGAATTGCAAACAAAAAATTTGCATTAAAGAAACAGTGTGTAAAATTTAGTGCCATCTAGTGGTGAACTAATAGAAAGCAATGACATAATTAGAGAGACCAAACTTCGCAAGCCTACCACCAATTGCTATGTTTGCTAAGTTAAGTAGCCGATACATGGTGGCAAAACATGTCAACTTCCTGTAAGGAGCGGCACGACCTATGTAATAAAATTAGCAATATCTAGACCTACGATCATATTCATCAAAAGAAAAAAATAATAATGTGTATTTGCACATTATTGAAATTAATAGTGGGTTTTTAAAAATCAAAAAATTCTACACAGTGGCCCTTTAACTCATTCAAACCCAAAAACGTGTAAACAGGTTTTTTAATACTTTGTCTTTCACTCCCCAAAATGTATTTACACATTTTTTGTGTTTTATTTTTTATACTAGAACATACAAACATGAAGAGGTGGCTTAAGGCAATGAAGTTATTTAACAAAATGTCCAGCAGATGGCAGCAGAGTATAAGAGATCAGCCAGTGCCATGTTACAACAAGCCCTTTTTGCTAATTGCTGCAAAACTGAAACAGATGCAAATATACTTTTTTTTCCTGATGAAAGAAGAGACGCTAATCTTTCTTTTGGTAGATTCCATATTTTTATAGCAATAGAACACAATATTCTGTGCTCCTTGCAAAATCTGTCAAAATCCAGTAAAACAGCCCGGAGCGAAGGGGGTTGCTTCAGTGAAAATGGCTGCGAGTGAACGAGTTAAAACAAAAAACTTTTGGAAAAAAATATATCAAGGAGGGGCAGCAATTATCTTTATAAAACACCACTAACTTAATAAAAAGTAGCTTTGTGCCTTGATGTGGTAACCATAGAAACAGCCTAGCCTACCCTGTTGTTATGAGAAAGTGATTTCTGTTCCCGTCCCTTGAATTCCTAAAACCACATCAATGGGGACTCTTGGTTTGAGGCAAAGCAGTTATTGTGTTGAGGTGACAGGAAAGCAGACACGGGCACATCGTCATGAAACAATTAGCGGTCAGTAAGCAGCAGGAAACGTTTCAAGGCAATAAATGTCTAATTTCAGACGCGTAAGATTCTTGCAAGCACTGTAATGAACTAACCAGCTGTAAAATGTTTGTATGTATGTGAGCCCAAGGAAGCTTTTCTGCTGCATTTTCCTACCATAGACCGGCTGGTAAAGGATCTTGTAACCCGTGACAGCATTCTGCGGAGGATCCCAGATGACCCTGAAGCGGTTGTACCACTCCTCTGATGCACGAAGGTTTTCAGGAGACAACAGAGGCACTGCACCAAAACAACATTCATTCAAAAATGGAAATATTACTAACATATAATATATCCAGTACACCAAATTGCCTAATTTGACCTGAATGGTAACATTAATGATTCCTCAAGAGCCACATTTTCATCTTACCGAACAGTTTTTCGTAGGCTATCTTGCACATATCGAACTCATTTGAATTTCCAGTCACAAAAATGTATTGCGCTTCCGGATGAGCGAGTGTGGCTTCACATAATCAATAATTTATGTTCCCTCATTTATGAGGCGACAATATAAATATAAGGCGCCGAAACACTGCATACATGTTTTAAAATGCAAATGTAGCAAAAGATATGGTTAAAAATATTTTGCTGGCATTCTAGGGTTGGTTGAATATGTTTATTTGCTGAATAATTTATGTGAAGAGAAAGTTTTATCTGTGCACAAAATAGATGATCTTGTCACGCTGTTGTGAGTTCTGATTTACGACTATGCTGCTTGTAGGCACAGAGGTTTTTATTTGCAATAAGGCCCCTCATATACCGAGATGATGACATATCTTAGCCGGCATGCCTTCCCCCTGTTTAACGAGGAGGCAATCAGCGTTTCTCACGAGAAGAGTTAAGGTAATCAATAAGGAAGTGAGCAGTGCCACTTTAATTATAAATGGCCCTCATTAAGGCAATTACCAAGACATCAGAGTTTGGAAATCAAATGAATTCGCCTTGCTCATCTAAGAAATGCGTTGAGAGAGGAAAAAAAAAAAAGTTGATACAAAGGGGTGAATCTTCGAGTGCAGGTGCGTGACTTACGTGTCGTCCCCTGCGCGGATACGCTGACGCCATCGTCGCCGTCGGTGTACACTGGCGTGACGGTTACTTTGTACCGAGTGTCAGGAAGTAAGGACTCGAGCAGCGCGCGTTTCTGACTAGCAGGAACTAACGCCTAAACACACACACAGGAACTTCATCACGGTGAATGTTGACAGGGGACAGTAAAAAGTGACGTACAGTGCAAAGGCAAAACTCAAATCAAATAATACTGTACTATATTGTAGCGTATATGGATGACAATTTGAGGGGGAAAACGAAGCTGATTCGGTGACAGATTGCAGAATGCTATGTGTAACTTAAGAGATTTAAAGCACAACTGTTCAGCAATTCTGCTCACTTCAGCTCCGTCAATAAAGTCAGATGAGGCCAAGACTGAGACGGAGCAATTAAAGTCGGCCATTGCTGTTGAAGTCGGTTGTCTTTCCGCATTTGAATGTGCTTGTTTCCCACCATATCAATTGCTTACAGCAACATCAAGGGACCAACTTGCGTATCGTACAAAAGTGACCTGATCACTGTGATCTTGTCCAGATGATGTGAATATGAATCAAGGTTGATATTGACTGATGATGAGGGTATGTAATGGGAAGAAAAAAAGAAAAAAAGTCCTCTCAAGGTTAACTTTACAGTCTCTTGTTCTGGTGCGTTCCATCACTTTACAAGCTCTGAAGAAATTTTCAAAACACTGTGGTGGATTGGAAACCCACTGTCTCGTGAGAAATCAAACAAATTTCACTCAGTTTGTCAGGAAAAAAATAATTTTAAGGATGGGCGAGTATCGATACCAACAAGATATCAGTACTCGTGTTTTACGGTCAGGAAGTACAAATTAGAAGAAGAGAAAATGGCCACTAATTTCATGCAATTTTAAGGAAAAATGCTATATTGCGATATACAGGTCTTTCTTTAAAATGATCTCTCATTTTCTTAAAATCAAACATACTAGTGGTATCGATCCTTGGTATCGGTAACTACTTAAAAATTGAGTACTAAAAGTAAAGGTTTAAAAAAAAAAAAAAAGTTTAATCGAACATCCCTAGTCTGTATCTTTTAGAGATAGACGAATATTGTTTTTTTCGGGGCCGATACTGATGCCGATTATTAGTAGTCAAAGAGGCTGATATTTGGAGCTGATATTCATTTTTAGTAAAAAAAAAAAGAAAAAAAAAAAGAGGGGGTCTGGCGGATATTGGCGTCAAAAAAATTCTAAATACAACTGCCAATCTTGAATTTGTTGTAATGTCTTAAAGCATGTTTATTGAACAATTGTTCAGACTTTTTAAAATGTATAAGTTTTTTTTTTCATCTTATCAATAGACATCCTTTTAAATTTCGAACAAAATGATCAAGGAACTCCCAAGGTTATCAGTATGTCTTAAAAAGTTAAATGGAAACTTAAACAAGTAAATACCATAGCTCTCTATAGTTTTCTACAGTCAATATTTTTTGTTCCAAAATTGAAAAATACCTCAATCTTAAACTTTCACATTTCTTTGTTTTAATGTCAAATTAGAACAAATGGTTCAGAAGGTTACCAAGGGTCAACAGCATCCTTTATCAAGTTAGAAAATTTAAATGAATAGTTCCTTGAGATTAAAATGGTTTTAGATTTACCTTTAATTGGCTGTCAGATTTTTAAAAAACGCTGATACTGATATTCGTCAAAATGCCCAATATCGGCGCCGATAATCGTTCTATCCCTAGTATCTTTCTTCTTCTATTGATGTCAGTAATGTATAGGGAAAAGCCGAACAATGAAATTCACGGTTCGCTTCGAGTCAGACAGCCATGATAGCGATGGATAAATACTTAAAAAAACTTGATATGAATTGGATCGTGGAGAAAGTTCAAACCAAGATGAAGGTCCTCCTATGAGTAGTGGTTTGAAGAAGGTGAGCTCCAGACAATAACATGAAATCCTTTGGATTTCCTTTTACCAGAGACCCAAGCGCGAGCAATCACTGAAAAGCTGTTCAGCAGTGCCGGCCAGGCTTCCAAACAAAATGAAATGCCGCCTCCAAACAAAACAGCCGTCACTAACCCCCAGATTTCTCATCTACTGATTTTCTCGGCTTCCTCAAGCCCATCCTTAGTTATATTCATCTGCAATGCAAAACATGCATTTAAAAAAAAAAACTCCTTCAGAAATGGAAAATTCATGATGATAACATCTGTGCACAATAAATAACTGTTGGCCCTTGTTGTGGTAAACATTTGCTGCCACTGTCGTGCTTGCCAATCCATTCATCGATTTTCTGCTGTACATCCAGTTGAGGGTCACAGCAAGGGCTGGTGCTTATCCCAGCCGACTTACGAGTGAGTCCCACCATGGATCAGTCGCAACACAACAGCAGGTTGGCGGAAAGTGGGGAATTGAGTGGGAATCGATCCCACGCCATCACCATGAAAGTGAGCTATTTCAATCACTACGCGACGATCACGCTTGCCCCGAGTCTCTTCAAATTTCCCAAAGAGACAACAACAATTACGTGCCAGGCAGTGGCCAGGCTTAAGCCCTTGTCGCACTTTTTGTGTCGCAACAGTTTCCTCATCCAACCCTGCTTGTTTCTTTTGTTCGTCTCTCCACTGCGACCCATCTCTGAAGCCACCGAGGTAAATGGCTGCTGAAAAGATAATGGAATGTCCTCTGGCTTGGTCAGGCCTCTCCATCTTGTGCGGCAGCGGGAAATTAAAACGAGAAGGAGAAAAAGCGTTCGGGGGATGAAAGTAAAAGGAGGAGATGAGCGAAGAGGGAGGTTAAAATCGGATTGGTAGGAACAGATGGAGGGGAGGTAAGGGAGTCGCCTGTTGAGAATGAACGTGTGGAACAGCGATCTGGGATTGGGGAGGCCAAGTGGACCGGCACTAAACGTGTAATCGCTTTTCTGATAGGAGTAAATGATTACCAGAACCAACCACTGCAGAGTCTGTGGGAAAAAAAGCAGCCTTCTTGTCTGTTGTGTAAAATCAATGTAAACAACTCCCCAGCTCGTTCTCACAAGAATTTATGATGTGCGAAGAGTGATGTGATGTGAACATAATATGAGACTAGGGCAGGGGTCTGCAACCTGCGACTCTGGAGCCACATAGGGCTCTTTAGTCCTATATTGTGGATCCCTGTGAAAATTTTTGTGGAAATTATTATTTACATATTCTTTAAATGAATGAATTATTTAGATTTTAAAAAATAATGATTCAAAAAATGTCAGTCCAATTTTTTAAGTTGTCAGAAAAAGACGAAAAAATGTTTTTTAAAATTACTTAAAAAGTTACCATTAAATGTCCAAAAGTAAAAGCAGAAAATGACCTTAAAATGTCCATGAAATTGCCAGAAATGTCAGAGAATTGTATTAAAAAGAATAATAATAATAAAGAAAAGGTTCAAAAAGTAACCATAAAATGTCCAAAAACTAAAGAAGAAAGGCTTAAATTTGTCTTTGGAATTGCAAAAGTCAGAAAATTGTTTTTGTTTAATAATAAATTTAAAAAAAAAAAGGCGGAAAAGAACGTTCAAAGAGTAACTAGAAAATGACAACCAAAAAAAAGGCGAAATCCCCAAAATTAACATAAAAAGTCAACAAAATTGCCAAACGTCAGAAAATCTATTTTAAAAATAGCAGAAGAGAAAATAACTAGAAAAAAAAGGAAGAAATCCCCAAAACTCACACAAAATGTCCACAAAATTGCCAAAAATATCAGAAAATTGATAGCAAAAAAGACAAAAATGTCAAGAGCCATAAAATAGGCAGAATATTACCATACTATATCCATAAAACTGCCAAAAGTGTATGAAAAATTACATTAAAATGAATGTGTGTGTAATGGACACTGCTGTCATATTTTGTATTATGGCGCAACTCTAATTAACTCTAACACACGTTTTTTTTCCTCACTATGTTCAAATGTTTTGCGGCTCCAGACATATTTTTTAGTTATTTATTTGGCCTAAAATGACACTTTTGAAAGAAAAATGTTGCTGACCCCTGGACTTGGGTTAACGCTTCGTATGAGAAGGTTTGCTAGTGCTATTTTTAGTTGACGATGTCAATACGATAACAATACACTAAGAGAGGTTTGAAAACCTTCAACATTTTCAGGTTCTACTTGGAAAGAGACACATCTTAATAAACTCACCGTCTCCTCTTCGCGATTGTCCCCAGTGCCGGCGTAAGACAGCCTGAAGCTCACCACGCGGGAGTCGTCCAACTCCCACGACGCCTCCAGGCTCTGCGTGGTCTCGCGACTCAGACGAAGGTTTCTCGCCGCTTGGCGGGGGGCTGTGAAACGGCGGCACAGACAGCAGGTGAGATTTATCCATCAAAATGTCACCTGGAACTGCGCCGCTGTCAGCAGCGGCTTGGACGGATTTAAAATGTCAGCTTGATAAGAAGACGGAGAGCCGGAGAGTTTTCCCACAAACCAGTGAAGTAACAGTTTTGTTGGTTTTGATAGCACCTGTAAAATGTTGGTGCACATAAATAAAGCTTGCGTCCTTGTGTGGACTTCAACCGCTGAAATCTGTAAAGCTACTTACATAAAGAGACTCCTAAATAAAAGACTTGAAAACGAGGACGCTCACTTTTTAAAATTCCAAGCATGCTATCTTCTATTATATTATGTTTTGAATTTTTAAAGCTTTGACTCGGGGAAGTGGCTTTAACTCGATTGGCTGCAGCCAGTTAGACACACACAAAAACAATCCGGGTCGCCCTTGGGTCATCCCTGAAATAATTAGTTTGAACCACAGTTGCAGGGTGAATCCGATTGGGTCACACGAGCGCAACTTCTGACTGTGTTGCAGATTTGATTTGATCATACAAACGCAGACTGCGAGGGGCTCTAGCACACACACACACACACACAGCTAGTAAATCTTTAACAATCGAAGTACTTAAAATGCTGTAAACAAATGCTCTGGCTTGAACCATAATTAAAACTCAGCTAGGCTCTGCATTGACGCTCAATAAAAGCGCTTCACACTTACAGAAACAATTTATGTTTTAACATCAATGCTCCTCAGATTATTATTATTTTTTTGTCATAATACATCAAATATGCATATATTTTGTCCTTTTTCTGGAGTTATTTGCGCTTTTCTTACCGGCGGTTGTGGTGGCGATCGTTGTCGTCTTGGCCACTGGGGAAATACGGAGAGCATCAATCACATAATTAGAGCGAAACACAGCAACTCTCTATATCAATAGCTCAGGTAATTAGATAGATACATACAAATCATTGATGGGGAAAATAGATTTTCCTCCTCTGAGATAAACAAGGACAAACAAGTCAATGCAATTAGTCAGATTCGGAGTTAGACTCTGAATACAGAAGAACACATATTGTGATGAGGGAGAAAAAAATTGGGGGGGGGGGCCGATTTGCACTGTAGTGCCCTTCGAGCAAAGTGAGGGGAAGCAATTTGAGGAAATCCATTGTATCGATTAGACGATTCTTCAATAACAGGAAGCCCTGATGCTGGTGAAACATGTCTTACATGTGGTCTCTGTTACCGAGACCGCGTCGCTCTCGGATTGGTCTTTGAAGACCGCCGTCACCATGACTTCGTACGTAGTGGAAGGACTCAGATCTGTCAAAGTGTATCGGTTATCGCTTCCAATCAGGACCACCTGAAAAGGAAACACACATTTGAGATTGCATTCTCTTTTTTTTTTTCTCTCTCTCTGGAGAGCTCAGTATTGTTCATTCGGTAATTTTACCGATTTGACATGTCATCATTATTGCTCTTTTTTTTTTTATTATTATTTTTTTTAGTATGTGGGTGAGAATGTGTGCGTGCGCGTGTGCGTATTCATTAGTTTACCTAAAACCTATTAAAAAATCCCATACCGTTCACCTAAACCGAACACTTCCAGCCAGAGTCGTGAGGCCGTCAGGAGACCCGAGGAAGGACCAAAGAAAAGAAAGGAAAGTGAAATCCAAAAAGGAAAAGGAAACACACATTTTATATTGCATTCTCAACAAAAATGCAAGTCTAGATTTAACGCAAGAACCCCAAAATATATTTTCCACCTTTTTAAAAGGTACGCATTTCCCTCTCAGTATAGTTTTACGAGGACAATAAAAACAAAAATGGCGGAACCTCCATCCATCCATCCATTTACTACGGCTTATCCGGGGTCGGATCACGGGGGCAGCAGCTTTAGGAGGCAAACCCAGACTTCTCTCTCCCCAGCCACTTCAATCAGCTCCTCTGGCGGGATCCCAACCTAGAGACATAGTCTCTCCAGCGTGTCCTGGGTCGACCCCGGGGCCTCCCGCCATCGGGACATGCCCGGAACACCTCTCCAGGGAAGGTGCCCAGAAGGCATCCGAACCAGATGCCCGAGCCACCTCAACCGGCTAGGAACTAGGAACGGAGATCGACCGGTAAATCGAGAGCTTCGCCTTAAATTTAAATAGCAGAACCTAAGGAATGGAATTGGGCTTATTATACATACATAAAAATCATTGCCAAAGCCAAGAATTTTATAGTAATTGGAACATGTGCAGTGTCTGTCGGCTGCAGCATCAGAAGTCCAAACAACATCTGTAATTTATATGAGACAAAAATGTATCAAACCCCAAGGTAAAAACGTGAATGCCGAGCAACTCAGAAATTGGAAGTCATTCAAAAACCACACTGGAGTGTATCTTTAATTGGGTTCAATCTCTTTGGCTTCCCGTTTTTGTGAGGGACACTATTTATCTATTTAGAGTAATTTTCTTTTATGCACAGCCCTCATCGGCATTTGCCTAATTAAAGAAAGGAGTCATTCAATCATTTAGTGGTGAAACACAAGAACAAACGATGTATTCGGGTGCAAATAAATAAAACTAATTCAACTGGATGTATTTGATCATATGCCTCTCATACATATGCATCTCATAATCCAGTTTCTATGAAGTCTTACTACTTCAAAATTTGGCCTCCATTTGTCTCCCAGTGAAATTGTGTTCTGTTGCAATATTAAATAGCTGTTGATAGCCATTGCGTCAGAAGTGGTGGGTACAAATTGTAGTAGCCCAAAAATAAATAACCACGCAAACCACAATGGCAATGAATCATACACATTTCGATAAATGACTGTGAAATGGCATCTCTGAACACAAAAATTCCCCAAATCCATGGAAAAACAAAAACAAAGTTTGAAGTGATGGAACTGGAAGTGTTAGTGGAAGAGGAAAACAAAGATTAGTGAGTTAAAGATGATAAATATGTTGCTTGGATAATTTTCATCAACTGCATAAAAACTTTTCAAGATAGTAATAATCGGCCGGCATTTTGCTGATTAAACACTGACACAATCTTACATTCTTGTGAAACAGTAAATGCCGTTCAGTATGTATGAGCAGGAAGTAAAGGACATGCATGGCTGACGAAAAGCTACTCTGTGTTGGTTGCATCCTTCTCAATCCTCTCATATACCCATTAAGATGCAGAGCCGTATTTTCTTGCTCAGTGACCGCGGGCAGGCAGTGGTCCAACCCTGGTCTAATTCAAAAGCTAAATTCATCAGTTCAGGCTTTTTTGGGGACAGTAAACACAGAAGACTACCTTGGCCAATTATCACAGTGCATTGAAATAATCCCGGTGTGTGAAAATGCTTGGAATTTTTTTTTTTTGAAAGGAGTATTGTCATTTGTGACATGGCATGACTCCTTCTTGTGACTGGCTCTAAAAGTCATTTATGCATTTTTTTTTTTTATTTCAACTTTACTTATAAAAAAAAATGATGCAGACACTGGGAACCCCAGACACTTTTTATATAAAAAAAATAAATAAATAAAAATGGAGAAATTATGTTGAAATTTTGGAAAACTTTATTTACAGTATAAAACTTAAGGAGGCTATTTAATTGCTTAGTTTTTAATTTAGCTTAACACATGCTGATGACCCTCGAAGCTACCTGCAATTTTTGTTATATACTGTGTATATATATATATATATATATATATATATATATATATATATATATATATATATATATATATATATATATATATATATTTAAAAGCTGTTTATTCCTTTTATATTTAAAATTAAAAGAAAGAACTTCAAGTGTTGAAAATTCGCATATGCTTGATTACATTTCAACAAAATTATTATTTTTTAATTTTGACAAATATTTTCTCTTTTACTGCAAATTAATATCGACTTGAAATGTCGGTTTTCGCCCTCCTTGACTACTAATAATCGATATCGGCCCTGAAAAAAAAAAACATATCGGTCTATCACTCGTTTACATGAGTGGAAAAAGTTCCCACTGGCACCGCTTTGTATGCTGATTTGCACCTTCATTCTGGATGTTCTATTTTCAGATGCCAAGTCAGCAGTTTGTCTCAGGTTTGATAAATCACCTTGTGTGGTTAGATTTGCCTATTTTAAACTCCTCCCACAATGCACAAAATGAACATCCCTGTAATTCAGCTTGCCGTCTGGAAGACGCAATCCTGGTTGCGCCATCAGCTTGCGCATCCGTTTTAATCACGAAGTGCTCACTATCTGTGCTGCCAACCTACCTCTCCAACTCCCAAGAGTGTTACTTCCAGCACTGATCACTCACACCAAGAGTCCAAGAGTGCAGACACACACACACACACGTACACACAGACTTTACAGCGAGCTCTATCTCTGCATCCCAGTTGTCTCCAAGGCCTAGATCAGTGTAATAAAACACCCGAGCCATTCATTTCTGGCTCCATTCAGCCTTTATTTACACTCAGTCATGTCTGGGGTTTTAGCAGCTCTAGTGAAGCAAGTTCGGTCCAAGCTAAGCAGCACACGCTCCATTTTATCAGGGCACACGCAGCCATAAATAGCCTGAAATTTTCACTCAAGTAATTTTTCACAAATTGATGAGAAGTGTCTTTTAAAAACCGATTCATGCTTCACGCCTTCATTGTTGACAGCATAAATTCTTCAAAGTCAACCTTCCGCAATGTAGTGACAGCCATGTAACAAGTGCTCATTACCGATACAGTACTGACCTCCTTTGTGTCGCCACCTGTGAGTGGTGCCCAGGAGAGTCTGTAGACGATGATGTCATCGGCTGAGTGATCCCAGCTAACCTGAAAGCCGTCTGGACCGACATCACTGGAACGGAGATGTAAGGGACCTGGAACTGGAGCTGTGATATAAAGCTTGTTTACGTTTTGGTGTAGTGCGTTTGAAACATAACATTTATTTTGTTATCTCTGTCAAGTACAATGCAAGTGCAATGTTGTTAAAAAAATTATTATTTTTTAAATGGTGAGCAGGTGTTCAGAAAAAGATCAATTGTAGTAAGTAGTAGTAAATATTGACTTTTTGCATATAACATGTGTATTGCTGTTTTCTTAATGTATAATGTACGTGCATAAATCAAATCTGATGGGCTCGCAACCAGTCCTAGGTGTACCCCGCCTCTCCCTCAAAGTCCACAGGAACTCAGTGCATGTAGCTAACAATATTTTTTGTGACAGCCGACCTTAAAGAACCTGTGAGGCTTTTTGCTTCATTAAACCAAGTGGTCACAAAAAAAACATCATCTGGTTCTTGAATGAGGAGTTCAGTACAGGTTTCTAACCAAAGGTCAATTTTCCCCTCTGACTCAGCACTGAAGCCTTGTCGCTTGTTGCTTAAAGGGATATTCCAACCAATCAATAACCGTTAGTATGATTGAATAGTCAGGGACAGGGAAATGACCTTTTAATGGGCCCGGGCTATTATGCTGAGGTGTAAATGAGGTGGGCACGCTGCCAATGCAGCAGAGGGAGCGGTAGGGGCAATAAAATTCGACACAGTTTGGCACTGAGAGGAAAAATGGCTCACCTTTGAACGGTATTGATACACCCTTTCATGAAAACGAAGAATAAATTGCCATCAGGAGAGAACGCTTGGGGCGGATGAAATACAATCAATTTGGAAGACTAAGTTAGGGGAGCATTTATTTACTTCTTCATGAAAATTGGTACTGGAAGCATCCCAACAGTTGCCCATCGCAATATGATCGCAATAAATAAGACCCACTTATCGATAATAACCGAAACCACAAATCGACTTGCATGCAGTGGGGACAGCAGAATATCCAACATAGTAGGGGTGTGAATTGCCTAGTACCTGGCGATTCGATTCGTACCACGATTCATAGGTCACAATTCGATTCGATACCGATTAATCCCGATACCAATCTATAAATTGATTATTGCGATTTTTTTAAACTCACATTTAGAAATTACTAATCAGTAAACTTTGTAAACAGTAAACATAAAATTTGTATGAAAATATATTTATTTATCTGAAACTTCAGGCTTATAACTGAGCCACTGCATTTAACAAACCGGTTGCAGTCTGTTTCATGTTTGAACAGCACTGAAATAAAATATGAAGTCTTAATGTTCCATTTATATAACATTCTTCCATGCTTAATGTGTGAATCCTAACCCTAAGTGAGATGTTTTGTTAAATATTCCCATAAAAAATGGATGTTTAAAAATCAATTAGGCCGCATATCGAATTGATTCGTGAATTGCGCGCTGTAATATCGCGATATATTGCCAAATCGATTTTTTCTAACACAGATATCTTTCACCATTAGATCAATTCCATAAATTCCTACAGATGTAATTTAAAAAAAAAAATTTCAAAAAAGCTAGTCCAAAAGGCGTAGAAGCTGTTAACACATATTTATTTAATGCTTTAGTTGCTTTAAGTGGAATGCTTCCGTGTCCCAATATTTATGTGTAAGTCAGCTGCCCACTGATCCACTTGATGCTCAAATGGCCTCCTTGATGACAGTTGCCAAATCTGTGATAGATTAAGTGATGTCAAGCAAGACGAATATGCAGTATGAATTCACATAGAACGTATGTGAACAGGGTTCTATTGTGGGGCCCCTGCTGTTTTCATATCTACTATCCCAGGGTTGCATCTTAAGAAAACAGCGGCGGTTGTTTTAGAATGCAACAAGTTTAAGAACCACTAGATTCAAGTATTGGGCTGAAATCTTGATTGATTCCCCTGTGCAACAAATAGGACTTACTTGTTGTGAATCCATCAGTGAGTGGCTCTGATTGGCCTTCATCATACAGAGCAAATAGAGCCACAGAATACTCCATCAGCGATGTCAGTCCACTCAGGTCATAAGAGCTCACGGGTCCAACTACCACCTGAAAGACACGCACAATTTGATGAAATTTCAAGATGCTTGCATATTGGGTGATTTTGCCATGGAGGAATTAAAAAAACTGAACAGGAAGGGATGCGCTGTTTATACCAGAATTGAAGTGCATGAACATGACAAATAATATTTGCTCTCAAAATCAAAACGTCTTTGACACACGCACCTCCTCAGTGACCCGCCCATCTGTCTTGACCCACATGATGCGGTAACCAGTGACTCCACTGGCCGAGGGGTCCCAGCTGATGTGTGCCGAGTTGTGGGTGATGTCAGAGAACTGGAGGTTACTCGGTGCACTAAGTGGCGCTGACCAGAGAGAGAAAGCAAGAATGGCGGAGTTAAATCAATGTGCTCACAATACACTCACTTGATCAAGTACACCAGCACAAGCTAATGAGCTCCAATAAGAAATTCTAAATATATAGAAGATAATAGAGTCTGTTTTGGTAGACAGGGATGTTGCTAAGGCAACAAATACTGTATGTTTACTTTATGTATGATAGTTCTACACCACTGCAATCTACGATAATAAATAAAAACATGAACATAATGTAAGCGAAAGCGTATTGCATTCACTTGTAAAAAAAAAAAAAAAAAAAAAAAAAAAAAAAAAAGAAAGAAAAAGTTTTTCTGACTGATTTTTGGGGGGGAGAGCTTTGTTTTTTTGTTTATTTTTTTTCTGTTTTTCGGAATATTTTTTTCTGTTTTACTGAATATTTTTTTCTCTCATAAAAAAATATTCCGAAAAACAAGAAAAAAAGAAGAAACAGAAGAAGAAACAGGACGAAAAATTACTCAGAAAAAAATATCTGAAAAACGGGGGGAAAAATATTTTTAAAAAAACAGAAGAAAAAAATATTAATAATAAGTAAAAAAAAATAAAAATTAAACCTCTGAAGTCCAAGTGACTTGTTGCAGACGCGCTAATGGCAGACCTGCATCTAAAACGCTTCTGTAAAAACGTAACTGTTAGCTTGCTAAAATCATGCCAATTGATTGACATGACATATGCTTGTACAAACTCCGCAAAACGATAATCCTAGTTTACATTAGAATGATAGTATAGAGTAAAAAAGCCTAAAACATTACCAATACTGTGTGTGTTACTAATTACTGTACATGCCTTACCTTAACCGAGTCAGTAAGTCATATAGTTGAAGGTGTGTGGGAGGTATGCGGGAAAGTGTCCGCTATTAGCGAGTCTGCAACAAGTCACTTGGAGTTCAGAGGTCAAAAAAATAACAACTAAATACTTCGAAAAACAGAAGGTGCTCTGTTTTTCAGAATATTGTTTACCTGTTTTTTTGTATAAATATTTTTCCCTGTTTTTTTGAATATTTTTTTCCCTGTTTTTTTCTTTATTCTGTTTTTCCTGAGTATTTTTCCTCCCTTTTCTCTAAATATTTGTTTTCCTGTTTTTTGGAGTATTTTTTATGACAGTAAAACAAACCAAAAAAATAAATAAATAAAAAAAATTGTCAGAAAAACAGGAGTCCCCTGAATGCAACACGCTTCCATAGTAAAATGAGATTTTGTGCTAAACTACTTTATCTGCAAGATGATTTGCGTCGTGGAATCCAAGCCAAATGTACAGTGTGTGGCTATGCAACCCTTACAAGTCGTTTCCTGGTTTGTAACGGGTTCGCTGGCTTCCTCTCCATACATCGCATAAACAGTGATGCTATACTCAGTGTGGGGGCTCAAACCATTTAGCTCCAGCTCGTTCACTGCTTCTGACACTTTAACCTGCAGACAAAAACAAACTTCAACAATAAACAAAAAAATGGTCTGTTTGTGAGAAAGAAAAACAAGAAAAAAGTATGTTTGCTTGGCATTTTGTTTTCAACATTACCTCACTCTCGGCTAAATCTCCGTCATCTGTAAGCGGCGCATAAAGCACCATGTAGCCGGATGCTCCCTTCACACGGTCCCATCTTGCTTTTATGCTGTTGCGAGTCACATCGAGCAGCTGGAGGCCCGTCACGGTGGGAAGAGCCACTGCATATGCACAAGACCACACGCAGGGAAAAACAGTCAGAACCTGAATACGGTCAAATATTAAAAATCTCATTTTGCACTAATAGAATAGTGGATCACTTTTAATGACCCGCAAAAAGAATGACCTCAATAAAATGGGTGTCATCAGAAGCAGCATGGAAAACATAATTATGCAAATTTTTTATTAGTGGATATCTGATGTGCATAAAATGTTCTGTATGAATAACAAAAGGGACTTTTTTTTTCGCTGCAGAGGTTTTCAGCAAAAGTTCAAAACAAAAAGACACATTTGTTACATATCCTGGACAAACTAAGGCTCTCTGCATATAAATGTTCAAAGAAAACAACTGTAAAACTGACTTTCCTTTTTAAGGATCAATAAAGAATGATCGTGCCTTTAAATTTGTTACGAGACACTATTTCTTACTTTCAAAAGAAGCATTTACATCTTCCTAAATTAGAGGGAATAATCATTTCTGATGAGCTTCGCCATCGAGAGGTTTTAATAGTTTATTGCCGTGCTAAACTGGCGATGGCACATGTTTGCATGAGGCAGCTGCGGGCGCATACGTGTGCATAAACACTTACGGGTTGTTTCGTATCCTCTTAGCGGTTCGCTAGCCTCGTTTTCATTCACAGCAAACACGGACAGCTGGTATTGGGTCTGCGAGTTGAGATGCTGCAACACCGCCGAGGTGTCACGCCCGTCGACAACAGCCTGGGGTGTGGAAGGGGTGCGAAGAGGAAGAGATGAGATTGGGGAGCAGATGGTTGAGGAAAAAGCGGGGGAATGAATGGTAGGATGTAAAAATAAAACAATAGAATGGAGCGATGTGAAGATTAAGAGGAAAGAGAACAGGATTACTTAAATTACATTTGGGACTAAATGGCAATTTGAAAGGTATGCTACAATTGGCGATAGCCTCAGAACTAAGACTTGGTGGCTAATAAATCAAAGTATACGATATAACGGTTTCTCGGCCCAAAGATATGGACAACACAAGTATTATTCCTAATGGGCCTTTATTTGTGCTGATTTGGTAATGTGTCTTTTAGAAAGATGACAGGAATATAAAAGGATCAGTGCATGCACTCCCCTCAGCCCTTCATACTTTAAAAATGGAGGGCATTTTTCTTTTTGGCACTAATGCGTGCAAAGTTTTGTTTTTTTTCCTTCGGAGTGTATAAACAATACAGTATGGACAAAAGTTTTGGGGTGCTTAGCCATTTCACATTAAAGTAAAAAAATGATTAAAATTTGAATAAACAATCTAGTTGATTCTGCCCTTAACTCATTCACTGCCATTGACGGCTATAGACGTCAAAAATTCATTTTAACTATTTCTATTAATTTAACTTTTTTTTTCACTTTTGTTAACAAGAGTATGAAAACCTAGATTTTTTTAGATTTATTTAGAACAGATATAAATTTTTTGATTAATCATGAGTTAACTAGTGAATTCATATGATTAATTACGATTAAAAAAAATTAATCGCCTGACGCCCCTAATTTTTTAGCAATCTTTTTTTTTTTTATTGTAATTAATCGCATGACTTCAATAGTTAACTCACGATTAATCACAAATGTTATATCTGTTATAAATGAACGATAAAAACATGTTTCTAGGTTTTCATACACTTGTTAACAAAAGTGGAAAAAATGCTAAACTAATTGAAATAGTTAAAATTTATTTTTGACATCTATAGCCATCAATGGCAGTGAAAGAGTTGAGAAGTTTTCAAAGAATTTGGGTTCAGAGAATATCAAGGGCTATAGCTGAGAAATTATTGATTAAATAATTGATTAGGAGGTATTGCCACAGGGAAAACAGAGTAAATAGCAGTAAAATGTCCTGGCAGAATTGTTTTTTGACAACAAAATAAAATAAAAAAATTAAAAATGACCTCCTGTGGTTGCCCTCCATCAACAGGGAAATAAAGCACTCTGTATTTTTCAACATTTCCAGGGGAGTGGCGCCATGTAACTCGAAAGCTCCTGGCAGTGACCTCTGATGTCACCAAGTCTGACGGTGGTCCAATTCTCTCTGGTGGCTGTTCTGGAAGGGGGAAAAAAAAGGTGGAAAACCTAACATAGACATTAGACACAGCATAAATACAACCTTATATGAACAGATATGGGAATTATTCCCTTAAAAAGGAGCGAGCTTTGGGATAATGACTAAAGGAACAAGATGTAATTTTTTTAACATTTTTCTATTATCTCTGGCTTCTTCGGCTCAGCATTTGTAATGAATGACTTCTGACTCATTAAGACATATTGTACTGTATTAGAGTTGATTTGATTCATGTTCAATTTTCTATGGAGGCCAATAATGATGACAATGTCTTAACCAAAAGGTTTCTATCTGCAATTAGGCTTTGAATGTTTTTTTTTGAAGGTCAAATACTTTTTATTTATTTTATTTTTTATAGGCCTACCTATACTACAGTAAAGATATGTTAATTTAAGTTAAGGTCTACATCATAATGATTTAGGTGCAAGAAATTCCCCTTATTACCAGGGGTGAAAGTGGCTAGAACTTCTTGCCGGAACTCCCTGACATAAAGGTCGCCGAGCAGTCAGAATTTTTTTTGTGTTTTTATTTTTTTTTGTGGAGGGGTTGAAACATCCTCAAACCACCAAAATGCTTAAAGAAAACTGCATTTGGCACAGTTATAGCTATTACACACAATTAAAAACACAACAGGTCTTACACACGCATTAGGCTACCGCACTCACTGCAACATGATTGTAACTTGAAACTTATTTTGATTTAAAAAATATATATATTTCATTGATGTGCAAAATAACAGATAACAAAAACACCGACGTGCGCACGTCGACATGACTCGTCAGATACACAAAGAACGGTGCCGGTGGACAGGACTCCGTGGAATAGATAAATAATAGATATCGGTGGATTACGCTACACAAGCACACTGGAACAATTCAGAAGCGCTTTATGTTATGTTCACACCAAAAGAGGGGGAAGTGTTCCGCTGTTGTGCCAAAAGTGTTTACTCCCTGCCGAGAGATATTTATATAACTTGTACCACAGAAAAGTGTAGTTTCCTCAAAAAGGTTCTTTGTAAACAGATATTTAAACTTCAAACATCTGCAACAAAACAGAAAAACCGTAACATTCAGTCGTCTGAGCTTTTTCTATGTATATATGAGATTTCCTACTGTGTGCTTAGTCATTGAATGCACCTAGAGTCAACTGCAGCGCGAGTGCTTGCATTTCTTTTGCTTCTCCGCGATAAATACTTTTTTCATGTTTCAAAACAAAGCCCACGTGTGTTTTCATGTATTTATTGAAAAATACCCGCAGGAGGGGACACATCTTTTTATGGGGGTAAGTGGCTGCCCGTGTTGTTGCACTGCAGGTGACAACAGACAGGACGCTGTGTGTGACGTAGTCCTTCCCCGAAGCCGATGTGGCACATATTTTAGCCCATCAGGCCGCGAGGCAAAATGCGAAAAACATTCAACATTTTTCAACCTTGGCGAATATGAAACGAAACGTGAATTGAAGAAATAAATATAGAAACGTATTTAAGAAATAAATATATAATATATATAAAAAAAATTCATTATTAAGTGAAATGTCTTATTTTCTATTTTGTATTCATAATTGCTCAGATTACTCAATTATTCGAAGTTTCAATAGGATATTTGAAAACTAACTTCATTCAAGTAAATCATTAGAAAAACTGCTGCCCAAAAAAGAAAAGTTGTTTTGAGCCTTGCATCCGCACATTTTTACATCTTTTTTTTTTAAGACTGCAGGGAGCTGGAGCATATCCCAGCTGACAAGCGGCAAACTACACCTTGATCTCATTAGTTCCAGGTGTGATTTTGCCTATTTCCCACTAGTCCCGAATGCAACATTCACCTTCTACCTGGAGGGGCAACAGTGAATTACAGTAGCAAAAAGCCATCATATAACATTCTGCAGGTCGAACAAGTCGTAAGTGACTAAAAAAGAAAAATGGAATTCAAAGTAAAACTTCACATTTAAACATGAAATAAAATTCACATCAAACTTAGTCAGTAAAGTATGCACTGTATATAGATTCACTACACAATTTTAATCAATTATTTTTAATGTAAAAATTAGGCATAGTAGGTATTGGTCTTTTAAAAAGTAGATTCTTAAGTGTTTGATTAATTGTCATATGGCGATATATGAGTTTCCCTTCTGGAATTAAACAACTGAAATAAATGAACTTTTCTACTGTTTCTGTTTGAATTGATGGTATTGTATGTATTTGTATTGGTTGCAAATTGGACTAACACTCCTTTGGCCCATGTAGTCCTTCCAGTCAGTTAGCCTGCGATTTACTTAGTGTGTCATTTTCCACTTACGTTCCTTAATGTCCTTGTCTTGCTGCTCCACTTGCTCACACACCGTTCTCGTCAATCCTTCAACAATGGAGCTCATAACATTGAAGTCGGCAACGTTATATACGTGAGAGTCATCTGGCTCTGAGGCGATGGAGCGCAACTCGTTCTCATCAGCATTCTTTACACCTGCAAAAGGGAGAGGGAATGCACGCGGGGATTTTTACTCTATTCTAACCGTGGGCACTTGCGCCGGGGCTATAACAGGATAATTCACAACTCCTGTCAACCCGGTGTGTGCCCAATCTCACCAATTGCAAACAGCTCAACCCCAGCTTTTTGCAGGCTTTCTGCGGGCGGTAGAACATCATCCTGAGACTTCCCATCAGTAATGAGGATCCCGATTTTAGGTACACCAACGCGGGCGCCAGACTCGGGCTTGAAACAGTTCTCCAAGATATAGGACAGTGCCAGCCCTGGGGAGAGAAGGATAAAGGTGGCACATATATAAAAAAGAGAGCGGTGGTGGAGGAATAGAAGATCGTAGGAGACCAACGAGAGGGGCAATGAATTGAAATGTTATTAGAGAAATGGATCAAATAAACATGGAAATAATACAACAGTACCCGTGAGAGTGTTTCCTCCTTTGTAAGGAAGGTTCTTGACAGCATCAACAACAGCTTCTTTTGTAGTGAAAGCATTGAGGTGCCACTCGATCCTGGGATCGCCACTATACTGAGCCAGACCTAAGATCACACGTAATCTTTCACAGTGAAAATGCAAAGGTAATGAAGACATTTTTACAACCTTCCAAAGACAAAAGTTTCATCATGGAAAGCTGATGGTAGCCGTACCTATCCTGGTCTTATCAATGCCAACTTCAAAGGCGTTGACCAAGTTTTCCAGGAACATGCGGACCAGCCGGAAGTTGAGCCGACCGATACTCCAAGAGCCATCGACCAGGATCACAATGTCTGCTATGGATTCAGTGTGGCACACAAACTGGTCCACTGGAAAGACAAGATATTCATTACAAACTAAATGCTAGCATCATATTTATTAAAGCAAAAACCTCCACCAAGTTCTGTTGGGGGAAAAAAATATGATTTGCAGGATTATACTCTTCTGACTCCTGTTCTATTGCATAAGATAATTACAAAGTGGATGACACTTTTTCAACACTGGAGCTGCTACAGGAAATCCTGATGATCACTACGACATTCAGCCCCAATGAAAATTGACTATAACATTACAACAGCTATAAGTGAAAATCAGTCACATGGTCTGCAAAGGAAATCCCATTGGCCATGTGCCAGTCTTCTACATACTTCTGACTTTAAGACTCACTTTTTTCCCCTCAGATTTTGGCTGGTTCTGTGACTTATCCCGCTACTTAGGTTCGATTTGCAAATGTAAAAATTTGAACCTGTACTGCCATCCAAAATCCTTGTAATCCTTGTTCATCATGTTGACAGTGGCGAATGTCTCTCTAAGCTACAGCTCTACTGTTCTTGGTTTCAGTTTTTGTAAAATAAATTTCTCCCAAAAATGTGACTCATACTCCGGACCAACTTATGTGGGGGCGGGGGGGGGGCTTCTACTACCCCTACCCGACAAAAAAAATAGTTGGGATATATATACAGTATATGTCATTTTTAAAAATGATCTGTCATTGTTTTTTTTGGAAATTTTATGTATCATAAGTAACAATGGTATTGGTAGTTGGTATCGGTGAGTACTGAAGATTTTAGTATCGTATCGGTCTAAAAAAAAGTTGTATCAAACATCCCTAGTAAAAACCCAGAAAATGGTCCCCATGATGTGATATAAACCCGCGCGCACACATGCACACTCTCTCACACACACACACACACACACACACACGCACACACACACACACACACACACACACACACACACACACACACACACACTATTCGAGCTGTCTTCTTCTTCATGATGCATGTTTTGACTGGTGCGATTTATACTACGGAGCAACTTGTGGTCTGAAAAATATTTATCATAAATTTCGTGGTAATATGTTACACAACGGTCTAAACATAACAGGTTGCATTTTTGTTGCCAGCGCAAGTCACCACAGGAAGCTGTATAACTCTGCATTGAGGGTGGTTAGACCAAGTGTTGGTATTTTTGCAGGAAAAAAATAGGCGATTTGCACCATTGTGGCTGTGAACACTGCCGACTTGATTCTCCACCAATCGAAGCGGCTCCTCTCATTCCCTTTAAATGCAACGCATGAGAGACGCAACGGCAGTTCTTGACATGATGGAAGAAGAAATTGATTCGTTATAGTCTGGCTCGAGGTCGCTGTACACAATGTATGTTTCTAAGGAACTGCAACCAGACTTTCATGGGTGGCTGAAGTAAAGTTGGCCATGGAGATCACAGACGTGTGATGTGAAGTGGGCACATGGAGACCATCTTCCGCCCCATCATTGGTCGAAGTCACGGCCATTGGGATCATTTGAAAATTATACGATAAAGACGACACTAATAATGCATTCAATGAGTTGATTTCTGCGATGATCCAGAGAAATTGTGTTCAAGTCATTGGGTCAATGTGTGCTCTTCCTGATTTGACAGAATGTCCCTATTTAAGTGTAGTGAGTGCAGAAATTGTGAAAATATGTGCAGATGACAAAAGTCAAAGGGAGGATTAGAAAAAAAAGGTTTCCAGGAAGAAAAACTAATAATTTCATTAGGCTACATAGTCAATATAGTAATGTAGCTTACAAAGGCAATGATGAGATCAAATTCATTCTGAAAGCATCTCCGTTTTTTACACCGTCATAAGCAGATCAACAGGTTCGTTTGGACCATGCGGAACAAACTTTTGACAAATTCAGCGTGCCTGTGATAAAAGATTGCACAAGCCTGTACGCATACTCATAGCGTAATCATCTGACAAATTGTCATATTAACTCTGCCCAATGTTTTGAAAAATGATCCACAATCACATATTCCATATACATTATTTCTGCAATCATCTGGCTATTGACTCATACCCATGCACACAAATAATACACGGGCAGACATAGGAAGGGGACAGCAAATCAAAGCCCTGCCTTGTGCCTACACATAAATATGCATACAATGTTGTTGATGTCAGAGAGATTGTTCGCTTGCCACTGTGATTCATGCTGATACATCTCATCGCTACACACCACCTGCATTGCAGACAACAGCCGGCTGGTCAAAAGGTGCCTCTTCTCCCCCTAAAGTCCCATCTGCCATAGTTCTTCTCTCTTTTCCCCCCCACCACCAACATCCCTTCATCTCCCCTCTCATCTAACACCTTCTCTCTTTCTGATTGAAATTACACATCCTGAGGAAAAGTGTGAGCTCATTTATGACACACGACTTGAAAAAATGAAGAAATGAGAGACGGGGAGAAAGCAACAAGTCTTGGCTATAACAAGTTATGTTCTGTTTTTTTTTTTAACCCTGGAGAAACCAAGAACCCTTTTCTTCTTTGGAAAATTATGAAGTATACATTAAATGACTGCTATAAGTTCCCTGAACACTTAAATATATGATTTTTCAATTTTAACCCTTTTTTTTAAACTAGCTCAGAGTTGCTAATTTATCAACAAAAATATATATATATATATAAAACATACTCCTAGGCATTCTGCAACACAATATGAAATAGATTAACAAAAAAAACACAATTTTACCATATGATGGTTTTCTGAGAAGATGGTTTTGTTTGGATTGATTTCCAGCTCAACAAAACAGCATGTTGCCAGCCATCTTGTCACCACCACTCTGGCTCATGTAAGTGCAATATTCATCCACTAGATGGCCCCATGCAGGGGTCAGAAGTGGCACTCTGGATTTATGAAGTTAAATTTGTAAAAAAAATAAAAAAAAAATAAAAAAAAAAGGTCTTTGTTATTTGAGTAGCAGAATTTATAGGGGCCAAATTTGACCCCGTGGGTTTTCCAGGGTTAAATTCCGTAATGTCAATCCAAAAAAGTCTTGCCAAAGCAATTCTGTGTCTGTCCATTAACATTGATAGATGAACTTTTAGTTATGATAAAAAAAAAAAAAAGCTGAACAGCATTAAGTTGAGAGCAAGTAAAGTTCTTCCTCATCAAAGTTATTTGGACACAGTCAGGCTGGAATAGAAAAGATCCTCCAGCAAAATTGCCAAAAAGTTATCGGCATGGAATTGATCACAATTACTTGATAAAAAAAGAAGAAGAAGAAAACGACGAATCACAATTCCAGGCATACTTAACAAATGGTGCTCATTTCAGTGGGTTTTAAGGAAAACACATCTGGACTCTTCTCCTTCCCATTCAAGCATGTAAAGACTCAGAGCATTGGATGCTAAACTGTCTGTGATTTACCAGGTGCTAAACAATGTTGCTGGGTGAACTATATTCAAACCTTATTTGCATATAAGCTCATGATTAGCAAAGCTACTGCCGTAACTGATCCTGTTTTCATGCAAGTACAAAAAATGGATGAGCCTCAACCAGAATTGGCTTGCAAACACATGGTTAAAGTGACGGTCCACCTGGCGTAAGGGATCAAACACAAAGCAGACCAATGGGGAAAAGAATATGGCTCCCAGACAATCGGATTATCAAGCAGGGGTGCTGAAATTGTTACTCAAACTGTGAAAGCTGCAATAGGAGGCCATGGTTGCCTGCCAGACTCCTCAAAAAGCAACAGCACACACGCACAGGTCATAAACTACACCAAGAGAATGCAATGGAGACACACATCAAAAGTTGTTAGAGGTCGTAACACGTACTGGTATCAGACACTCACTCTCAAAGTGTGTAAAAGTTTAATAGAGCCATCCATTAAATCCCAAGGCTTGAAATAAGTGCCTTCGCAGCACGAGCTAGAATTGACATTTTGTGTAACGTATATTTGGGTGAAAATAGTTTGATTTCCAAAAAAAGAGGACACTGGGCCCGCCCTTGAGATACATAAATGATTCTCAACGTTTATTTAAAGATGCCATACATTATTATAACTATTTAAAAGTATGCCTCCTCTGTATGGGTAGACAATAAAACAAAAAGCGTATTTGACTTTTGAAGTCTTACTTAAATGAATAAATAAAGACAAAATGGTTTGGTTAGGGAGCGCAGAGCGCTACCAGTGAGCTAAAATTTTGGACCGCCAGCACACCTTAGCACTGTAGTTGAACACTCAGTTTTATATATATATATATATATATATATCAACAAGTGTAATTTGGCTATATTTTGAGTCATGTGATTAAAAAAAAGTGGCAAAGGTGGTCTGAGAGGACGAAAGAAACTGGGTTATGTACAATGTGAATTTAAGAAATAAATATATAATATATAAAAAAGAAAAGAGAAAAAGAGAAATCAATTGGTTGTTCGTTAGTAAGTGAAATGTCTTATTTTCTATTTTGTATCATAATTGCGCGATTATTCAAAGTTTCAATTGGATATTTAAAAACTAAATTATTCAAGTAATTCATTAGAAAAACTGCTCCCCTAAGAAGAAAAGTTGTTTTGAGCCTTGCAGCCACACATTTTCATATAGTTTTTTTTTTTTTTTTTTTTTGCAGGGAGCTGGAGCATATCCCAGCTGACAAGCAGCAAACTACATCTTGGATCTCATTAGCTCCAGGTGTGATTTTGCCTATTTCCCACTAGTCACGAATGCACCATTCACCTTCTTCCTGGAGGGGCAACAGTGAATTACAGTAGCAAAAAGCCATCATATAACATTCTGGAGATCGAACAAAAAACAATGGAATTAAAAGTTAAACTTCACATTTGAATGTGAAATAAAACTCACGTAATTCTTAAAAGTAGTAAAACTTAGTCAGCTCTTAAAACAAACACTGTTAAAATTCCCAGCATCTTTCCATGTTGCTGTTTCCTCGCTCTATTTTCATTAACTGTTGCTTCTCACCACGCAGCCTTGATTTATTGCCGATTTCGTTTTCGCCAAGGATCAGACAGAATGTGCTGCCATTTCAATCTCTTTCTCTCTCTCGTGAGGTTTTATGTCCTCCCCACCACTGTGATTACATTGCAGCGGCTGAAATTAATGTCAAGAACAGTGATGGTTATGCAGATGGACTGACAGTAGAAATGGTCTCCACATGACACCGACATTTCACTTTCTTAATCAACTTTGGATTCCTGGCTAAAACTCATCTTAAAATAGCAGTTTTCCCCCCACAACCATGATAATTTATTGCAAAGATAATCAAAATCCGTTCAGTTGTTTTTCATTAAATTGATGTGCAGTCTTGATGTAAGATAACTCATATACACAAAATGATAATGGGACACTGCACTCTCTCGCTGTTACGGCAGATCAAAATATATGGCGGCAGAGTTGCAAAAAGGTATCCCCTCTTGTCATAAATCAGATGGAATAGGCTCCAGCACTCCCGTGACAAAGGATATGTTGGAAGCAAATCCTGAAAATGAAAAGCTTCCTGTATGTGTTGGATAAAGCTTCAATCCAACGTTTCATTTGTAGTCTTTTTTTTATCCATGTTGAAAATAAGGATAACACTTAAAAGAACATCACAACCTTATTTAGTGAAGTGGAGAATGCTCACAAGCAGCTGAAAGGTCTTTTAGAGAACTGTGACAAGGGCTCAAAAAGGAAGATTTTCTCTTGGGTGGGTAAATTTATTCGATCAAGCAACAGGACAAGGATTGTGACGTCTGCCGTTTACTTAGTGATCCTCAGAGCACCTTAGTAAACTCAGCCACTCATTGCTATTCATGCAGGAGTGTGTTGGCCTGCCATGGGAGAATGTGATTTATTGAATCATACAGCATAATCCCGCCGATGTATTTTGACAGTTTGCCTCGTTCCATGAATGACCTTTCTTGACATCTTGAACTTTCATCGACTGCCTTGTTCGGTTTCACCTCCCTGCAAAGATGTTCTGACACAGCAGATGCTTTCTGTCTTGGCTCAGTACACCAAGAGGCTTTCCCTAAACCCGTCTCTCCTCTACCTTTGTCTGTTTGCTTTTCCCGCTCTCTCCATTCTGTTTGTCTTAATCTAATCTCTATGCTTGGGTGCTCACATATTTGTTGAGCTGAGTAGGGTTCTATTTCGCAATTGGGCCCCTTTTATCATATCTGGCTATTTTATTTTATTTTTTTAACATCACACACTTATTATAATGTTATATATTTTTTTATTATTGTTGGCTCTACCTGGATCCACTAACTATGGCTTAGTAAGAAAAAGCTAAATATGGCGACGGTTTTCAAAGTAAATTGAAAATGACTTTTTTTGTACGTCGTAGACTGACCATTTTTCGTACTCATGTATGGCAACTTTAAAATACGTACATTTTTGCCAGGCCCAACATGTGAGTTCATGTTTAGGGTCTCGAAAATCTGCTTGATGGAGGAGGAGGAGGAGGAGCAAAAAAAGCAAGACAAAGAAGCAAGAAGAACAAGAAAGAAGAAAGATGAACAAGGACAAGAAGAAGAAGAAGAAAAAAGAAGGAAGAAGAAGAAACAAAAAGGAAAGAAGAAGCAAGAACAAAGAGGAAGGAACAAAGAAGAAGAAAAAACAAAGAAGGAGAACAAGAAAGGAGAAGAAAAAGAAGCAAGGACAACAACAAGGAAGAAGAAGAACAAGAAAGATGAACAAAAAGAAGAACAAGAAAGAAGAAGAAAGAAGAAAGGAAAAGGAAAACAAGAAAGAAGAAAGGAGGAGAACAAAAAAGATTTTTGATTTTGATTTTGAAAAATGACATTTATTTGCCGCACTTATTTACATTCTTTTCATAACACACAGCTCGGCAAGAGCAATTAAATAAATAGATAAAAAAATAAAAAGCTTTTACTTCAAAAGAACAAGAAGAAGAACAAGAAAGAAGAAGAACTACAAGAACAAGAAAGAAGCAAGAAGAAGAAGCAATAAAGTAGAAGAACAACAAGAAAGAAGAAGAAGAAAAAAGATTTGATTTTGATTTTGAAAAATGACATTTATTTGCCGCACTTATTTACATTCGTTTTATAACACACGGCTCGGCAATAGCAATTAAATAAATAGATTAAAAAAAATAAAATGCTTTTACATCAGAACATCACTAAAACATACTAGCCTCCTCATTCACGTCGAAGAACAAGAAGAACTTCTACAAAAACGATATAGACTTTACAGTGGTCGCAGCTCGGGCCCTAACAAGAGCTGCAAGCAGCTATAAACGAGTCTCGCAACTCTGACCACGTTTTGGTACTAGCATGTTGGGGTACTGGCACATAGAACCGAAAGAACCATCTAAAATATAAATGTTTTTTCCAGGCCTTATGTGTGTGCAAAGTGTCATGAGTATTCATCCAGGTTTAGACCCTCAAAAACGGCATTATTTTTGCTTTGCAGACAGTGCAACACATAAAAAAAAAATTCCAATAGCTTTAACTGGCAGTTACAGCTATTAATAAATCTATTTTTACTCAGCCTGGCCAATGTGCATCCTGCTCATGATTTAAAGGGACAGAAATTAAGCCGTGAATATCGAGGCGTGTTTGTTTTATAAAAATCCTAACCGGAAAATTCAATCAATTTCCAAATTAGCCATATCGTTGCACCTAGCAAACTGTAACTAATTATACAAACTCCTGGCACATTGCTGTGTCTCTTCCGAAGCATGATGCATTTAACCTGGCTTTCGTCCCGAAGTCAATTTGCATCTGCAGGTATTCTGTGTGACATTGCTTCACGGGATTAGAATATTTCAGAGTGCCATCGTTTTTAATTATTTATTTATTTATTTTTCACACAAGTGGACGCAAATCATTCCAACTGACCTCTTCACTTGAAACAGTCCTTGCCAACATTGACCCATATACCACCGGAAGACCGACCCAAGTGCAGTGTCATACAATTAGCTTAACCTAGCGGCGAACCCTATTACTTAATTGAAGACAAGGACAAAAATCTGGAAAGTGTTCTCTCTCTCTCTCTCGCAAACCAAAGTGGGCGATGGTCGATCTGCTCCCGAGACTGCGAATCGACACCCAGCGTGTGCCAGGCCGACGCAGCTTTGAATAGAAGTGATTCCGCTGTGGGCCAGAGTCTAATGCAAAGCATTAAAGACACATTGGCAAGAGGGAAAGAGCCATAAGTGAAGGGAGATAAATGGAGAAAAAGTGTGCAAATTGCAGAGGACACTGAGATGAGTTTCCACCGCGAGTCCTTTCGCTGCCTCACTCACAAGGTTTATATTCATTATTTTTCAATTCTCCTCACCGCTTTCCCTGCTGCTGTTCCTCGTGTCATATTTATATTGCTTTACCAGCTGTCAAAATCATCATCACTCTACCCTGTTCTGAACTGGCAACGTAAACAGATGATTCAAATGAATGTTGTAGCCTCAATGGGCTGCCGCCTGCCATAAAAATGCACCAACATTGTGACATATTTCTGCGTACAAACTTTTTGAGCGTCAAATCTCATTGCCACAAAACGCACAAACAAGAAATTGATTAAAACAATGAAGGCAAAAGTGGAAGCAACCAAGTGGAAGAAGAAGACGAAGCTGCCGTGTATGCATAACAATATTGCTGGCAGCGTGCCAGTCGATAGAACACCGCTGAAATTTGCACAGGACAAGATTAAAAAACGTTTGCAGAATTCTGCAAGCAGATGACCTTCCGACAGTTAGAGGTCATCAAGCAGTCTGGCTCGCTTTCATTTAATGCCTCATTGGAAATCCCCAGAGGTGGGTTTACATGACAGATAGATAGTGTCCAACTGTTTACTCTGTTGTTGCTGCCCAGTGTTGACTGTTATGTTTTGAAAATGGCTTTTTAAATAAACCTAAATGTGGTCAATCTGAACTTGAATAAAGTCAAGTTAGAGGGTTTCCAAAAGGAATGAGGAAGGTACAACATTATTTGTATTAACAATAAGGGTGTCAAGTGATTAAAATGTTTAATTGTAATTAATCACATGACTTCAATAATTAACTCATGATTAATCGCAAATCTTATATATCTGTTAAATAAATAAAATATTTTTTAGGTTAAGTTTTCATGCTCTTGTTAACATAAAAGTGGGGGGGGAAATAAACTAATAGAAATATGGCTGCATTTTAGTCATTGATACAGTAATTTCATAATAATTCATAAAATTTAGTTAAAGTAAAAAAGATGTACTGTACTGTAAAAAACTAGTGTGATATTGATTTGTGTTAAGGTCATTTTTCTGCCACTAGGTGGCATAATTGCATTTGTAAGACATCGATGACAGCTCAGTGCATTTTTCTTTCCATATTAAGAGCTATCTAATCTTTAACATGAAGTCACTTGTGAAATTCTGCACATTTTTAAAATTGTAAAATACAACTTGACTCCAGTCTACACAAATATATGCATTATTATTAAATTTATTAGTGCTCAATTTTGAGTACAGGCTTTCCAAGTAAGATTTGGTCATTAATCGTGCGCTATAAAAAAAGAACTTTAAATTAACTCAAAATTGACACGCTAATTTTGACACCCCTAATTAACAACAATAATGCTAGGGTTATTAATGGTAGTACAGCTACTGAATTCATTCAATTAAATGTTAAGAGGTGAATGAAGACAAGGAACAACAGATGTAGTGGCAGTTTTGTCGTCTGTGGCACAGAAAGCACTCAGGGAGCTCTCAATACAAGTTCTACATTAAACAGCCATCAAGAGGGTGCAAAGCAAGATCCTTAACGAAGGTAATTACAGAGCAAAAGAGCTCTAATCGTGTCGCAAAAAAAGGACGTTTGACACAGGTTTGTGTGCTATAAGGTGACTCTCCCGTCCATCTCTCACTATCAGAGCGTTTAGTGTCAACAGAATCTCATTGGCCTCCAGTTCAACTTTAACTGCATCTGTCCCTTGGGGTATATTGCATGCGTGCGCACATGTTTGTGTGTGCGTGAGTGCTGGTCTTAAGCTTCAGTGACGAGGAAGGAGGGCAATAGTTTCATCCCATTGCAGTTCATACATGTTGAGAAAAAAAAGTTAGGTAGAAAAGAGAATAAGTATTGGCTCTTTACTGTCTATCATTTTTTTGAGGGTGCGTGCCACTGGCTTGATCTGATTACTTTTAGCCTCCTCTTGTTGACTTTTTATCATGTTGAAATGTAGACTTTAGTTTATACTCAAGAAAATGAGATCGTAAAATTAGTTTGGTTTTTTTTTCTTTTTTTTCTTCAGTATCTGGGCTTCTTGTAAGCAATGCCATCCGTCATCGTTCTGAAACTCATTCAACCAAGACCTTATTGAGGCGGCTCATTTTTTTCCCGACAGTGTTTGTAATAATTTGGAGCCCCTTACTTCATAGCAACTTTCAGTGTGAGAACGTTGAAGCTGATAGTTAAGAAGAATAAACTAAATGTTTGTGCTTTTGTAGCCACATTTTTCATAAAAAGTAATAATTTCAAGAGGAATCAAATGCGGTTTTAAAGACCAGTTATGACTTAGTGTGGATATTCAAATCTGTTCAACTACTGGAGGCCGGTGAACAACATCTGTGACACACACACATGAACATTACTGTTTGAAATGAGGCAACACAGCTGTCCAAATATCAGCTATCATTTTTGAGGGAACGTTGGTTCGGGCCGACTTCTAATGAAAATAAATGACTGCCTAACATTAGTTCCACTAATGAGTTTGTTCTAGCATCGACAAGCAAAACAAACACACACCCGTGAGTTCTGGATTGATGGTTCATTTTCAAGGAACAAGTGAACGAGGCATCTTCGTATATCGCTTCATTTTGCCACATGTAGCTGCGGCATTGTGTCGGTTTATGTAAATTTACCATAAAATAAATGGTGTCAATAGTAATACTTGCCATCACACGGGATGCTATTCAAGACTATTGACTGCTACAATAGAGAATAATAGAATCATGTCTGTAGGGTAATAATAATAATTGGGTCCCGTAAAGGCTGAGGTCTGGCTATGGAAAAAACTATTCTGGCTTCCTTGTTGATGAGAAAAATAAGAAGACAGTAGCAAAAGCTATCTTAGTAAGACAAATGGGTAAAAAAAAAAGAAAAAAAAGAAAGAACTCCAAGTATAACTACTTATGTAAAGGACACTTTGTGGAACTTGTGCGCTCGCCAATAATAATAGCTTAGAAGGGACAGCAACAGGAAGCAGAGAAGGAAAAATGATCTGTTAAAGTAGTAATGGAGGAAAATGTTATTTAAAGTATGGCTAAAAGCTAATACTGAACTGCTTACAGGGTTGTCCTTAAAGAATAATATTTGTCTGTGAATGTTTCAATTAACATTTTTTCAGCATTCATCTTTACCTTGTTTTTCTCAAAGCAGACTTTGACACGGAAGGAGAAAAAAAAGGGGGGTGGGGGGGGGGGGGGGGGTGGTAAGACAGTCATCGATTGATTATTCAAATCCAGCTTTTAAGTTGCAGACCAACACAGGAGTAGAGTTATGTGTTAGCTTCAGTGCAGCTCTTGCAGAAAGTGCAGTGAAGTCATTGTGGAAATGCTGAACAAATGCTCTCGTGCATCCGGCACGATACATTTTTTACTTTTATCACTATTGTAATTATATCTCATTTTTGTTAACCACTATAACACTTGACTTATACAGCTGACTCGGGGTGCATGGTGAGCTAACCTACGTTATATCTACTGTATTAGTGGCACTTTTCTCTGACCATACACGTATTCCTGGAAATATTGAAACCGTACCACACAAACATTCAATTGTATTGATGTTTTGTGATCCCTTTTGCTGCTCACAAAGTGATTTTGAGCTAAAAAAAAAAATAATTCTGCCTTTGCCTTTTTAGCAAGACGACAGCACCTCTTTGCATTAAAAGGAGTTTCTAATAAAAAAATATATATATTAGAAACTTAATATGGTGAAGGTAAAGAGCCAAGTAGTTTCATGATGATTTATTGAATGAATGTTGCCTTTTCCATTGACTTCACCCTAAACATATCTGAGGAGCTAAGCTTCCAATTTATAGCCCAAAATAAATCCTAATCAGGACTTGACATTAACACCCGCCAGCCGCCAAATACAGGTGACTTTCCCCAGCGGCGAGTAGCAGAGCGCCTCCTGCTGGCCACTTTTATAAATTCAAACGTATATTTAAATGTAGTGTAAAATAAAGGCCACAAAGCCATCTCATGTTTAAGTAAATATGTTCATCTTTATAATGCAAGTACCTAGCTTAAATATTTATTAATTTGTACGCATTTGAATCATGTTATTGTTATTGTGAGGCACGAAACGCAGACAATTCCACATAGTTTCAACAGCGTTCGGCAGTGTGCCTCAATGACCTGTCATTCAAATAGATGTGCATGCAAACCTATTGTTATGATTGTCTGTCGTCCCCTTTAACCAGAGTCGTTGGTCACGGTGGTTGCTGAGATGTTCACTAGTGAAACTGTTGTTGTAAATCAGTCCGTTACATACTCAGCCATCAGCGCGTCTCAAGATGTCTAAATGACCAGAATCAAGACGTCTTGAGACATTTTGGTACATCAAGACGTCTTAAGGCAACCATTTGAAAATGACTTCCCTTGACAGAGATGTCCCCCAAACAGATTTTTGTGTCCTGAAGACACTGAACGTCTTAAGACATTTTAAGGCATATTTCCATGCACATCTTCAGATGCTTTGAGAGATGGAAGCACATCGGATGCCACCCAATCAAATTTTAGACATCTTAAGACAAAAATTGAACTGATCCTCTAGTACCCCTATCCGGCCTGTTTTCCATGTCTCCCACAGGCAACACAGGTGTTTCAAACGATCAGCTAATCAGCAAGCGCTGCATGAAGCCTGATAACGTTCCTCACCTGTGTTGGCTGGGGAAACATGGAAAACAGACTGGATAGGGGTACTCGATGACCGGGGGCTGAGAACCAGTGTTCACATCTTATAGACATCTCAAAAATGTATGTTAAGACACAACTTAAGATGTCTTGTGACACATTGATGGCTGGGTATGTAGCGTCAGTTCATCAAGTAGCGCCTCGGAAGTAGCGCCAATCCAAGTCCATCCCAAGTACTTAAATTGTTGTCTTAACAGCATTTACAGTAGATAAATCTGCTTCGTAAAGTGTACCTTTTTATCCTATGTTGAGTGCACAGGCCAACTGGTGCTTAGTTTTTTTGTCCTTCTCTTTTAGAAAAAATACATAAATAACAAATATCGACACACATGTGTATTGAAGAGAAAAAAATGAAGGAGGAAAAGCCATACATTTTTCCAAGTTCTTCTGTTCTACCAAATCGAGAAACTTGCCCAACAACAAAATTGTGGCTAGTGAAAATGTTGCGTTGCTCTTTACATTAGGAATCCGCTCGCTTAATAGGTTTTAGGTGAACTAATGAATACACACTCACATGCACGCACATACACGTATTCACACACTTACAAAATAAAATAAAAAATAAAAAAAATAAAAAGAGAGAGCAATGATGATGACATGTCAAATCGGTAAAATTACCGAATGAACAATACTGAGCTCTCCAGAAAAAAAAATAATAATAAAAAATAAAGTAATCCGCTCGCCACAGTGACTGTTGAGTATAAAAGTTCATGTCAAGCCTTGATCCTGCTTATGCCACAAAAAAACAATCTAGCTTTTCTCCCCCCTCTCTCACCAACTAGTTCACCATGTTGATGCAATGTATCCCAGATAGCCCCCACTCGGGACTTACTGATATTTCATAATAAACATGGAGCGGTTCAGGATTAAGAATACACACCGCTCCTGGAAGCATTAATTAAAATGATATAAATACACACACTAACACTGGCATGTTAAAGAAGCCCTCACAAGTCACAGTGGAGCCTGAAAGAACACCTTTCACTCTTCCAGAGCGTGACATTATCATCATCACCGCAGTACACAAAAGCTCAGAGACACGCAATGCATTCATTGACTCTACTGACGCACAGCGGCATACTATTATAAACCCCGAGAGATGTGAAGCACAACACTAATGAAGGTCACCTCTGCTGCAGTGAATGGTTGTGATAAAGCAGCCAGAAGGAAATTCAAATGTCTCACGTAGCTACAGAGAGAAGAAGAGGGTGAGGAGATAGAGCAGGGGCGAGAATTATTTGATTTGACCAGTTTTTTTTTTTTGATATACTGCCTCTGTCTATTAAAATAAGTCTGCCATAAAAATAAAAAATAAAAATCTTATTTATTTATGTATTTATTTTTTTCATCGAATTGTTTTGTGTTACTGTGAAAAATTTAATTATTGATTTTTTTTTTGGGCAGGTTAGGTTAGAGCCTTCAATTCCTTCCCATGCGGAAGCAGAATATGTCTGAGGTTCTGCTCGTTTCACTTCTATTCTTTCACACTACATGCTAGAACGCAGCAAGAAGTATTTTTTCTAAAAGTGACTTTTAGTTTGTATTTTAAACCTGTTCTATTAGAAAGAGTGAGGAGCATTCTAAATTCAGCCACAAGCATTGTTTTTTTTTTTGTTTTTTTTGGCGGGGGGGAGGGGACTTTAAGGAAGTATAGAACTGCCCAAACCTAGTTTGGGAAATGATATAGGATTTTGCAATGTTTTTTTGTGTGTTTACTACCACAGTTTAAAAAATAAATTAAAAAATAATAAATAATACAATTGGTGAAAATGGGGTGTCTTCTTACGTTAAGAATTACAATCATTACTGAATAATTGCACTGATGATATTTGAAATAATCATTTCTTGTCTCTCTCTTTTCACTGAATTTGAAATGCAAGGCATTTGTAATGTATTACGAAGGCTGAGATCTTGTTTCCAAGATGAAAAGCCAGACAGTGTCGTCTGGGGCGAGGTAGTTCAAGTTCATAGGAAACCACAAAGACACAAGACCCTCATTGACAAATACTTCTCTCAGCCTTGTGTATGCAACTGTGAATGATTTACCAACCGAGCGTTAATAGGGTTAGCATTTGATTTCTGTATGTGTGCCGCTTTCAAAAGGTGGGTTTTATTGTCACTGAATAGCACAAAGACTCAGCATGGAGGAAGAAATTCCCAATCGTATCCAGCTGGACATGGAAATACCCGACCGAGGCTCACGTTTTTTTTGGCTTTGGGTCGTAATCGGCTGCTGTTTTGAAATGGCCCCCGACGCGTCTATTCATCACCAGAGCACACAAAAGCAAACACTTTTATGTTTTATTCTATTCATCCGAGCGCCGCATTAACGTACGTGACGCCCGAGCCTCCTGGCAACTTCGTGAGCGTTTATCTTACCTCCGGAGATCTCGTTGACATCTTCAGGAAGAAGGAATGAATCGGTCAGACGCTGCGGCTCCGTTTTGCCTTCTCCGTCACCCTCGCCCTTCTCAACTGCTGCACGTGGAATAGAAAAGACACATGTCACAAGATGCACAATTCATTCAACCAAGGCTAGTTCGCGCTGCATCGTTTGATTGCTGGTTTTTAAACGAGTTTTTTTTTTTTTTTTACCTTCCTAGTTAGTTAGTTAGTTAGTTTTTGTGCATTAATATCATCTTCTTTAGCATGCAGCATTGGTTACAACAAGGGTATAGTAATACAGCACCTAAAGGCGCAATAAACCAGACCTGGTTTCTACCGCAATTCGATGTGGGATTGGAGTTAAAAGGGAAGTCAACCTTAAACATTTCTTGACCATAATATGTTATATGTGACCTCACTAGTCTAAACATGACATTCTGATTGATATAAGTTATGCAAAATCCAGCCGTTTTTTATCCATCTCAAGGGGCGGCCATTTTGCCACTTGCTGTCGACTGAAGATGACATCACAGTTGCTCAGGGCTCAAGTAATGGCCTATCACAGCTCCCCTGTTTTCTGAAGCTGAGCTGTGATTAAACTTATGTCAACATTGTCAAGATTTTTATTTTTGGGTTGACTCCCCCTTTAAGGTAGGACATTTTAAACTACTAGTAAAAAGACATTTTTTTCCACAGTTAGTTTTGTCCAACCGGAATTTATCCGCTGCTTTTCACACGATTAGTGAATGGGGATTTTTGGGTTCGAGTCCGAGCTATACTGTTCTTGGTCTCAGTTTTTGTATAGTACATTTCCCCCAAAAATGTGACTTATACTCTGGAGCAAACTATAGTCTAAAAAATACAGAATCTACCATTTAGTATCTATGATCTATTTTTTGCTCATTTTGAACATATTTGAACAATTTGAGAATTGGGGACAAAAACAATAATGAAGTCTAATAATGACAGTTTTTCAGTATTTTTGTTCATTGTTCAGTCAATTTTGTTTTACGTTATTTCTACCGTATATTTGTCTCATGATAAATACAAACTGCTCTTAATCAAATCATTATAATCTTATTTTTAAGCATGTACAAATTGATTTTTCTGGGCTAGAAAAAAAAAAATCATGATAATAATAATAATAATAAGAGTATAGCCACTTCTCCAGGGACGACTGCACCACTGGCTTGAAACAAGCACGCTGTGCGAGCAAGTAGGGGAACAACGGGCACTAAGGAATACTTTAAAAAGTGTGTTGCAATAAAGTTATAATTAAATCTGCTTTAATAACTTTAAATGTGTTTAAAGTGTGTGGGAAGGGCAAAATGATATGTTCTCTCGACGTATAGCGCATCCCCTATTGCAGTTGGGTCTGGAACACATCCCCCGCAATAAACGGGGTTTCACTATAATAAATTCTAAAGCACCTTTCCTCCCAGAAGGTACCTTTTATAGTGTTGCCTCATTCATCCAGTCACACAGTAAAAATGAAGTATGTTGTCAAGGAAGGCAGTAAACAAGCCATTCACACTAATGAGAGCATATCAGCAGCAACTGTATCACATCAGCGGATACTTAGCAAGGACTTCATAGAAACAGAAGGTGAACTTTGTAGTCATCTTCCAGTAGATTGCCATGTTAAGAATGACAATACACAAGGGTTAAATGTATGAACGCACCTTTAAATCTGCCCAGCAGTGCTCTGCTCTGAGTACTGCCACTGACAGAAATGACACTGACGACATAATCCTTGGATGGGTCGTAGTCTGTTATCAACACTTTACTGACGCTTTTTGACGTGATGATCTCCTTCTGATGGCCACCTATTAAAGACAGAGTACAAGAAAAGCAAGCCAAGGTTACACTTGTAGAAAATATGCCAATACAGGTTGCGGAATTCAGCTACCAAGAGGAAGAATGGATTTTATGGGAAAGACAAAGAGTAACCTTCCGTAATTTATAAGGATGTCTAATGTATTTATTTATAAGGAAATAAATTATTTGTTTATTTTAAACTATGTCTGAATGGAAAAATAAAAGGGGAAAAAAACTATGCCCAAAGGAAAAAAAAAAGAAGAAAAAACTATGACCGAAAGGAAAAATAAATGGGAAAAAAACTCTGTTCGAAAGGGAAAATTAATGGAGGGAAAAAACTAGGGCCCCAAAAAAAAAACAATGTCTGAAAGAAAAAATAAATGGAAAAAAAACTATGTCCGAAAGGAAAAATAAATGGAGAAAAAAAACTATGGCCGAAAAAAAAAAAGGAAAAAAAACTGTCCGAAAGGAAAAATGCATGAAAAAATATATATGTCTGAAAGAAAAAATAAATGGAAAAAAAACTCTGTTCGAAAGGGAAAATTAATGGGGGGAAAAAACTAGGGCCCAAAAAAAAAACAATGTCTGAAAGAAAAAATAAATGGAAAAAAAAAAAAGAAAAAAAACTGTCCGAAAGGAAAAATAAATGAAAAAATATATATGTCTGAAAGAAAAAATTAATGGGAAAAAAACTATGAAAGGAAAACTAAATGAAAAAAAATTTATGTCCGAAAAGAAAACTAAATGGGGGGGAAAAAACTATGTCCGAAAGGAAAAATAAATGGAAAAAAAAAAACCTAGGGCCGAAAAAAAAACAACCTATGTCTGAAAGAAAAAATAAATGGAAAAAAAGGATGACGGTCCAAGAATGTTGTTGCATTGTTTGAGAGTGTCAATGTCCCGAAGAAGAAACGTGCGGCTGCGCGTTTGGTTCATTCCATCAAGTCACACCATCAGCCCACGCTTAAATTTTGACCCTGCAATCAATGAAGCCATCAATAAGATGCGTGCACGCTTTTTGTGGTCCCCTATCGCTGCAGCCTGATGGATAATGACGCCCTTAGGAGAATGGCTCGGGATAAGCAGAAGGCGAAGAAACAGCAGTGCTCAGCATCCAAACTAAAGTCAGTCAACTAAATACAGTATCAATGTTTTAATTGGATGGTTTTATGTCGTTGCACAACCGCCACGTTGTAGATCTAACAGAAAGTTAAACTCGCTCATTTGTAATCTACATAATCACCAGTTCCTGTGAATGCATAACAATTTTTCATTTCTTTGCCCGGCTACGCTTGTGAGGTTAAACATCTTAATAAACTAACAAATATCATTTGTGTCTGCATTACCTAAAACCTTGCTTCCGAGCATCTGAAATGATATGGCGGCGAAAGGAGAAACTGGAAAGCCGATCCATTGTGATTGGCTGCTTTTGCATGGAGCGCTTAACTATCTTGAGAGTACGAGATACGGAAAGGACACGGTGGAGGGGCCAACATTTTTACTGCATGTGCTGAGTGCCAAGGAACCACTGCAGCACTTCTACTCCTCCCTGAGAGGAAGCGGCCGTAAATTAGATTTTTTATTCTTTTCTACCCCGTTAAACGCAGCACGGAATTGTCAGACACGGCTTCCCTCGCCATAGCTTGTTTGTGGGGCAGTGCATTTTATGTTACAATGTGCTTGTTCAAACCTGCTTCTTCACTTTTACAGCGGCTGCACACGAGAGAATCATCTTCAGTGTTTCGGCACGGCGTTAGTACGGAACAATTGCCAGGTTGGCAGCATCGTGATCAAGGACTTTATGTGACAAAGAAGTATGGCAATGAAGGTGGAGATGCTGTGATTACAAGAAGCATCAATGGCAATTAGGGTGACCAGTGAATGTATTATACAAGCGCAGAAGTTGATGAGGTTATATCAGACAGTCAGACAACAGTCTTCAATTATTTACAATAGGCGAGATGAGATGCCGAATCTTGCGGCTGCGCGTGCAGCTCGTGTCTCGCATTGATTCGGAGCTTGACTCCATCATAACTCATTAAAGGATGCTAGGTAGCTAAAAGCCTCACTTATCAACCTGCTGACAGATCATACGCCGTTAAAACAGGCTTTCCTAATCCTGATCCTCAAGGGTTGGAGTCCTGTAATTTTGCAATGTTTCCGTCTATCAAAACACCTGATTCTAAAGATCAGGATTATTATCAGGCTTCTGCAGAGCTTGCTGATGAGCTGATTATATGAATCAGGTGTTTTGGAGGACGGAAACATCTGAAACCTTCAGAACTCCGGCAGTCGAGGACCAGGATTGGGGAAGCCGGAGTTAAAATAAGCTTTGTCTCATCTCAAATTTAGCAGAGATGCAGCACAATAAAAAGTGGGGGAGTTTTGAGAAGATTCATATTACATAATTGTTGCTGAGATACAGAAAATCCAAGTCATCCTCCTGATCCTCCTCAAAGTTGAGTCAGTTCTAATTTGCATAGCATATATTAATATACATACTTTTGAAATTGAAAACACTTCCATTTTGACATTTTTAAAATAATGTTCTAATGGAAAAATAAAAATGTTTATACTGCAATTTGAAAAAAAAAACATTTTAAATGTTGAAGTTTTTGGGAAATTTTTATTTTGCAATGTTTGGGGGGGGGGGAAGAAATATGTGAAAAAGCTGAAATTTTCAAAATGTTGAAATAGAAATTTTGAATTTTTACATTGAAAATTTTTTGGATTTTATTTTTCTTAAAAAATTGGAAAAAAATTGGGCGATTTTTTTTTAGACATTTTTTAAAAATATATTTTTTTTTAATGGGGAAAAACCTTGAAAAATTGAAAGGTTAAAAATTGAAATTTATGGAAATAATGAAAAATATTTTGAAAAAATGTCAATTTTGAAACTGAAATTTGCATAGCAGATCCTCCACCTTTAGGTTGTGTAGTTTTTAATTTGCATACCATATTTTTTTTTCCTCTGTCAGTGACAATTTTGAGAGTTTTAATAATTGATTTAAAATATGTCTAAGACATATCCATCCTACCTGGTATGCTGTTGTAGAGGAACAAGTAGCTATCAAAGTCGCCTTTAGGCTCCTTCCACGAGACGAGCAAGTTGTTTGGGTTCAGCACTTTGAAACGCAGCCTCTTCGGAGCTGGAACTGAAGAAACACATTATGATCAACACTTCTATCATGGGAAATTAGTCATGGGTCGATTAATCAAAAGCATATTAATTAAAATGCTCCCATTCGCCAGGGACACAAGTGAGCAGAAGAAAATATTCCCTCCCTCCTTACTGCAACAATATGTGAAACATTTGAGAATGAGACTTTTGTTCTTCTTGTGACTGATGCAGCAAATGCGATTTGAGAGTTGGATGCACAACAACGGCAATTTGAAGAATAAAAATGCAAACTTGGAAAAAAAAAGAAAAGCCATCAGTTCATGACCTCAAGCTGTAGAGCATTTGGATTTGACCTAAAAAGTCCAGACTTGAATGATGAATCTAATTGAAATGCTGTGGCATGGCCTGTAAAAGGTTGTTCATGCTCAAAAACCCTTCAGTGTTGTTGAATTAAAACAATTGTGCAAGGTGAGGTGAGCCAAAAATCTCCACAGACGATGTGAATGACTCATTGACAGCTATAGAAAACACTTGATTTCATTTGTTCCTAGTGAGGTTTGTCCAACCAGTTATTAGGTTTAGGCGTCCAAATGCTTTTTCCACACAGTACAGCTTTGAATAATTTTTCACTTAATAGATAAAATCCCTATTTAAAAACTGCATTCAATATTTATTTGGGTTAATTTGTCTGAAATTTACAGTGTTTGATGATCTTAACTGTTAAAGTAGGGAATCTAGGGGGGAAAGAGAGAGAGAGAGAGCGAGAAAGAGAAAGAGAAAGAAAGAAAGAAAGAAAGAGAGGAGGGCAAATACTCATTCAACAATTTATTAAACAACCATCATCAACAATCACCAAATTGATTGGCAACTATTGATTAATCATTTGCAGCCATTGTTTAACAAAAACAAAAAACCCGTCTGATTTTAGCCTCACAAAAGTAAATATTCTCCGATATAAAATCAGACTGATTATCTTTTGTGTTTAATCATAATAATACATTTGCAAACAAGGATCAATATTTTTCCCCATTATCTGACATGTTATACCAAACCAGTAACCAAATAATAATCACTTTAAAGGAAAAATTTGTCAGTTAATTTATTAAAAAATTATAATAATTTATTGTTGAGTACAAAGCAAAAGCTTGGGTGCTTCTACGGGAAGTTTTAGTTTGGTTTGCTGCCCTTCAAATGCTCTTTCCTTAGTCCCCTTCTTGTTATGTGATTTGATTATGGTGTGGAGACACGATGCAGTACATCGGTTTCACCAATTATTCACCACAATCCTCAGGTAATCATATCACGGCATCTATCAAATAGTCCAAATGCATGGAGCAAAACTATATAATTAAACCTCACCACAATACGACTCAATGAATAATTCACGGCCACTGGGAACATTATAACTCTGCTAGCGTTTGCTGTGTGTTTGATAGTGTTTGAATGGAGTTGGCAGGAGATTAATAACGAGACCTTCCCTTTGCATGTCAAAGAACACACCCTTACACGTGCGGAATTATAATTAACGAATGTAGAAATTGAAGGAGACAGCTAGAATGCTCAATGTGTGCCAAGGTCTGTACATTGAGGCAATCCGAGAGACCGTAACTATGATTAATGAATATGGATATAATATAGCTAATAGCTGTGGATGCTGGCTGAAATTGAGGGTCTCTTATTTAAACTCTTCTTCACAGGTCAGCACATCTGACACATACAGAATATGAAGAATATTCAAGGTCTACATTTCACTCTTAGGTGCCAAGATGCGTTTGGGATCTGGTGGGAAAAGTGCTGAATCATCGCCAATCTGTATAAGAGCCATGTCTAATACAGTTGCTATATACAGTACAGACCAATATAGAGCAGGGGTCTTTAGTCCCTCCCTTGTGGCTCTTGAAAAACATTGTAGAAATTAATTTTTTTTTTTTACATATTTATTTAAATTTTTGGGATAAAATGTTATTTGAATAAATTACTGATTAAATAAAAATGAATAATTAAATATAAAAAAAATATCAGAGTCTAAATTTTTACATTTTCAGAAAAAGAGAAGAAAGGTAGATGATTTTTTTTATGAACTAAAAATGTCCAAAAGGTGACCATGAAAAGAGGAAAAACTGAAAATTACAATATAATGTCCATGAAATTGCTTAATGTCAGATACATGAATAAAAAAGGTAGAAAATAAATCATTCAAAAAGTCACTTTCAAATGTCCAAAAGAAAAAATCCCCCAAACTACAATAAAATTTCCATAAAATTGCCAAAAATGTCAAAAAATTGACATTAAAGTCCAAAAGGGGAAGAGAGGCAGAAAATTACCTGACATAATATGCTCATGAAATTGCCAAAAGAAAAATGTCAGAAATTTGACAGAAAGCAAGAAAAGTCTAAAATGTGTGCAAAACAAAGTATGAAAAACTACCCCCGCACCCAAACAAAAAACAAAAGCAATCAAAAAACGGAAGACAAAAAAAAAACAGGAAAAAAAATTTATCTCTACAGATTGAACGTAGCATAATTTTCTGTTACGATGCAGCTCTAATTAGCTCGTGGACCCTCAGTACATTAGACTTATTAACACCAAGACGCTGTTTCGTTCATCACATTGTTCAAATGTTTTGCGGCGCCAGACAGATTTTTTGTTATTTATTTGTCCTAAAATGGCTCTTTGGACAGTAAAGGTTGCTGACCCCTGATATAGAGTGCACAAACTAACATTTATAGTGGCTTGGCTTCCCTTTGCATAAAACTCATGCTAGGCAGTAGGCTGTACTGTAATTAAAGACCATCTTCCAAGTAGGACGCTGATGACTTACTCAGCAACAACAGGAAATAGTCTGAGGTGTTGAAAGCCTTCATGAAGGGACTTGTACATAGAAACAGCCCCATTGTTTTGGAAAATGAAAGCAATCCATTCAAACACAATATCTAATACATTTCCTACAATGTGGCGCTGTGAATCCCATTCAAAGGCATTTTAACAAGAGGCTAATTAGCGTAATCTTAAACCGTGCAGGAGGTGTGAGCCGGAAAATAACCATAACGCCCATTCCTGGTGGATATATTCATGTTTACTTTCCAAAGCCTTTTTGTCCTGTGGCTTTTTACAGAATGGAAAGAGCACAGTACTGAAGTAAAAAAAAAAACTGTGCATTGACCACAAACAAGCAAGCTCTTCATTCAGCATGCTAGCCACATCACGTCCGTACACAAGTGTAATGATGAAATCCTCTGTCACACTCGACTTGGGTCACTTGTAAGATCCTACTGTGCTACATTCCTTTTCACCTCACAATCCAGGGGCACATACCTGTGCAATTGATTATTTATTTATTTATTCCTTTTCCCTAGTCCTTGCCCCAAAAAAAACATACAGTATTTCAAACATTCCAATCATCTCATGCTCCCATCAAAGTGAGGTTCATTTCACTGAATATGTCTTTAATTTACGTTTGCTTTCTGCTAATGCTCCATCGATAGCCAATGAGCCACAATGGCGGCGCCACTTTAAATCACAACCCAAAGCCGCATTCGTTCCAGAGTGGATTGGAGATGGTGACAAGCTGGATTCCAGTAAATCAGACGTTGAATAGTGAGGAGCTGCCACTTGATTGGCTTTGGTTAAATGAGCATTATTTAAATTCAAAGCAGGTTGCTTCCACCTCATTCTGCCTTTTGTTTATGAATTAATGCGTTCGCCTCACTGGCTTCACTTTCAGTTCGTTATAGCTGGAATCATTGGCCAGCATCAAGTCACTTGCATTTACTGGCTGCCCTCTAACCACACACATTCCCTGCACAAATGCAGACACACATTAAATAGCACTTGACGTGTATTTCAACCAGCATCCCGTCAATTAGATGAGCAACACAATCAATTGAAATTAATCAGCATTGACGGAGAAGCTGAGCAAACATGCATGTTGGATCCCACACACACTTTAAGGAGCTGGATTGAGTGATTGGACGACAAACAAATACTTGATTATCAAATGAAAATGTGGCAAACAGCTAATTTTCCTCCTATTATGCTGCTGCCGCCACAGCTGCAGCGCAAAGTGCTTCTACTTGCACCCTCTGGGGGCCGAGTTGGGAACAAAATGAATAAGTCTCAGTGTTGTGGACTGTGGCTTGAAGAACAGACTCACAATTCTGACTCACAAAAAAAAAAAAGATTCTTTGTACAACAACTGATTATATTAAATTAAGCCTGTAGCTAGTCTAATATATTTTAACTTCAGTAACTATTTAAACTAACATTTGCTCTTTGGATGTATTCAGTGTTCTCTGAGTGGATTGTTACTTAAAATAAGGTGGGCCAAATGCTTAAAAAAAATAAAAAATAAAAATAAAAAACAGGCGCATTCGCAAGTAAGCATTATGGAAAAATATGCTATGTTTGTAGCATTTAGCCTACAAGTACGTTCAAATGTACTGCCAGTCAAAAATGTTTTTGGAGTAAACTTTATGGACTGGCAAACTCGTTCTAATGCATTTGCAAGTATGTTCGAATGTACTTGTAGGCTAAACGCTTAAAACACTGCATTTTATTTCCCATAATACCACGTGCGATTGACTTGCGCATGCTTAAGGAAAACATTTTTTTTTTTTTATAAAAAAGTTGTTTGTTTGTTTTATTTTATCTTAGCATTTGCCCTAAATTAAACAAATACGTTCCAAAATTAAGTAAATAAATATTTTTTTATTCGTAAATTTCATGGTTTTATTATCATGTCTGATGATTTCCTTTCGGCATTTTTCCTGCTAATTTTTTTTTTTTGCGCATGAGCAAGTCAATACCCTAATGGCATTATGTGGGAAAATAATGCTATGTTAGCATTTAGCCTACAAGTACATTTAAACGTATTTGCAAATACCAGTCAAAAATGTTTACTCCACGTTTGCAGTTCCACGCTTCCATAGTAACTTGCTGTCATCACATCATGATGCATGGATGAGGACCCACAATTGCGGTCGCTTCTCGAGGTTTCTAATTTTTTGTCTGTTGTTGTTTTTTGTTTTTTTTCCTTGCCCTCTGGTGGTTCAATTAGGGCATGTCGTTGATATTGTAACTGTATGCATGTGAAGCCCTTTGAGACTCTTGCATGATTAAGGGCTATATAAATAAACTTGACTTGACACCTCATGATACCATTGAACTTACACATGGATTAATAGGAAACTCAAATTTAATTTGTAATCGTTGCCTTGCCAACAACACAGGTGCATGAAATCAGTGGCTAGAAAAACATGCATAATATAGTGTGATTTGTCATTGAATTGTATTGAATAATGCAACAATAGGATTATATTATTGGTCTTTATTTTGTTAAGGCAATATGTCCTCTTCTTGCAAACAAACAGCCTTTCTTTATTCTTTGGTCTAGTGGGAGTTCCTGAAGATATCATGAAGATTGTTTTAACAAAGACCCTCCAACACACACAAATCCTCACTCTAAAATCCCAGCTGACCTGATCTTGTTGCTTCGCCAGACATTCATGGCTTTCCTCTGCCCCCTAATGAAGAGAATTGGATAGGGGTCACCCCTGTGATGCTGTAACTTAGTGGAGACAAATCCCAGTCTAATTTATACTGCCACAATTTGGTCACACTCCTTGTTTATTTCTGCCTAAAATGAAATAAATCACTCCATGCGGTACAATAGCTGCTGAAAATTGGAATGAAATGGTGGGGGTTGGAGGGGGGAGGCGAGAAGCGGACACGAGAAAAATTGGAGAAAACAGTATAGAAGCGAGGTAGACTGAAAGGAAATGATGCGGTCTAAATTAAGTGTTGGGGGGAAAAAAGAGGGAAGAATGGAAAAGCCCTGCTTTCATTTCAAAGCAATCACCATTTAATAAAGACGTGCGCTTGTAAATAGATCAACTAAACACAAGGCAGCACAACACCCAGCAAAGATTTGCAGAAATCCACCAACAAACATTCATTATTTAAAGATCTAAATCCCCTTGGAAGTTGCCTGTATGTTGATGTGCAAGAGATCAATGAAAGGATTACTCAACAAGTGGATAATTGATCCTGCCGAGAACTTCTGAGCGATTAAAAAATCTTTATTTGATTTCCTTGCGGAGTTGTCTTTGCACATGCTCACATCGCGTACAGTTCAGGCCAGATGTAGTTGGACAACGACAGCCTTATTTGTGCCTTTACGTACCACTGCAATGGATTTGAAATTGTCCATTTTCAGCTTTCGTTCAAGAGATCTCACAAAGCTATGTCATTTATCATTTAGGAATTACGGAACAGCCATTTTATGCAAAGTACCTTCAATTAAAAAAGGACATTTTCAATTATGTTGCCTTTAAATTTAAAGCACCTCAAGATGTTTTGAAGGTACAAAATGGATCATTATTAAATGAGCAAGTCTGATCTGAAGGCAATGAAACCTACTTTTAAACCAAAAAAAAGCAACAAGTGAAGGTGGTTGCAGCAACAGCCTGGCAAAGTGTCTTCACACACCGAATTTTAGCCCTCAAGCCAATCAAAATCATCAAAAGCACTGACCTACATTTACAACTTACAGCACATGCTATATTGTAATCATTTATTTCCAGCAGTCGGTTGTCTTGATTTTATCAGGTGAGTCTTGGCTGTGCAGCTTCCAGTCATTTGTGGGTCCATTTGATTTTGCCCAATCAGATTTCAGCTTCTATGTGTTGCTATATCAATTTATTGTAATTCGCCCTAGGGCCTTCAATGCCGTATATTCTGGCCTATGCCACACACACGCTAAAAGAAATGGGTGTTATTTTTTGTTTTTTTATTCAATTCACGAACAGGTGACTATGTGGGTGCCAAACTGCAAGTATGCGAAGGTCCACCAGGGCTGGACTGGACATCTGGCATACAGGGCAGATGCCTGGTGGGCTAGCATCTTTTAGAGCCGAAGCAGTGCTTTTTAATTATTTGCCTCCGTATAAGCCCAAGAGATTGGCCCACAATTTAAAGGCACTTGTACATTCATCAATTTCAAATCCCCCCATATTCATTTCAATGAGAGTCTATTATATGTGGATTTTCGCTATTCGCGGACCAGCCCACTTTCACCCATAAATAGTGGGATTTGACTCTACACATATAAAGTATAGATGATTGATAGTAATCAGTAACATCACAAAATCCTTTTATTACCCAAATATTTCACACATACTCACAACATCACAGTTAGCTAAATGTGGAAATTTCCCCCCTGGCTTATTTTCCTATAATCTATATCAAGATAAATACAGCATTTAACCTCTCTGCACTTCCTAGATTGCACATTATTTGAGCGAGAGAGAGAGAGAGAGAGAGAGAGAGAGAAAAAGAGAGAGAGATAAAAAAGAGAAAGAGAGAGAGAAAAATGGAGAGAGAAAAAGTAGCAAAAAGGTGTTGAGTCGAATTAGCAAATCACCACAGCCTGAAGCGCGCTTTTACACCACATTTATTTTTTAAAAAAAAACACCCTGAACGTGGCGGCGCCCGCAGCCAGGTGGCGAGCGTCGCCTTGATGCCGAGCTGAAACGCTACCCTGAGAGAGATGATAGCATCGGCGTGCGTGTGACGTCATCTGATTAAGAGTGATGAAGAAAGTTTACTGAGAAGGAGGTCAAGGAAACACAAGAGTTTAAAGATGGCGATCAGAAAGGACTTGGGAGAATTTACCTTGATCCTGCGCTTTACTGGGGAAATGGGAAATGACAGCCAGCAACACCAGCAGAGCCCACAGACAGCCCTGAGAAAACATCCTCACAAGCAGCGACATGGACCTGGAAGAAGATGAAAAGAAGTTCAACAAATGATTGAGAGCTGATTGAGACAATTGCACCCAGTGACACACTTGAGGAATGTCGTACAGCTTGGCGGGAGGCTCCGGAGGTCAGGAAGACCCACCTTGCCACCCTGCCCCCAACACAGCCCCAAGGGGCTGATCTGGAATCAGTTAGCCCCATATAACGTCCACTCGGAGACAATTACACGGCAGTTGTCTAGACTGAACGCAGAGCAGGCGTTCGGCTTCACGCCCACACGGAGGAAGCTGAAACAGTGGAGGACTTTGTTGGCAGGAGAAGAGAGGAGAAGCGTCGAAGAAAAGAGATTGGGATTTTTGGAGTAGAAGAGAACTGAGCCCAACGGAAGAGAAGGCGACCTTTGACCTTCAGCCACAACATTTCGGCTTCTGTTACGCAGAAATAAAGCTATGCAGAATGCAAATGATTTCAAATGAAAAATTGCTCATTTTTGAAACTTCAGTGACCCAAATAGAAACAACAGTTTTATTTGACTGATATAGTAGAAATTAAATAAGTGATTATTTTTTAACAGTATACTTAAACTCCCTAGGCTCATACTACAAAATTAGAACATGTAAAAAATGAGCTGTTAACTTTCACAAACACTATGCACAACTTGTCTGTCCCTTTATAGTTATGATGCTTCAAACACACATTCTAATTTTAATGTTTTAAAAAGTCGAATTGTGAAATAGAATAGTATGCAGCCATGTGTCATGATCTGTGCTTTCTCGATTTGGCTTTAGTTGTCACGTTTTCCTTGTGTCTCTTGATCAAGGTCTGTCTCGTTAGGTTTTATTGTGTCCGCCTGTGCTTGTCATCCAATCAGCTCCCTCCTCCATGTATGTATTGTCCAGGTGTCTCTCGTTGTCTTGTCAGATTTTAATTAGTTTCCTGCCTCTGTTGGTTCATTGCCATGTCGTGTGGCATTTTGTTTCCTGTTTGTGTGAGTTTTTAGTCCCTGTCAAGTCTCTTCTTCCTAGTTTTTGTTTAGTCACTTTGTACCCAAGTCGTTTGGTCTTTTCGTTTATTCCCCATTTTTGATTAATTGCAGTATCTTGTTTGCCTTTTTTGTTAGTTTGACATTAGTCTTTTGGAGTGAAAACCTGCCTTGCTTTACCTGACACCTTGGAGTTTGAAGGAATGTGTTGAAATCTTGAATTTGAAACGCACTGTTAACAAGTCTCGAGACATCAACATTTGAAGGTCTCGTTCTTTTGAAGCCGAGCACTATTTTACTTTTTATTACTTAACCTAGAGTAATTTAACAGACATGTCTGCAATGTCCTTTTCAAACCAGCTCTTCGTTGGTTCTGTTTTTGACAAGTGGCAGTCCGTCACCAGTATTGAATGAAATAGTGCTAAGTAAGGAATTAGGTAGATTGTGACAAATGGAAAAAGCTGGAGGACAAACATGGCCCAATTTTGACTGACAGCTCAAATGGGGAACACAGTGTGAGCGCCAGTGTCCATCCCCTTTCCACTTTTTTTGTTCCTCCTCACCTTCTCTACCTCTCACCTCCTGGCTGATGCTCATTATTACACACGCAAGAGGAGGGCTGGGGAATCTTTCTCACCTGGGGACACCCGCTCTCCTGCAGCTCTATGAATAAAACAGCACTTGTAACAAAGTTGTGTCAAAATTGGATCCTGGCATGTGGAGCTAAGCCGAGCCACTAGCCCCCCTTTCAGATTATACCGATCAGCTTCAAGTATTTCATGAGATTAAAAAAACAAAAAAACATGTTTTGTTCCTTGGATATGCGCAAGATTGAGTAGGCTACATCGGACTCTTTCTGACTTTTAGGTGTGTGTTTTTTCTTCGCGACAAACCCATTCAAATTGTACCTGCAGCCGCACGTACGCACCTGACCCATTCCCACTATCACGCGCATGCACGCACACCGAATGAAATCGCATTTCATACCTGTCCACTCATATATATTCAGAGTCGTCTCCCTTTTCTCCTCCAAAAAAAGAAGAAATCCGAAACGACCGCTAGCGCGTCCGGAAAAGGATTCTTCTCCCCGTCTTCTTCTCCTTCTCTCCGGATACGACTCGCTCGCTCGCTCGGGAGTGGGTGGGTGTGGAGTTCTCTCGTTATTCAGTCATCCCTCCCTCCGGCTAATCCTTCCTGTCCCAGCCCTCACCACGTCTCATCACACGCGCACGTATACGCGCACACATTAAAGAGGCGCCACTCAGTGCAGCTGCGCAAAATGACCCGCGCTCATCCTGCAGGTTGCACCAAACTCCCCGGGGGTCACCACTCGACCCTGTGGCCCGGATCACATCCGGAACCCGGGTTAGCTAGGTTACTACATTTAAAATCACCAGTCAAGTCTCGGAAATACTAATTGGAATTTGCACGTGCATTAAACGTTAAATACATCGCCTTATCGTACGGTTGCGCCTATTTCTAATGCAACTGAAGTCCAGAAGCAAGTGTGCTTTTTTTATGGTTTTCTCACAGAAACTTTCAAACATGAACTTTATTTCGTTAAAAACCTTCCGTACATAATGTTTTCCAGAACATTTGTTATTGTTTAATTGCAATTGAATGATTTTAAAGCAGTGATTCTCAACTATCACTGTGACATCTCAAAACATTTTTGAGACACCTTCACAAATAATTCATCAGGTGGCTACTTTCAATTTGGACAATTGTATGAGGGAACTGTTTGAGGAAGGCCAATTCGCTGTCCAAGGGCATAAAGGCAGTTTGTTGCAGACAAATCTCATTGCCATCAAAAAACATTTGGGATGATCCACAACAGAGTTTAAGCCATGACCTCACCAACGGTTTTATGTACAAATTGAATAACATGTTTATAGTTTTTTTTTTTTTTTATCATAAAGTTCCTTTGTACCAGGGTTGAATGCCCAAATTCTAAATATTATGCGAGCTTTTGGTGCAAAAGTTCTTTTCTTTTTTTTACACTCACAGTGCTGTGTGGCTGGCCCTCAGGCTAGAGGGAGTCATGGGAAACCGAGGCCTATCTGGTCAAAAGTCCCTCCGGATGGCTTGAAAGGCCAAATTGCTAGCGCACACCAGGTGTGTCCCTGAGGCACCACACATACACACTTTCAAACCTTGGTCAAACAAATGTCCAGATGTCATAAACACAGTAATAAAGTGGATGAGGATTCCCTTCTCTCTCGTTCCCTTCAACCTCAATCTTTTCCGGTGGTGCTCACTTCCTCAGCTGCTGTCTGAATACACACAGCAAGCCTTAAAAAAAATGAAGGCACAAAATAAGATTTCCATACATCCAACTCATATCTAATTCTTGCTATTTGATTTAAAGAAAAAATAAATAAATTGAAAAGTCAGGATAATGCTATTACGTTCCTTGTTACTTCTTCATTTACTCATCCTGTGCCTTTGTGACTCATCGTTGCCCCCTCAGGCCCAAATTGGTATTACATAATATATTATTTTGGCTGGCATGCTTAACTCATTCACTGCCATTGACGGCTATAGAGGTCAACAATTCATTTGAACTATTTCTATTAGTTTAAAAAAAAAATCCACTTCTGTTAACGAGAGTATGAAAACCTAGAAATGTCTTTTTTTGTTCATTTAGAACAGATATACATTTTGTGATTAATCGTGAGTTAACTAGTGAAATCATGCAATTAATTACGATTAAAAAAAATTGATTGCCTGACGCCCCTAATTTTTAATAATCTTTTCTTTAAAAAAAATAAAAATAATATTTTTTCAAAGAAAAAATTATATTACAATTTTTAATCGTAATTAATTGCATGACTTCACTAGTTAACTCACGATTAATCACAATTTTTTTATCTGTTCTAATACAATAAAAAAAAATCTAGGTTTTCATACTCTTGTTAACAAAAGTGGGAAAAAATGTTAAACTATTAGAAATAGTTCAAATTAATTTTTGATGTCTATAGCCGTCAATGGCAGTTAAAATTAATGCATTCAACTCTGTTATTGTCACCGCATCCCCAGATGGCCTTTCTGTGCAGAGCACGTGTTAATTCAATTTTTGTTTTTTATTATCACATCAGGTTTGTTTCTCTTATCTTTTGTCACCTTTGTACCCTCCTTGTCTACCTCTTCAATGTCACTGTCCTTCCCATGCCCGAGGATCCGATGGGGAAGAAATTGTCACATGGTAGATAGAGTTGAGCAGCAGGTCATCGCGCTCAGCTCCATATGGTCCATCTGTGATGTTCAGAAAAGTTTGTGACCCCTGCATTGCTGCATAACAACTCTCTGACCTGCTTCTTGGTAGAATTATAGTCCCAATATAAATCGTGTCACGATTGACAGTGTATAAATCAAAGCAAGAAGAATACAGAAGTTAGTATTGATGTGTCAATGCTGAAAATGAATGAAAAACTGTTAGAATTATATTTGCCTTTAGCTTGAAAAGGTTTAGCAAAGCGTTCTTTTTATCAAAGTAAATGCAACTTTTTGAAGAGATAAACTTTTTCTGACGCCATTTTCTCATTTACTGTTGTCCCGAGTGATAAATTGTCACTCTGCTGCTATTTAGCACTCCTTGGGCATACATGATGTATGATATTCAAAAAGTTCAAGAGTGTTGTTAACAACTTTGCCAAATTTTAATTATTAAATAAATCACAATACATCAAGTATGTAAAATGAGGTTTCAAACATAGCCCATAGTCTTCGTATGTTTTCAGAAACTACTAATATTATTATTATTATTATTATTATTAGGCCGTAAAGTCAGATTCCTAATGCAGGTTTTCTATCAGTGGAACAGTCAGCACTGTTCATATGTTTTAGCCAAATAAACAATGGGATTACTACAAGTGTGTTTATTCTTAACCAAAGCACATCATTAGAAGAAACGGTGTAGAATTAATCAGATTTTTTTTTTTTTCAAGCTTGTTTATTCTGGAAGTTTCTTATGCACCTTTTCCTGAGTTAGCCAAACAGGATCAGAACAGAGCGGGGCAATTTTCACATCTGTGCAGTGGTGCATGATGGGCCACGGTGGGACTTTCACAGTTTCCTGAGAGCTGCTTCTAGGGTTTCTGACTCCCACCAAGGATTCATCTGTTTGTTAAGTAAGGAGGATTATAGAAAACTGCTTAACCAATTTCCACAAAGTAATGAAGCGTTTGGGCATGACCAAGGAAGAACTCCATATATTTGAGTTTGATCCAGGTACAGGTGCATATGCAGGATTTTCACTTTTTTTTTACTCCAGCATCTTTTTTGTTTGGTTTATATTTTGTCTCAATATGACCAAAAAATAAATAAATAAGCAAATAGTAGAGGTGGATACCTATGGTGTACAATTTAGTTCCTAATTATTAGGGCTGGGAATCGTGTACTGTCTTACGATTCGACTCGATTCGATTCGATTCAGAATCGACTATCGGTTCAGAACACTTTTAGATTAAAATTTATTTGATTGGCAATGATTTCTGCTTCAATTTATAGATATGCAAAGAATTGTCATGATCTACTAGAGTCTGACACGCTAATGCTAATTAGCGCGCTATTTGTGGCACTTTTATCACTCAAAAGAATGACTATTCATACAAAATGCTTAGGAAAGTATACAGAGAAGCATTTTAACATTAGTGATCGACATATGCTCTTCCTACACTGCAAAAAAACAACAACTTTTATTGGAATAACTTGATCATGACTTTTTGCTTAAATGTGGCTACAACTTAACTGTGTATCAGAACGAGTGGAACCACACTGCCCCTAAGTGGCCAAATCGTGTACAACATGAACAGTGCTCCCAATAAATGCACACAAACAAGGGCAGGACAGTATAAAATAAATGAAATAAAATTGGTTTGGGGACATTTAAAATAGATTCTGAATGATACTAAATGAGAATCGCGATTCTTATGAGAATCGATTTTTTTGGCACACCCCTACTAATTATTTCTTATTTTTCTTTTTTTACTAAACAGCACATTATTCTTAGTCTTAAACCCAAACATTTTCTTTACAAAAATATGTTCTACGCAGACCATGACATTTTGATTAATATTGCAATTGTGGAAATATGAGTTAAGCATCAAAATCCCAGTTTTTTATCCATCTCAGGTGGCGGCCATTTTGCCACTTGCTGTCCATTGAAAATGACATCACAGTTGCTCAGGGCTCATGTAATAACCAATCAGGCTCAGCTTGTGAACATCTAATGACCAAACTCAGAAACAAGCTGAGCCGTGATTGGTCGCTACCTGAGACCTGAGCAACTGTGATGTCATTTTCAGTGGACAGCAAGTGGCAAAATGGCCGCCCCCGGAGATGGATAAAAAAAACCTGGGGGATTTCGCTGCTTTATTAATATTCCACAAATCGACATACAGTACAGGGGGTGGGGTGGGGCGCAGGCAATGCAGGAGTGTTTTGGTCGACAAAAGTTTAGTCTGGTCATTGTTAGGTATTCACGAGTATTCACTCGGAATGTCTCCATATTTTTCCACATCCATCTTTCTTGACTCGTATCCTACAGCATGTTGCCAGAAATCCTCACAACACGACTCCAATACTAGCGCTTGTGTCTGTAAGCGCGGTATTAATGTGAGGAGGATCAGAGTTTGGGATTCTCTACACATGCTGTTGGGAATTGTGGCCAAGCAGTTCAATCTTCATCCCATCAGATGGATGGATTTTCGCTTCATGGTCAGTGATTCATGTTGGTGGCTTCTGGCAAACTCCCAGGGGGCTGTCATGTGTGCTTCACAGAGAAATGGCTTCCATCTGGTCACTCTGCCATCAAATGTTGCTGCTCTGACTGTTGTCCTTCACTAACGTCCCCTCATGTGCACTATGGAACTTGGTTGTTATTTACAGGTAGAGTGTCCTGGACTGGTTGAGGTGGTTCGTATCCCGAAGGCCAAACACTCAGTTGTAGTGTTAATAACAAGCAGCAGGTTAAAATGAGGGCCTGAAGTGATCACGACCTTGTGATTAGCGTGGCCGGTCACGGTTATTAGTCACTTTGTCATCTGCAACCTTGACTGTCATTCTCAGAGTGCTGCCAACTTGAGGTCACTACAAGATATGTCGCTATTCTCAGTGGGAATTTTCATGGTTCAATGCAATATTGACTTTCACATGATTTGGTAAAACAGGCTGTCTACTGACTTCAGACTGACATATCTCAGGCAGGAGGAGAAAAAAAAATCACCATTGGTCATTGACAAATGATGCATAGATGATTTATGGGCAACAAATGTAGACATTTTGTTATGATTGTGTTCTGGGTCGGGTCGTGTGGTCATTGTATTATGATGTGGATCTTATGATGTATTATACTTATCCAGTTATTTTTGCTTATGCAGTTACCCTTATGATGTGTTGCAGTTATTATGGTTAACCAGTTACTATGCCCCTTATGGTGTTAAGGGTGTATTAAGCTTATACAGTTATCATTCCCTTTTATGTCATGGTGTACCGTGTTTACACCGTTACTATGCTTGCATTATGCTTATACATTTACTATGTTATACCCTTTGATTTTATGGCTGTATTATGCTTATGGGTTACTATGGATGTAACACGCATATGCAGTTACTATGCTGAATGTAATGCCATTGGTGTATTATGCTTATACATTTACTATGTCCCTTTTGATGCTATGGATGTGTTATGCTTACACAGTTACTATGACTCATATGATGATAATGTGGTCAGTGGTTATGCGGTTACTGTGGACGTATTATGCCTATGTGTGTATTATGTTTATGCAGTTACTATGCATCATATGATGTCATGGTTGTATTATGCTTATAATTTTGTATGTCCGTGGCCGACTTTATGGCAGAATTAAGTTTATTCAGTTACTATGTATGTATTATGCAGTTACTATGACACGTGGATGTAAAACAATACTTTATCCCTTATGATGTTAGGGATGGAATAATGTTGTTGCTGTTAGTTACTACGTACCTTATGATCATAATGTGGTCAGTTGTTATGCAGTTACTATGTGCATGTCTTAGTTTGTCCATTCACTGTTACGTTATCATATAAGTTTTATTCTGTGCATTGCCCTGGTCACTAAATGAGACTATTGTCAGTATGTGGAGGTTTTGTTTGCATCCAGTCAGCTCAAGATTTAACCAGGCCTGCTCTCTTTTGTTACTTTATATTTTTGTCTATAAACACTCTCCTTTTCCCAGCTCCAGTGTCTTGTCTGTGTTCTCAAATCATCCATCCAAAATCTCACACAACTGATTGCAAATAACGCACAGGTGCCATGGCTGCAGGAAGCATTTGGCTGCAAATTGGATCATTTGGAAGACTCACTTGCAAATATGCCATGCTGCCGACTCAACTGGCAGCAAACTTTGCTTTCTGCTGCAGCTACAGGCTCCAGTAGAGCTTTTTGCATGAAAACTTTTCATTCAGATGGAACTCTGTCAAACCTAATATTGTAGCATCATTATAGCATCAGAAGGAGATGGCAACATATCTTATGTGTCCAACTAATGTAAACCCATACAGTCTATTGCCTCTTTTACACCACCTGCTGAAGCCTGGATTTATCCTCGTTATTTCACTAATGCTTTTCTCTACAAACGGCACTGACACAGCATGCCAATATTCCGCCTTTCCCAGTGGTATTAGAGCCGCAACACAGGCAGTCTCGTACTGGATGTAAAGCAGAGTAAACACATAGCAGCAATCAGGCCAAATTCGAGTATTTACCCTCCCTTGTGATCAAAGTCAGCAAATGCATGATGCTCGAATGTCGGATCCTGACAGATTTATCCTGTGGTTTGGGGTGTATTAAGAGTTTTGAGTTGAGAGTTTTGAAACCATTGTCTTCGGGAGTTGGCATATCAAATTAGAAAAAATATTTCACGCCAGCAATATGGACGACTGCAATAATGCTTTCAATGGTGCAATGCAAGAGTGTCCATCAACTTGAGGTGTCATTAAGGGCTCGGAAGCAAAAACATTCCACACCTGTCTAAATTCAAGTTCTCAAATGCCAGTAGTAGTAGAAGAAGTGACCAGATTCAAGATGGGTAACATTCACACAATAGTCATATAGAGGTGTTGAACAAGTGACACTTGTGCTTGCTGGTACGTGTCCAAGGAAGTAGTGGACAGGAGACAATCCCAACTCTGTAATCACAACTCAAAAGCCTCCATCAGTCATCAACTCGTTGAGTCTGTCCTCCGTCATGCTGTCAAAAATGGGTACTTCCTGCATTTGACAGTTGTTGAGAGCCCCTTGACTGGTCCCCAACCAACCACAAGGTAAATACATAGACGGCCATTTACACCATCACTGAGCGGGAACTGAAACCGCACCGTCTCCGTCTGCATGGAAATCAGGCAAGTGAACCACCAGCAGTGACAAGGCTAGACTACTGAACATTTATTTTCATCATGACACCTCTCAGGCGAGACGAACAAAGAGAGGGTCTTCCTATTAGAAAATAGCTCACAATTTTCTGAACAACACTGCTACCTGCTGGTAGCTTTGTGAGACTGTGATTCACACCTTCAGCTTGGTGCAGTTTAATGTTTGAGATTCTTGCATCATTTTATTAAATGTCTCGTCTCAAGATGAAGCACAAAATAATCGATATGGACTCATGGAGTTAGAATAAATCAAAGAGTTTAAATACTATTTTTGGAAGGGAGTCAGTCAATGGTTAGTCAAATTCAAATATTATTATTGATATTCTTACTTGAATATTCCATACGTGATAAAGAATCACAATAGTACATAGTATGATATATCAATGAAAGTTTTTTGTTTGTTTTTGTAATCAATGTAAGTAAATAAAGTCAACACAATATTATTGTATTGTGTATTATTGTCAAGTTACTGCTTATCTGCGTATCAATTAAAAATATATAATTTTTTTTTAAATAATAATGATGGAACACACACTTACAAAATTTAAGGATGGACATACTAAACCTAAATATATTTTCCTTTTAGTACATTCTGAAAACAGTTGGGTCAAAAATAATGAATTTGGGTGACAAATTAACCGATCCATTACTTAACTACTTGGCTCAATTAGACCCAACTTTCTGGATTGTTTTATATAAAATAATTGCATTTTTTGGATTGTCTTGTTCAAAATGGCTCACTATTTTGGGTTGTTTTATACAAAACGATATATTTTCTTTTTTAATTTTTTTATTATTGATTTGTACGAAATGACCTAATATTTTGGGTTGTTTAATACAAAACGACCCCATTTTTGGAAGTTGGGTCATATTTACCCAATTAGTGGATCAGTCCATTTTTGAGCAAAATTGTCTTATTTTTGACCCAACTGCAGAGCGTAACGAGAGAATCTGACAAGTCTAGCAACAGCCCTTAAAATTATTATTTTTCTTTGTTTTTATTTTTTGTACGGACTTGTGTCTGCAATATAGAATGACTTGACTTAAAAAACAACACTTTTCTGATTTCGGTAACTAAAATGTAATAATTTGTCGCATTCTCACAGTCGTATTGCACATGATAAAAGAAGCAGAATTCAACTCATAAAATCCCAAGATGTATTGCGTAAATAACTCTACCAGTAACACAGAATACATTTATTTAACACTTGATCATCATCTTGCTCAGTAAAATATCTGCATTTACTGTAGCTACAGTTCATTCATTAAAACAGAGCCGAAAAGTAATTGCTGAAAATATCATCGTCCCTTTTATAGATGGAATATGAATGTTTCAACAGGATATTATAGAGCCCTATTGTGAGTTCAAGGTGTCTATAAAACAATGATTGTCCTCTCAAATGAAGCACAGCAGCCACCATGGCAGGACCAGAACCTTTTGTATGCAACACAGTAACATGACATGTCATTAGCAACGTAGCAAAATAAGTCATTAAGGCAAATTATTCCATCGTGAATTAATTTAATTTAAGTCATGTGAATTTTCAGAGTCGGGAACAAAACTATTCAGATTTTAAACACTGTTTTAAAAGTGAAGGTGAGTTTTTAGCTTGGGGGGGGGGGGGGGTAGAATACAAGCATGCCATGCATATCAAATGTAAGACGACTATTCATTCACTCAAAGTGGTTTCATGTTGAAGGTAGTGTAAAACCAAAAAGTACCCAAATTATAGCTTTAAAAAAAAAAAAAAAAGCATATTGAGACCCCTTAGTATAAGCCTGATTGAAGAAGTTGCAAAATCTGCATGTTTTTCATGACATACTGTAAATCAACAACTTCTTTAGAGGAAAAACAAAAAAACAATTCTGATAATCAGCAGTCATCTTTGGTTGAGAAATAATGACAATTAATGACTGCAATTGTTGGCTTTGCCTACAATTAGCTTTGGAGTAAAGAAGACACTAACATCAAATACAGGTCACCTCTTACAAGTGGCCTCTATAGGCAATGTCAAACAGAACGCATATGAGGATTAAGGAATGAGACTATATTTGTAGGTAGACTCGCCGGACACTTCATTAGGTACACCTGACCTGAGCTGAGCTAATACAAAATACAAAATAAATTCTGCCTTTACATAGAAAATAATGATCACTTTTTGGACATTATCAGAGAGGTAATGGTATTGTGTATGCATTGATACGATATCATGGCAAGTTTGGCAAACTACTGTGTAGATTTTTTTTTTTTTTTAATGTCACTTCCTGTTTGTTTTTTTTTATCATTTCACTGCACTAAAAGGAGATTTAAAATCCCCAGCAAAACTCAACTGTGAGACGGATGTCTTCAAGGACTGCGGACACGTTTTCCCATCGGACAGCAGTTGTCTGTTATCCTGCCATTACGTCAGTGTTGCCTTCAAATTCTAAAGATATCACAATGTAACAATATGCTTATTATGGTGATTGTAGTCTGCAGTGAGGTAGAGAACTGCACTGCATCATACGGAGAGGTTTTCTAATAGTTGAGGCAGTCATATGAATGCAGTGTGAATGTGTTTATATGTTTATACCACATACACTAACAAGAAGAAGCATATTGAATTCCTTTATATGCTACACTTGGTTACATCTACTTCATATAAGGCTATTCAATCTGTATTAGTCTCTACATACAGTGGCTCAATTGCCACGTCACATTTGTTTTGTTTAACGTGGGCACTACATTTTTACGGCTATCATTTACGCATCTCTACTGCAGCATGAACATAACGATGTGGCAACATTCCGACAAAAAAAAAAAAACAACTAAAAACATGCATCTCTAATAGTTAAGTGCTTCACGTCGATAAAAGTTCTCTTTAATTGCCGATACATTCACATGTGCATTTACCCTGACTGACCAATGTGGATCAGGGCTGGTACGTGGTCTGTGACATGTAAAAATCCACCCATTGATCTCCATGAATGGATTTTTACACTTATCACTTAATCTGCCATTTTACACAAGGAAATAACTTCAGATCGATTGGCGGTGCTGACTCACAGGAGTCTTGCATAATTTGATGGTTTTATTACATTGACTTGTGAATACAAATTGTTAATCTGTACATTTATTTGTTGCCATGATTGTCACTTTTTGTAGCACGGCCATAAATTGGGATTTTCATGTTGTAATTTCAAAATAGAAGCATTTTAGAAGCAGAACTTCTTAGCCAACAGAATTAAATGTACTGTATTAGGTATATTTTCTGCCTTTATTTATGGATTTAAAAAAATACATATATTAGTTGCTAAAAAATTCTAACAGAGCTTATAGTGTAGTTGTAGTGCTGATCCAAAATCAGCCTGAATAAATGTTATGAACCCTCATTTGACTAAAGTATGGTTACTTTGATTCAACTTCATATATACACTGTACCTATGTTTATATAGGTACGTCTAAATCACATTACATGTCAATTGAATTCAGTGTTTCTGGATGCACAATTTTGTGTGCGTGTGAAAATGTGTTTATGCCAGCAGAGGGCGCCGTCGATCTCTCCCAAGCTGCCATTGATTAATTGGGAACTAGCTAGGGAAAAGGTCACTAGGTGGCAATTCTTCTTTTCTAGAGACAACTTGGCACTCATTCATCTCCAAATTGTCACTTTGAGATTTGGATTGTCCTTCCTCTAAATATGAAAATAAAGGAGTAGAATCCGGTCAACTGCAGCCTTTCTCACTTTTTGTGCTTGAGAACAAGAACAGGCAAGCAGGCGAGCAGGCGCAAGGCCATCATCCGCATTCTCCATCTGGGTGGTTTTTGCTGAACCCTTGGGAAGTTCTTCTTTTCCAGCGGCCGTGCTCAAACATCATCTCAGTTCTCCTCCATGACTTCCATGACGATGGTCCTGGGGCCAGTAAGGATCAGGTTGCTCACAGTTCTGTAGTCCTGAGCGAGCACGTTCAAGCCGTTCACTGACACCACAAAGTGGCAAACCTGAAGACAAGGGAGATCAAATATGAATACTGCCATTTTTGTTTGCTCATAGACCAATATGGCTTTTTTTCCAGGCTGATACCGATTATTAGTAGTCAAGGAGGCTGATAATCAATATTTGGAGCCGATATTCATTTTAAGTAAAAAGGGTGAAAAAGATATTGGCGTCAAAATTGTTTAAAATACAAATGCCAATCTTGACTTGGTTGTAATGTCTTAAAGCATGTTTAATGAATACATTTTCTGACTTTTTTTTTTTTTAATCTTAGACAATAGACATCCTTTTTCATTTCTAACAAAATGTTGAGCTTCCAAGGTTATCAGTACATCTTAAAAAGTTCAATGGCATAGCTCTCTATAGTTTTCTACAGTAGATATTTTTTTCCAAAATGTTTAAATACCTGATATCTTAAACGGTCACATTTCTTTGTTTTAATGTCGAACAAAAACAAATGGTTCCGAAGGTTCCCGAGGTTAGTTGCATGATCTCTTATAAAGTTAACTGAAAATTTAAATAGTTCCCTAACTGTTATAATGGTTTGAGATTGACTTTTTAATCGGTTGTCAGATTTCTTTTAAGAAAATGCCGATATTCATCAAAATGCCCAATATCGGTCTGTCCCTACAGTTCACATTTAAACTACAAAATGCAAAACATAATAATAATAAAATAATAACATAATATAATAATTAAAAAAAATAATAATAATAAGTCAATTAGATTTGGCTGAAGTTGTGGTGCCCTCCTACTGGTTGATGAAATGTTAGGGTGCTGAAAAGTGACCCACCTGTTTCCCATTTTGTTTGGATGGGTTGTGATTTTTTTAGGGATCAATAAAGTACGGCTGTGTGTGACAGACAGACCAACTTTCTTCCAAACACTTTTTGCTTGACCTTTTCCAAACAGTTTCCGTTGGCTGTTTTCCAAATGGATTTGAGAAAGAAACATTTTGGTGAAACAAAAGCCATCTGGCGTGTCAGGTTGGAAAGAAAAGTGGATTATGTTGCAGCAATTCCTTTGAGTTGATTCCAGCAATTTATTTTCATCGAGTTTGCAAAAGGCAGGATTTCTCATCAGGCTAAAAAAAGACCGACTTCATATTTTAAGATTGGAGCCTCAGAGCTTAATGTAAATGTTGCCGTGTGTTGTTTATTATCGTCTTCCCACATCATTATGTGCATGTGAGATGTGAAATTGGCATTGCTGAGAAGACAAAGTGTACACAGATGACTGGATGGACAGCTGGGTAAACAGAGGAGCCTCAATAAAAGATAATCCAGCCATATGGTGAGATCCAAAAAAAGAGAGTTTGCAAACAGTTGATAGTTGAATGTGCTTCAAACCAAAATGTTTGCGGAAAGTTTTAATAGCATAGTATACACAAACAGCTGTTGCAAAGATATATTTTTTTTAAATAAACAATTATAACGGCATGTTCCAACAAATTCCCCCTGTCATGTATAAAGTGCTGACTACAGCTAAATTCCCCCAGGCACGACGTGATGACCGCATGCTAGCTGGCCGGTCCTCAGGCTCCGCCTTCCTAATCGTCACCAAACCGCAACTGCCAAACTGCCGGCAATAAAAGTAAGGCAGCGCTTGCAACATGACGTTACTTGTGCACTTTTGCTTTTTTAAAACTTTGCGCACATTCTTTCGCAGCCCACTAATCACCCACGTGCGCACGTTAACTTGCTAAAGATGTTCTATATGCTTCCTGAGAATTCAGGTTACAGGGAAGGGGTGAGGACTGTCAACAACAACAAGACATGCCAGTTAATCCTATAAAAGGCCAACATTTGTCTTCTACGCGATTTTCATCTTATCTGTTTGGTCTGTTCAAACTTCCTTTTCAACTTCTCTTAACAGCCCCCCACCTTCCTTAATTCCGGCCTCCTCTCATGGCTGTGGGCTTGTTATTCTTGGCGGGCTGCCAGTGGGCAAGGGAGGGAGGTTAAAAAAAAAAAAAAAGGTTCTCAGAGGAAGGACGAAGAAAATGTGCAACGCAAATAAAGGACGCATGCTGAGATGTGCAAGACCAATTTAAAGCTTTCACAGGCATTGTCCCTTAAGTTTGCTAAAAACTTGACATATAAATGATCCCCAAATACTATTTTAGCTGCAAATCTTTGGAGGGTTATCAATTATTAACATAACCTCTGCTATGTCTTACCCCTCCAGCTCTTAACTTAGATAAAATATCCAAAACAAAAGAATAGGTGCCTTTGTTTGCCGTCATTTTATCAGCTAGCAAACATTCACACAAAAGACAACTTCTGAAAAGGGGTGAGCAAACAATAAACACACCTTTGCCAGCAGAGGAAGAGAGGAAGGAAATGAGGGACACCAAAGGAGTTTATAAATAGACCACACACACAAAAAAAAAGGCCACTTATCCGTTATAAAAAAGTATGTAAAAGTTTGCAGTATATTTGTCACTCTTAATTGTGCACATACTAGTGCATTTAATGCATTTTTTTTTTCATAAATTTTGTATGGCCTGCCGAGGACCTAAAAAACTGAAAGGGCACCTGATAAGAAAGGCTAGACTATAGATATAACTCTGATGTGGTTTTGTTTCGTGGATAGCAAGTAATACCCAAAGTAATTGTAGCACAGAAAGTACGTCTGGCAGACAAGAGATAGCACAGCACTGCATGTGCTACGTGCTCTCTAAGGTCACACGCCTCTTACGTGGACGCCCGTGTCAACAACTTGCAACGTGGCCGTCCCACTGAGGATTAGGTTACTGCTAAGTAATTAGCCATCAATAAAAATGAGTCATCTGAGGTGGAACACAAGGAACATCAAGGCAACTCCTATTAAACCAGTGTCCAAATTACTACCCGGGGGCCATTTGCGGCCCGCCATACATATACTCAAAGTCATTTTTGACATGGCCACAACGCTATTTTTTATTTATTTATTTTTTAAATAGTGTGGATTAAACTTTTCTAGCTATGCAAAGACACTTTTTTTTTTATATATTCTGGATTTGTTGCCAAGCAAGCAAGAAAAAGCAGTTGAGATGGGCAAGCGGATGAGTGCCACAATATCAATAGAGCAAAAACTTCACCGTCAGTCAAAAGATGAAAAGTCGGCTTGTTCCAGATTCAGCACGAGTTGATGACGTGAGGTGAATTTGGGATGTGGCAGAAGGCTGTATTTGTTTTGGCGTCGTGCTCAGTTCAAATATCAAGTTATCCAAGTGGGTTTTTCTGGATTAAACTTGTTTGCCTTTCTCCAAATACTTAACTTATTTGCACTGGATGTGACTAAAGGTTACTTCCATTTGAAACCGGAGTAACGAATAAGAGGCCATCTGGAATTTCACTTGTGGAGGCATCACTTCAACAACTGACAAATTATATTTTTCAATTTTTTGTCATCACCAAACACAAATTCCACGAGACCCAACTTTTTCTATGCAATGCCAGTTTTAATAACGTGCTTTTTCAATAAATATATTTCCGTGATTATCAAAATGATTTTTACAGTGTTTTACTGAATATTTACATATGAGTCAATCTATATAGTATATGTTTTAGCGCCACAGTGCATAATGTGATGTTGACTCACACATAGCTGCCATTTTGTATATTTTCTTTTTGATTAATTTACTAAAGCTATTGTGTCCATATTTCATTTTCGGAATTGGATTGATGTTTGTGCAAGTTAGAATGATTTAAGATCATTTGTAGTGTAGTTTTGCAACTCCATGTAAAAAAAATAAAAAAAAATAAAAAAGTCATACCTTTGTCAAAATGAAATATCGTGAAACCATGTTGGGCCTATGAAATCTCATGTAAGTCAGGTATTTAATAAAAAAAAAAAAAAAGGCCCTCTCAAAAGGTTTCATTTGCGAGTCAAATAGTTTGCATTTAGGTCACACCGTCAGTCCAAGTTCAGGCCTGTTAATATTACATTAAGATAACAAAAATGCTTATCAGTGCCTGCGAACTATGACACACATTTCCACTGTGACCAAATATGACCGCTAAAGCAGAAGTGCTTATCCCAAATTCCCATTTCCTCTTTTTTGGTACCCCCCAAAAAAAAGAAATAAAAAAAAAAAGATTATTTTTATAAAGTTACATTTTATTCCAGTTCATCATCAGCTGCCAAACTTTAAACTCTCACATCAGTATATTTTGTTATTATGTGTAAGAGTATGCGTTTGTTTGCTTCTGTGACCTGCAGCCAGCCTGTGGCTAGTAGTTTTCTCCTGCCTGACCAATTCACGGCACACGGCCATGCAATGCATTCCCGGCATTCCTTGCTGCCAACTCTGCTTACACAATTTTGCGCCAGCTGTGGTGGCAGCATGAGAGGAATGACAAGGCCTTCCTCCTGCAGTACTTTAGTCACTCTTCCGGTCATTTCATCACATCTCTTTTGTTTTTATGCTTGGAATGTTATTCACTTCCATATAGATGAAATACTGTTGTTTTGATTTTTGCTACAATGTCACAGTGTGCGATGCATCATGTCCTTACCTTCATGCCAGCAGCTGCCGCAGGTCCCCCAGGGTCCACCGCCTGGATGTGACAGGGTTTGCTACCTCGCACCACGAAGCCCCAGCCCACAGCATCGCCTACGATCTGAGGAAAGCCAAATCAAAGGTTGCTATGGCGCTATCACGATACTTTATATCTCGTGACCTCTGTGTGTATTCATAACAGTGTTGGAATGTGTGACATTGTGCAACGACAGCATCCTGTAAAGTAGCCTTTGTGCTTGTGTGTGTGTCATACAGTGAAGGTCTTCTTTAGAAAAGGTCCTCCTGGAGTTTGCAGCTCCTCTGGACTCACGTGTCTCTTCAGAACTGTTCAAACACACAACATTTTATGTTGCTAACTGATTAAGGCCAGAGGCTGGGATTTATTGTACACAAATATACACTGTGCATTTTGTGTGTATGTGGTTCACTAGGGGCATGTTTTCCTTCCCTTTGACAACAACTTCCTCTTACAGTACCACACACAAACATGATCCCTAAACAGCAAACAATCAAGGGCCTTAAAAAAATGTTGGAGGGGTTATAAAATGTCATTGAAATTGACTAAAATAAAACAAATTCTAAATATTAACTAAATCCCTTTTTAGGCTACTAATGTAATGCATCCATTCTGTGACTGGTGATTTAGTGGCACGCCTAAAAAAAAATTTTTTTTTTAAAGGCTTGCAAGTGTGGGAGAGAAAACATGCTTGTGCTTGTCTGTTGAGGTTTACGAATACAAAGTTTGTTATTAATCTGAAATAAGTCATTAAACTTACCAAAGGGTAAGGGAAAGTATGAACCCCGGGCCACATATGGCCCAATCCATTCTTCAATCAGGGCCCACTTGAGCAATTACATGATCAAGAGTCCGGTAATATTGGTTGCATTTTGTCTTCCATTTGTTTAAAAATTAAAATTAATTACATTTAAAAAAAATTTTTTTATCTAGTTAAATAATGATTTAATTATAACTATATTAAAATGTATGTGTTTTAGTAAATCTATTGGATATTTTAATATAGCCAAATTAATTATAAATAACAAAAAAATATATATTGTTTTTTTTAAAACTTAGCTTTAACTCGTCGTCTCTTTCAAACATCAAATGTAGCCCTTAGGCACAAACGTTTGCCCACCCTTGAACTTTTTACTACTGTAAAACATCTTGAATTATTTTTAAAAAAAAAACGTGAACACAAAGACAGAAATTTACTTTGCTTACAAACTGAGTATTATGCAAGCGTAATTCAAGTACTTCCTCCTTCCAAAGATAAAAATGCTAATGAGATCCATTACAAGAGCTGTATGAAATATTACGCCTTTACAATCATATTACTGCTTTGGCATTGTAAGAAAAGTGCATTTTTAACAATGTGCAGAACCAAACTGCATGTAAGGTTCAATTCATTTCCTGTCTTTTTATGTGTGAGAGTAGGTACTTTTTCTTGTTTTTGTTGTCTTCTTACAGAGATTGTGCCTACCAAGGGACCATCAAGGATCTCAAACACATACACACGCACTTATCTTTGTATCATCGAGGGGACATTTAATTGACATGATACATTTCCTAGCCCCTTCCCCTAACCCCAACCATCAAAAATGACTGCCTACCCCCATTCCTTACCCTAACCTCAACCATAAGCCATTTCAAACCTAAACTCTAAAACCAAGCCTTGACCCTCAAAAAGAGATCAAAACATGTGGGGGCCACCAAAATGTCCCAACAATCTCAAGTCGGTCCCCCAATGGTAGTTGCTCACCAGACTTGGGGTTGCACAGGACCGGTGGGCTGCTGCTGAGTGTCGGACTGCTGCTGTAGTAACCGCTGCTGCCACAGCTGCTGCTCATGCTGCTACGGCGAACCCCGACCACCATCTTTATCTCTTTAGTCGGACTCACTGTTGACACCACATACAAAGTGCGATCCAATAATAACAACAATAACAAATAATAATAATATTAAATTGTGATGCGTTTAACTAAACTTTGCACGTGCTGGGACCACGTCTAAACATTGGCACAGGTAGTGCAACGCGATTTTGGTGAATGTGATTTTGCTTCATAACTCATGTTTCACAAATGTATTGTTAGTCAGAATGTCACGTTTAGACTAGTGAGGTCACATATAACATATTATTGTTGAGAAATGTTTAAGGTTGACTTCCGCTTTAACATGGCACAGAGCGGTCTGCCTAATTCCCAGACAGGTAAAATGAGGCTTGCACCAGCAAGAAAATCAAGATGTGCCGGTTTTTACGCCCGGTTTGTAACTACTGGTCCTTGACTTCTGTTCAAAACTAGATTTGATGATAATCTAACGCAGAAGCATTTATTTACTGTCCATAAAAGGATGTACAATTAATTACTGGGAGTGTGGCCTGCGATAACCGTGGGTTATACTTCAATGAAAGTAAATAGTAGATGAACGACAAATCATTTCAAATATAATTGATTATGAAAGGGAACATTTGTTTTGAAAGTCCACTGAATCAAAGTTCAAGAAGCATGAAGAAATGTGGTCCGACTTTATGTCTGATCAAGATGCACTTGTTTTATTGTCCCTTATAATAAAGTAGTAATCAAGTATATAATTGATGTTTTGCATGTTTAAAAAGTACAAAAAATATATTATTGAGGTAGTCATTTCCAGTGGTGGCAGGCATCATGTGTGGTAAAGTGCGGACTACCTGAAAGAAAGCTGGTGTTGCCTCCATCAGAGTTCTGCTTGCGGAGACAGAAAGGGCTGTCATGGCTCTCGGGGATGCCGCGACCTCGCTCGTGGAGCAGCTCCATCAAACGTCGGCGCCGCCGAAAGTTCATCCTGAACTGGAAGAGGAGGGGCCCGTCCACAAAGTGATGCTTGTTTGTGACTGGTTCAAGAAAGCCAGAGCACATATTTAGGAAAGTCAATTACAAGTTAAAAAGCTTTTTGAAAGAGCCACATTGGGTTTTGATTACAGTCAGATGATTTGGGAATGGGGAGCAAATTATCTAAGCCGCCACAATATGAAACGGCACTGAATTGTGGCTGACCGTATCTGTTGTAGCACATCTTAAATGTCTTCTGGTCAATTGCATTTGATTAAAATGTGTCTCAATACACATCCATACAGTTCACACAAAACTGCACTTTCAGCCAAAAGAAATTTGAGCACTATGAGACAGTGCGGTCTCATGCAGCTTTGTGTGTTGTCATATGAAATGCTAATCTACCTTGTGTTTACTTCCTCAACAACGGGATACACACACACACACACACACACACACACACACACACACACACACACACACACACACACACACACACACATTAGTGCTGTATTTGGCACACTTGTCCTCAACCTACTTTGTCTTGTCACCTCTGTATGAATGATACAATTTAAAGAAGGGAGTTTAAATATCCAAAAAGCTGGTGTATTTATAAGCACAGTGGTTAACAACCAAAACTAATGACACAAAGTGCTGCTGCAGTGTGTGTGTGTGTGTGTGTGTGTGTGCGCGCCCACGATGTATCACAGCACATTCCAAGACCTTGGAGATGCTAGTCTCTATTACAGTAAAACACACAAGACAAAGACTTCTTTGTCTGCTTTGTCTTTACTTCACCCTGAAAACTCCTCACATGTAAAATATTGAGGACAATAATGTCCGGTAATGCCATGTTAATGAGGTGTTCCTAATAGCCATTTACTGAAAGTTGTGGAAGGTCAAATATAAACAATACAAGCATGTGACTGCTCCTCAGTGAAGTCTAATCGAATCATGCACGACATCTGCATCAAATCGAATTTAACGTCATGTGGGGCTTGACTGATAGTCATTCGGATTTCTTGCAAATATACTGCTCGGGGCATAAACCCCTGACGAGATATACTGTGCATACAGTATATAAAAAAAAGATGTGAAAAAAATTATCGTAAAGAACAAAAATTAAAAGAGGATTTTCCAAGAATGAAGTAAGGAGGCCTAGGTGGATTTATAAGCGATCTGATTTAACTGAAGGCTTCCAAAAAAGTAACAAACAAATTAGTAATGCCAAGTGGATCCGCCCACCCTGAGTCCTCACCATGCTGGATGATGCCATGTTCAAGCAGGCGCCGCCCCAGTTGCTCCGCCTCCTCCCTGGTCGCCATCTCCCCTTCCTGCAGAAGCCAATCAATGAACTCGGAAGCGACCAAGGTCCGCTCGAAGTTCCCGCCTTCCTCCTCTCGGCTCTGTATTATGCTGTTCTCGGTGTTCATCAACCTGGACAGCATCAATAAACTTTAGTGAGTGGTCCATTAACGCATTCAATCCCAAAAACGTATAAATATTATACATTTATTAAATTAAAACTTATTTATAAGTTGATGTTTTTTTTAAGCTATAGCATAGAAGGCTTTGATACAGCTTCTGAAATGAAGAGGTCGCTAAAAGCAATGATAGTTATTGCAAAAAATGGCCAAGTAAGTGGCAGCAGAGTATAAAAAAACAGGTTGCAACAAACTCTTTTTCACAGTGTTTTCAACAAGTTTGTAAATAATGATGAAACTATATTCTAATGCTAAATGCAAAACAGGGGAAAGACTCTAATCATAGGTTAGGTAGGTTCCATGTTTTTATAGCAACAGGACAGAATATCCTATGGATCTTGCAAAATCCGTCAAAATCCAGTAAAACAGCCGGGAGCGAAGGGGGTTGCTTCAGTGAAAATGGCAGGGAGTGAATGAGTTAAGGACAATCAACACAGTGATAATAATTTTGGAGAGACAAGAAAACTGTAGGTACCCCTTAATAATAATGCTCAATCGGCTGAAAAGTGTTTTCATTTTTGGTTTAGCATATTTATGTGTGGGATTCTGTGAGCGCATTTACATACGCAAGTAGTCATTAATGAAAGAAAAAACATGATAGTTTTTTTTCCACCCCAAGTAGAACATGTCAAAGTAGAACAACTTCCAAACCAGCGGCTCAGACACATTCCCGACTTTAAGACTTTGAAGCGCGCAAATCTTTTGAGCTGCTGCAAATAATAAAACTATTATGTGCAGGAGCTTGCAATGAATACATGATTAATAAATTAATTATGAATACAGAATTATAATAAAACAATACAATAATTAAATAAAAAATAATAAATAAATAAAATTAAATACAAAATAATTAATAAATAATTTAAATACATTTTAATTAATAATAAAAAAAATAAAATATATCAAAAAATATACTAGTACATAAATACAATAAAATAAAATAACTTTTTTGTTTTTGCTAACAATAGTGATAGTAAAACCATATGTAAAAAGTTAAAAACGACTTTAAAAAAGTAGACTCACCAAATACATTAGTGAAGGATTGACAGTATTATGATTATGAAAACTAATAATTCATATTTTGTCTCTGTTTTAGAATGGCGTAAGCAAAATATTTAAAACGTCTTGAAATGATGTAGGACAGATTTACACTACAGCAAACAACAACCACAATAGAAAAAAAACTATTATACAGTCTGGACGTCTGCAATGACCCACAAACTTGTAACAAAAAGAAACAAGTACACACAAGCAGAGGGCAGAAATGCTGACTCTGTCCCTACCCTGCACAAAAACACCCGTCAGTCAACAACTGTCACCGAGTCAGTGAGACAAAGAAGCACGAAGACACACTGTGTTGAGTCACCTTTCAACCAGGACACGTCCACACATGTACATCACGACTATAAAGCCCAACGCATCTTTTCTGTTTCATGCTCATCCATCACACACTGAAACTGTCAACTTTACAACATCCCACAGCTGACTTGCAATTATTTTTAAAGGTCGAAAGCAACAGGGAACTGGAAACTACTGGTGTTGATATTGATGGTGTAGAAGTGCTTTTCAAACAAATCTTTACTGTAATTCTGACTAGATTAGTGATAAACTATGACATGTTCTGGATACACCCAAAGATAGAAAAAAAAACTATGATTTATGGTAGTCCAGTATGCGTCCAATGGATTGACTTGTACTGGATTTATAAAGTGCATGTAGGTCATTGTGTACGGTACATTGCAGTACTGACTGATAATGACTTGTAAGCTAGCTCCAGATGTCGATTCTCAATGATGTCGATGTTTCAAACTGATTTTGCTCTCTCTTGAGAAGCTTGGCAAGAACTGCTTCCAGAATCTTAATGGGTGAAGTAAACTAAATTACACACACACACATACATACATATTCTGAGAAAAATTAATTAGGAGTACTTTCTGTCTGCAGCATCCTCTCAGCGGGGTTCATTAAAGGAATTGTCAACACTTATCCTAGCTCATGTGTCAAAACAATTCACTATTGTTCAGTTTGCTCCCAGTGGTGCATTTAAGGAGGCTTTTATAAAGTCAACCCATGAATTGTTGAAATGTCATACAGTGATGGAGTAGGACATTTAGTCGAAGAGGCTCTCTGCCCAACATGCGTGTACAAATTGTCGATGAAATGTTCCGTGAAAGGTGACTGTGTACACAGACGTCGTTCAGCCAGCTTAAATATGTTAAGTCAACAGATCGTGTTAGCTCAACGGGGGAAGCGCAAGCAGTTTCACCAACAGCACCAGAAGTGTTATGCAAGTGAAAAAGTATGCATGGTATATAGGTTGGGATTATTCAAACTAGAGCAAAGCAAGCATTCGTCAAAGTCGGGACCAGAATATTCACTAAGCATTATTAAATCTCAGCAAATAACACAGTGCGGGGCTGCCTCGCACTGAGATCTGAGAATGCGCTCTACGGGTTTTCTACTTAAACCATAAAGGGAACATATGGAATGTGAATTAAAACAGCCTAAAAAAATATGTAGTTATCATTATCATCAGTTATTATTTCTGAAAAATGTGCCTGTGAGCAAGTTGAACTAAATGAATCACAATTTTGCTAATTCGACAGCAATGACAAAATTAACAGTGCACCCGAGTAGTGTTCAAAGACTATTTTGCATCGACTAATGCGTGAACTCAATTTAAAGCCAGCAAAATAAAGCCCTTTTTCCTGACTTTATCAATACCTAAACATTGTTCGATGCTAAAAAAAGGATTCAGTGGAGGAACTAAACTACTTAACATTAGCTTAAGTTAATTTTAAGGATAGCTGAGTACATTTGTTATCATTATACTCAATTCAATCCCCAAAGTGAAATGACAGTGGCTGATTTGTCCACTATTTACGACAAGGTTTTGCTCCTGATACTAATTTAGGTCTACAAGGTCGAAAAAAGAAGCTGGCACAGAAAATCTGAACCAAATTAGTGTGCAATGTCAACGCGCGTCCTTGGTTGCACCGCTCTTGATTACGTAAAGCTCTGAGGGCGGAGACGACAGATGTCTTTGCTTGGACTCTTATGCAACTGGTGTGTGAGCATTTGTTTGTATGTTGTCTAGAAACAGCAAAACTGGGATTTTGTTTAGAGCGGAGCGAGTCTTTAGCAAGATATAGAAGAAGGGGGGTGGGGGGGTGCCGGCGGGGTGTGTGTGTGTGTGTGTGATAAGATGGGAGTTGATACAACAGCATCGAAAGTGAGCGAGCTGCAGACCAACGTGTGCAAAACAACATCATGGACAAAAAAGCTGAAGACAAACAAAACAGTTCCATTAGTGATGTTCTGCCCTGCTCTGATTGGACAAATGCTCTTAATTGAACCTCAATAACCGCATTTTCCACTACTGCCGTAAAAGCTTTTACAATAATTGAGCTTGACTCAACATCAGAAGAATGATGGCGTAGGAAATAACATTTAATATATTAGAGTGTGCAAACAGTAAGAAAGCGGAGCGTGTGTATTATCGACATACTTCTCGTAGATCCTCTGCCCCCTCAGGAAGACTTTGGCTTCATTATCTAGCGGAAAGGTCCCGTCGTCCTTACGGAAACGGTAGAACAACTTCATGTCTTTGAACTCCCGATGCTCGTCGCACACTGTAAATGCACAAACAGCACAAAATTAAGTTTGAAAGCAGACTTAAAAATCTCTTGTAGGAAAAACGTGGCACAAAGTCACCCTCAAAACAATGTTACTGCAAATGCAGTGGAAACTCTACACGTTCCTTTCTGGGACGCTGACCTACATACAGCGCCTCTATTAAAAAAAAATAATTATTTTTTTTAATTACTGTAGGATCCATCAGTCAATAAATATAATTGATGATGCAACTACTGCTGGTTGCTCATTGGTCACATTTGAGGATGCAATGCTAGAAAATGTCAACATGGTGGTCCAAGGTTAGCAGCTTTCTGTGTTGAGTGAACAGGAGTTTGTCCGGATTTTTATCTTTGAACGCTGGCTTCTTTCCAAATTCTAAATTTAGTGTGGCATGATTATTGCAGATTCCCATAGTAATTTCATAGCCAAGATTGTGTTTTAGGAGTTCTTGTTATGTTTGCAAAAGTACAATGTAACTAGCTTCTAGCAAGTCTCTCTGTCTTTACCCTGTTCAAATGAATTGGGGTAGTTAGTTGAAGCCAAATTGGGTCAGGAGCATGAAGAATCATTTGTGTAGGGGCAAGAATCGTTCCCAGAAAGGAAAAAAAAGAAGAAGAAAAGAAAAGAAAGAAAGAATCCCACCCAATTTGAAATCAGTGCAACCTCACCATGGTGGATGATGCTCTGGTCCAGAAGCTTCTGCATGATCTTGATGGCTGTCTCCCGCTCAGAGGCCTCCTTGTGTTCAATCAGCCAATCAATGAGCTCTTTGCCAACAAAGCAGTTTGGGTACGTTCGCAAGTGATGACGTCGATCCTTGATGACCTTCCCTTCGTGGAGCCGCAACCTGGAAGACAAGATAGCTTTTATAGAACTACTTTTGTTTCTAATCATAGTCATATTTATTATTCAGCTGATGCATGCAGTGGGTGTTTTTAACACACTCCATTGAAGTCATTAATGCTCCAAAATAAAAGACACACAAATGTGAAATTTAAGGGCACTCTAAATCTACATCTGTGCAACTCTTGGCTTTGTTCTGGTTTCAACTAGTCTAGGTCACCTTTACCTCTTGCTGAACTTGAGTATTGTCAGAGAGCTGACCAAAGTCTCAGCCAAGCGTCCTACTTTCCCTCCATGCTGAGTCTATGTGCATCTGGCTATCATCATGCAGAATTCATGATCACAGTCCAAGTCTGCCCAGCAAGAGCAGCACGCGCGCTCGTCTGCCAAGAGTCCAGATGAGCAAACAATCCGGCACCAAAAGACTTCCGCCCACCGTGCCATCATCTTTATCGTCTTTCCTTTTTCATTTAAATCATCCAGACAGAAATTAAGTGAGGTCTGGACATTCAGAGGAAAATATCATGTACATGAGATGTCGTCTCAAAAGACTGCAGAACAAAGATGAGCTCAGACAAGTTGCATTTAGACAATGTGGTTTTCAAGAGTACACCAAGTACTTCTTATAACAGCGCTTCTTCGGACAGAGTGTTCCCATGCCCAACATGACTCCACCTATTTCCGAGGACAGCTGGTGTACTATATGCCCACAGACTAGTGGTTCATATACTAAGGAAACCTCTTTCCTTCCTTGAGTTGCTGAGTAACAAATGGACCTTTTGAAGACGCTCAATTACATAAGAGCACTCGCAAATGCCAGATAGTGGGCCCCACTTCAAAGTCTAGCAGCTAATGTATATATGGAGAACATAACCAATAAGTGGTCCTCGGGCCAAATTCAAAACGACTTTGCAATGTTTTAGAAGGCCATTTTCAAATCACAAAGGCTGCAATTTGGAGAAAAACAAAATACTTCATTTTATTTTACTGTCAAGATGTCTATATGTTTACATATCGTTTCATGTGACATGAAAAGTTTAAGTGTTAAAGCCACATTTCTGTTAGAATCATTGTTGTATTATGATTTACAGTATGATTTACTGATGTTACTGTATTATGCCACACTTGTTTGGTAGAATTTTGGGAAGTTGTTGACATGAACGCTAAAAAGACTGAAAGTCAAAGTGTTCAGCAACTTCAGTAAGTTACCAACTCTAATTGAAGTACACAAATAAATAAATGTTTTCAAACTAGTTGACTTATAGCAACCTTTTCTGGAGTTAGCAGCGCAACAGCTAACAAGTGGATAAATGGACACAATATAGCTCAACAGGCTACCATGCTACTCATCACATGGTCTTAGCGTTAGCTTTAAAATGTCATGTTGACGAGGTAAGAAGTTGCTTGTGTATGGTTGGCCTAGCAACGGGCTTGTGCACGTCACACTTAAAGTAAATACTCTAAGTGTTAAACTATCACGTCACAAATCAAACACAACATTACTATTTAAACACTACATTACCAATCTAAGCTGCTAAACTTGTCATGTGTGAGGTCTGGTGTCTAAAGTCAGTTTTCACGGAAAAGGAGTACATGTTCTAGTTCTCTATCACTTTAGCCGACAGAAAGCCAAAGCAGGGGAGTGGAGGTCAACAAAGGAGTGCGTCAATCATTACACGACATGCTTTTTCAAACTTCCAAGCTGATTATGATAAGACACAAAAGTACAGTTTCCACTTAGGAGTAGTTTAGTTCCGTCTGTAGTACGGTTCAAAATTTTGTGCATTTTCATTGTGAAAATGCGTTAAGTGTAGGAGCCCTTTGCACTGTACCGTTTCTTTGCCTTAGTTCTGAATCCTGCAGTAATTTACTCCACAACCCCCTCTTTGCTGCTGTGCAGTGAAACCCCACTATATTGCGGTTCATCAGTCGCAATCCGTCCATCCATTTTCTATAGCGCTCCATTTCAGGTCATGGGCGAGCTACAGCCTATCCCAGCTGACGTGGGATGAAAGTTTGGTTACACCCACGCAGCCACAGGTCACAAACAAACAAAGATGAAGACCGATATGCAATTTAGAGTCTTCAAAACTTATCGTGTATGTTTTTGGAACGTGGGAGGAAGCAGGAGTACCCTGCAATAACTCCGGAGCCAGAACCACTTGACTGTGAGGTAGACATGATCACCACAGAAACCCTTATCCACACTTTTGTCACCACCAAAGTAGAATCACTGCAACCGCCGTTTTTTTTAGTTTTTATTATTGTACTGCAACAAAAATCCGTACTAAATTATGCGTACAAAATTGCACATCATTCCAGAGACCACATGGTACTACTTTTCTTCCGTAAACTTGCTGACAAACATCTTTGACTACTCTGAAACATGCTACAAAACAACCAAGTATCATTGCTACACAAAGCTGGACTCTTTTGGATGGCAAGTTGGACACTTTTCACTTCAGAACAGCAGAAACTCCGGATCACCAACAGGCCAACCTACCGCTCACTGACCCCCAGTCACATGACCAGCTGGGCAACGGACACTGACACACACTGCATACAAAAGACACACACTGGTGCTTCATGACAGTACACTGGAAACTTTGTGCTGACACAAGCCATTACTCTCACGTGGCAATGAATGTTAGCCGTGTCACAGTAAATAAACCAAATTGGGAGAACAGTTCGGTTGTATTTCAATGGAGAGGACGGGAGATGGGGTGAAATTCCAGGCATTGGTGCCACGCTTTGCACTTTGAGACACTATTGCTGGATTCATAGACCAACACACCATGGTGATTGGGGGGGGGGGGGGCCTTACTTAACACTGAGAGGGTCAAAGGGTGACACATCTCAACACTACTAGGCAATGCCAGACCCTGACATGGCATTATGAGGTTAGTAGGTTCACCCTCACAGTACGAAGTGATCAAACAAGATAATTAGAATTCTGGCCAGTGAAGGGCTGGAGAGTGCAGGTTGAGCCCAATATACAAAAAAACATTTATTTGTGAGGGTTGGTGGAAAAAAAACATTTGTAATCACTAAGGGTGGAACAGTATGGCAAAAAACACAGGTATTTTGTTTAAAGGCCTTGATTCAGTTCTCATTCAGTACAGAAGAAACTGCATTCAACTGAAACACCAACATCTTTAATATTTTATTTTCAGTCCAACATCAATAGTTTGTCTTCTTTTTAGGAAATGAATAAGTTGCCTTTAAACCACACTACTAGACACTAATATTCACATTGCTGTGATATAATTTAAATAAATTACCAAGTTTGATGTTCTGTCAAAAGCACATCACTGGCTGCTAGCCAGAAGTTAAGCTGCATATGCTTGTTTATGTGCTATTGTGGCGCAACGGCAAGACAGTTGCACATCTTGGCCCTCGCTGAATGTACACACAGACATTAGAACTATTCATCCTAATGAGAGAAATGTAATTGTCACAGCAGCAATATTCACACCGTCCGTCTGTCCGTCCGTCTTCTTCCGCTTATCCGGGGTCGGGTCGCGAGGGCAGCAGCTTTAGCAGGGAAGCCCAGACTTCCCTCTCCCCAGCCACTTCAGCCAGCTCATCCGACGGGACCCCAAGGCGTTCCCAGGACAGCCGAGAGACATAGTCTCTCCAGCGTGTCCTGGGTCGTCCCCGGGGCCTCCTGCCGGTAGGACATGCCCGGAACACCTCCCCAGGGAGGCGTCCAGGTCCATGTCCCCAGAGCTAGCTTCAGTAGCCGGGGGTCAGACCGCCAAGGCCCCCGCCTTTGGCTGCCACCCAAATCACTGCGCACCCGACCCCTTTGGCCCCTTCCACCGGTGGTGAGCCCATGGGAAGGGGGACCCATGTTGCCTTTTCGGGCTGTGCCCGGCCGGTCCCCATGGGTATAGGCCCGGCCACCAGACGCTCGCCTTCGAGCCCCACCTCCAGGCCTAGCTCCAGAGGGGGGCCCCGGTGACCCGCGTCCGGGCAAGGGAAACGAAGATCCAAGGTTTGTGTTCGTCATTGGGGTCGTTTGAGCCATGCTTTGTCTGGTCCCTCACCTAGGACCTGTTTGCCTTGGGTGGCCCTACCAGGGGCATGAAGCCCCGGACAACATAGCTCCCAGGCTCATTGGGACACGCAAACCCCTCCACCACGATAAGGTGATGACTCACGGAGGGGCAATATTCACACATCTATTGATACTCATACTTGTAGTGCACCGGAAGTGGTGTCGATAGGTTTCAAAATAAGAGCGCCAACAGGAAGTATACTGTTAGCCACCTTAATCTTGCTAGTTTAACAACATTTGAAAAATCTGATTTTGTTAAGTGCAAAAAGGTCTTCTTATCCCATATACTTGCCTATTGGTCGATTTCTGTCCTTTTGCCAATTGTAACTATTTATGTTACTCGTTCAAATAAATACTGATCGTGATATTATTTGTAAGTACATTAAATTTGATTACCGATCAAATACAATATTAAAAGCATTATATGGTAAGCTATTTTAGATTGATACACACATATAGGTAAAAACTGTTGTGAACTAAAGTGGGACATTCTGAGCACTGAAGTAATAAACTCATCTTTTTTTTAAAAATGCAGGCTCTGAAATGTCTTTAAATACAAAAGTGATGGTTTTAGAAAAGTAACAAGCCCATTTTAATCTTAACTAAAGTGTAAAAAAAAATAATAATAATAAAAATAAAAAATAGTGCAGAATCTATAGATCTCCTTTCAAATATAGGGAGTAAAAGTAACAAGTTGTCATGCAAATAAATACTCAAGTAAAGTACAGACGCCCGACAAATCTATGTAAATATTTGTACATTATTACTTCCCACCAGCGGAAATTTCAGGAATTAAGATAATTAAATGGAGGTTACGCCTGCGGTATGTCCAAAATGGGTCCATGATTTCACCTGCATTTGATTATGATACTTTTTAAAGATGGTTTGAACAGAAGCCCGACCTACCTGAGCTGCTCCCCGGTGACGAGCACCTCGGCCAAACGCTCCAGCTCCGCAGCCTTCTTTTGCATGCTGTTAGCGATCCCGTCCATCTCTCTGCCAACACGGATAGCATCAGTGGTGCATTTCGCATTTAACAGTGCAGTACATCACGTACCATCAGATTAACAAAGAGGTGGTGATGATATCATCATCATCATCATCATCATCATCATCATTCTATCGGGCAGCATTTGCATGATTCACTCACCTTTCGAAAACCATGGAGAGCGATGTTAGTTGATCACCGATCCTTCGTTAAAAACAAAAACAATACTCGGCGTGCGCGACGTTACTCCGTCCCGGGAAGTGCGCGATACAATGCGAGTCAGTCACAAGCCGCGTGGAGGACGCTCCATCAGCTGCGGACTTTGCTTCGACAACCTCCAAACGTGTGCACGCGCTCATTCATAGCTCCGTGCACGCCGCCCTGCAAGGCCCCTCCGTCCTTGTCCTCTTCTGTCAACCGCTCCCTCAGTCTTCAGCCTACTTCATGCACAATTTCTACATGCGGCCTTCTATATAGCCTTGTGTATCCAGGCTCCAGCTCGCCTTCGGTGATGTCCAAACTAACGCACACAAGCGTAAACACACAGGATGCCTGCACGCCTTCTTTCCCATACACACTCCCGCATGGGGAGGATCAACATGACGTCACGGGGGAGTTGACCGTGAGGGCGGTGTTACACAGGCGTGCGGGCACGCTCGATTTAGTATACGTTACATCCCTAAATTTAACGAGCGCTTTACTGTCAGTGGTGGCATAAGGTATTCACACTGTAGATACTTGCGTAAAAAAAAAAAAAAAAGACTGGTAAAAGTTGCAGTCTTAATGTTTTGCCAAAGCTATGCTAACGCACTCAAAATTAGATAAGTGAGTGAAAAAATACACCTAGTTAGTGTATTTTTTCCAAATTATATCAAGAAGTACGTGAATTGATATCACAATTAAGAAACAACTGCACATAATGTAAATAATGCATGGGTAATCCTCATTCATTTTCCTTACCTGTTGTGATCAATTGGGGGGAACAAAGAGCATATTTTGACTAAGAAAGGAGTAGAAACTTCAAATATTTGTATCCAAAAATAAAAGTAAAAATGTGTCCCAAAAAATTAAATAGGTTACCCAAGTAAAGAATGTCAGAAAATGAAGTCAAGTACAGTATTTTTGCTTTCCGCTACAAACGTGTGCAAAGAGGTTCTAGTCATTTAGTCATTTTAGGACAAACAAACAAACATTTACTTATCATTAGACCTATATACCAACAGGGTTGGGGAATCCAGGTCCAGAAAGTAAAAACCCTTCCACAGATTAGCTTTAGCCACAGGTGCTTCTACTTAATTGACAAGTAAACGAGCTCATAGAAGCACCTGTGGCTAAAGTCAAACTGTTTCCAGGTTTGTTATCTCTGGACCTGGATTCCCCAACCCTGTGTACCAAGGTAACAAAACCTTGCCATGAACGTATTCCTACTGTTAAAAGTAAACAACTAACCAAACTTCTACATTAGGCTGCATACATTTATATTGTCCTTCTACGTAATTGTTCCGCCTGCTTGGTTTACAGTAGGCCTACAATAAGTCAAACGTGAAACAAGGGCAATTGTGTTGTCGCAAGGGTGACTAAAACGAACGCGCCCCCTTCCCCCCAAAAAGGAACTCATGAAGTCATCCGTCTCGCAAATGTAGTGTAGTTAGAAGTGTATGTTCCTTTTTGTTTATGTGGGTACAGTACTTGCAAACAAGTTTTGACTGCTAATTTATTTTAAACTGTAAGATACATTTACTGTATGTGAAATATCTCAGAATGAATCGTAAAATGATAGAGGTGGGACAACATATGGATGACACTTTGTTGATCAACATTAGGAAAGGTCAGGAATGATGTTTTTATTTATTGGGATATACGGTTGTAATAAATGTACTGTATACATTTCAGTTTGGCCAGCAGCACCATTTATTAAATATAATCATTCAACAATTGAACACATCAGTGTTTGTTTGTTTTTTATCTTAAACTACAATTGACTATGAAATAAGGTTATGAAATTACTTTTAAGTTATGACAAATGGCAATCAGGCAACCTCACAATTATGTTACACTGCAAACCAATCAGAATTGACAGGCTTTTGTGCAACATATGGATAATAGGACACCGCAGTAACTTCATATAGGCCCCAAAAAATATGTACTTGAAAATACATAATTCCTTGAAAATTATATTAGAATCTCAACTTCATAGGGGCCTAAAAAGCAAACTCCATTCTAAGTGCTCGGCAGAGTGCATGTGACACAAACTATTCTACTTAAACTATCATCTGCATTCTTGTTTACATGATAAAAAACAAAGTTCAGATTTTTTTCTTACATGAGTGTAAGACTGTTTGCCTCACTATATCTACAAGATAGTTTTACCACATGATAATTTATTGATGAAATATTGCATTTGGACGCCGATGACGTTTCCATTTTGCCCATAAGTAGAATGTTCTACACAATTTTCATGCAGTCTGTCCCCAAACACACAACTGTGACGAGGCCACAGAGAGGATTGTCCGAACAACGATGATGTACAAACTTGACCTTGACATACGGGCAATTTAGAGTCTTCGTTGAACCTAGAACATTTACTGTAGGTACAATTTTATGTGCAATATATTCAAAGTCAATCGTAATTTCAGTACTTTTATTTCCCCATATTTATGAGCAGTAATCACTAATCAGGTTTAAACAGTGCATAATGTTACTGTAGCTTAAACATTTTAGGAATAAAGCATCTTGTTTTTTTAAATAAATACTTAGGTTTATTATTTAGTGTTGGCTACTATGGCGTACTTGTAGAACTAAGTAGCTTGAGAACCAATCAAAACTGATTGTCTTCACTAGCCAAACTGTTTGCCAGCCTTTCGACAGACAAACATTCACATTCACAACTATGGACAATTTAGAGTCTTCAATGAATCTGTTTGTTTTGGGAATGTAGGAGGAAGCCGCAGTACCTAGAAAAATCCACAAAAACATGGGGAGAACATGCAAGAGCACACAGAAGGGCCTGACCCAGAACGTTTACTCTGTGAGGTAGACATGCTAACTATTAGGCTACCATGCTGCTTGCATGTATCCAATTGAACTTAACTTGAAGACAGGCACATTTGCTGCTTCAATTGTGATATTTAACGTATCCTATAATGTATTGCATGTTCGAGTAGATGTGTAAATCCAAAGCAGAAGAGTGAAACTTAAGGCACTTTGCCAAGTGGCGGGTATAGCACCACAATTTACTGCATTCAAAATAAGGCTTTGGAGTTCTGTTTTACTTCATTATAAGGGCATTGATTCATGACATTTTTTCTTATTCATAAACCTTTATGAATCCATGGAAACTTTCAACCAATCCTCTACAACAAGAATTGTGATCACGCTCAACTGTGTCCCCCAAAATGTCCACCAGGTGTCTCCCTCCACCCACACTGACGTTAATAGGAGGCGCTGCTGGCCAAGGAAGAGGAGCTGCCTGGCTCAATGTGTTTCAAGTGGCAGGAGTGGCAGAGGAGGTGGCCATTCAGAGGGTAGCAGCGGTGACCCTCCTCGTCATTCAGCTCCATCTTACAGTCCTGAAAGGAACCAGTGGCCAACAATGAGCATGATTATTCCTTCTACAAATATTGCTTATTTCTTCTTTTAGGGAGATGAATAGAAGCAACAGTAAATCCTTTTTCCAGCAGAACGCAAGTAAAACGATGAGAGCGGTGATGAGATATTGCATGGGAGCTCGGCTCGGCTCAGTGGTATATAATTACTGTCACAGCTGTAATTAAGATCTGGGATTATTATGATGTCTAATCATGAGTCATTTAAGAGAGAGAGCCCTTGAAGCCCCTAAGTGTTTTTGTGCTAGCAGATAATCCACATTGCAGTCTTGGAGTGTGTTATTACCCACCTCGCAGTGATAGCATTCCACGTGATAGTCTTTGTCCATGGAAACGACACGGACGGTCTCATCGGAGCCCTGCTGAGACATTGACACAACTAAAACCCGTCTAGCCACTAGACAACATGGGAGCAGCGGGTTCTTTAATTTCTGCCAGTCTGCTGCCTCACTTTATGACCTTGGAGCTTAAATTGGTGTTTTTTGTACTTTTTGAGCAAACATCATTCACTTCAACATTGCTCTATAAATCTGTCATAATTTTTTTTAGTTTTAGTTCTGAGAAATAACCTTTCAAATGTGATTCCAGCAAATCCAATGTCAATTTGGGACATTGTGTTGCTTTTGTCTTATTACTCTTCATTTTCTCCCTATGTTGACACTAGGCAATAAATATTGGACGAGATGAACAATTACATGCTCTTCCGCTAGATGGCAGCAGTACATGTTTCCATTTATAAACAGAACAGCTTGTGTTTATGGAACGAAACAGGTCCAGATTTCAAGCGTAATTAAATGTGTGAGTGATTTGATATAAAATCATTATTTCCATGTACAGACATACTTTTCGTGACATTTTTGTTTGATGGTGTGTCGTCAGATTTTTTTTTTTTTATGTAAAAATATGTGATTTGGCTCATCATCTGTTCACAACATTAGAAATGCTATGGCTATGGTTTGATAATATGTCGAGGCCTTTTAAAAAAAATATATATATTACTATCAGATTTTTTAAATGTATTTATTTATTTATTTAGACAAGCAACTGCACTTGCACTTGCTCCTCTACTTGAATACCTTTGTCACCTCCGCATGTGACTGAAGCTTAGCAAGACGCCCACCCTCAATAAAAGGACATGAGACAAAATTTGATAATTAGACATGTTTACCTCAGATGGAAGGATGGGCTGTTTGCAGGAGGCGCATTTGGGAGCCAGGACCCTGGAATAAGGAGTCAAGAAAAACACCTTAAATAGATTTGCTTCATGGTGCTTAAACGGAGCCAATCTAACTACAGAGCTTTCATTCCACGCTTGATGTCCCTCCCAGCCTTTAAAGTTGAGCCTCGGTGTTTTTCCTCTTCAGTCAGACAAGATTGGGAATCTTGATCTGACTGAGCAGATGCCAGTTCTGCAGATGTCATGGCTCACCCACAAAGATGATCCAGAAAGAATTACCAGATAAAGAAATAACATGTTTTTTTACGTGAGCGTAAAGTGCGGGAGTTAAGACAAACAACGTCCTAGTGTGCACAGGCTAGACTATCGACCGGGGGTCAACTGAGCACTCCGACCATGGCGAGAACACTTAGGGGCTTGTCAGACTCTGCTGAGCTGTACATGTTGTCGCAAGCAGCCTGCCAAAAGCTGGACGTGCTGAGCTGCTGTCGGGCTTGTGGTAGCCAGCGTTTGGCAGGCTACATGCGTGATTTGCACAGCTGGACAATATATGTAGTGGGAAGGAAATACTACAGAGCATCTTAAGCTTCATCAGTTGCCTGAAAATGTTTTTTTTTTTTGCCATCCAACAAAATAGGTCTCTCCCACTGCATACAGTGGCCTAGTGTTTAGCATTTCTGTCTTATGGTTTGCGTTTTGAATCTCATAGTGAACAGCACTTATTTGTGAATATCACCAACAACTAACACCTTTTTTAAAAATGTTATTCTCTGGCCTCAAAGCCAAAATGCCAACACCTGGGAAACGTGTAATAATTACATTTAGTCATTTTGACCATATCTGATTTAAGTATGGGGAACCAAAACTGCCAAAATTATAAATAAATAAAAGACAAAATTAATAAATAAATTAATAAATAAAAACAGGTATGAAAATATAATAAAAAAGTTAAATGCAAAAAAAATACAAATGGAAATAAAAACAACAAAAATATATATCCCTAAATAAATAAATACAAGTAAAAATAAAATAAAAAATTGATTCAAAAAATAAAAATCGAAATAAATAAATGCTCATACATATATATATATATATATATACAGTATATATATATATAAAATTAAATATCAATCAATAAATAAAAATGCTCTTCTGTCACATTTATTTCATGCTGCAGACGCTCTGTCAGGTCGAAATGTTGTTCAAATTAGGGAGCGGCCCTAAGCTCTTCTCCGACATTGCAAACTGCCTTTCAATGGTCGAGTGAGCGGGTCGACGAACAAGGAAGTCTCGCCGGCTTGCATGGAGAGCTCCAGCAATGGACGACTATCTTGTCCACACGGTCACCACGACTTGTTGTCAACCCGCGCACTCTAGGCAGTTTGCAACAGCGAAGCCCAACCCAAGACACACTTAGGACCGCCCCCTCATTTGAATAACATTTCGACCTGACAGAGCGTCTGCAGCATGAAATAAATGTGAGAGCAGAGCATTTTTATTTATTGATTGATATTTATTTCTATTTATATATTTATTTCGACATTGATTTTTATATTTTTTTTATCTCATTTTATTTTAGGTTTTTATTTCAATTTCTATTTATTTTTTTGTATTTATTTTTTTTATTATATTTTTATATCTGTTTTTATTTTCACTTTTATTCATTCATTTATTTATTTAGTCATTTATTTTTTAATTTTGGTAGTTTTGGTCCTCCATAATAAGGGCCATTCTTCTGTAATTATAATGTGGCACATTGGGGATAGGTGTGTTTTGCAACTGAATAGAGAAGGGGTGGCTTCTGGCACAATGAGTGAGGGTGGTTATTACACCATAACAGCATGACGCAAGCAGTAAGTTGATGCATTTTGCCGGAAATACAGAAAAATAGAAATAACACACATATGTCATCTCTGCTCTGCAGGTACTTGAGATCAAATTTCACATATGCCATATATCACATTAAACGGATTTTGTCTCCCCTGCAGACATCAAGATGGGAGCCATGTAGATACTGTGAGCAGAAAGAGTGGAGTGATGCCCACCTGTGATAGTCTTTAACACAGTAGATCTTATTTTCAGTGTCCACAGTAAAGGGCACGCCGTCGAGACTCTCATTACAGATAACACAGCGGAAGCAGCCCGGGTGGTACGACCTCCCCAGAGCCTGCAGGATCTGGAGGGACAAAAATAGTCCAGGAATGAAATTAGACCAGGATGTAGCACATTAATATTTGTATTTGTGTGCATCATTTCCAGCATCATCCAGCTGCACTAAAGTAAAGGCTGGCAAACAAAGAAACACCACAACACTTACCATGTCCATGATCAGGTGACCACATGCATTGCACTTGTCAGCTGACTGCTGGAAACCAGAATACTTTAACAGGAAAAAACAAAAAAACAAAACATGAGTCAGCGTTTCCAAGACAAAGAGCAAAAGTAGTGAGTGTGGTTATTTCATAACGTCTGCATGGATTAGTTTTCATTCTGGCAACAGTGTTCATTAGAAAACCCTTTCACGGTCAGGGTAGTCTGGTGTGGTTTCCTGGACTTGGTTTTCTTGAAATAATCAAGATATCGTTAAGAAAGAGAAGAGCTTTACAAATATTCAAAGTTATGGTGGAGGGCAATTTCGAATAAATAAAAAAAGCATGCCAAGAATTGTCCTATTTTATATATATATATATATCTATATCTATATATATATATATATATATTAGAGCTGTCAAACGATTATCAAAAAAAAAATCTGATTAATGACATCTTAGAATTTTGATTAATCACGATTTTTCGCTTAATAAAAAAAAAATATGTTTCCCTCCAAATTTGAAGAGCACCGTTTATGTGTTGATTCTTTTGACATTTAATGTTATGAGGGCGTCTTCAACATGTTTTGATCCACAGCGCACACTCATCCTCATCTTTTTCTAATCAGTTAAATTTCTTGCACAATTTAAAATGGAGAAAAAATGACCCCAATATTTTGAAATGAACAAATATTCTAAATGTGATACACAAACATTTATTAAATGCTTAACTTTAATGCAAGTCATGATGTTTATTGCTCAAACCCAACCTGTGCTACCTTAAACGTAGCCATCCGCTGTCACGTTAAAGGATAATCTATGGTCAAAATTAATAGTGCGATTAATGCGATAATTTTTTACTATCAGTAATTTCTGTCAGTTTTACTGCACTGGTGTCAATACCTACAACTCCTCCCAACACCCAATAAAGTTAACCAGCTTCTCAAGTGACTGACCTCCTCACAACCCCTCAAAAGTCTAATTTTAAAGTGAGTCCGTGACTGATATATTCGTCTGGGGACCTTTGAAAAGATCATATGAGGTAAGGTAAGTCTTATCATTTATCAATCTGTATGGCTGAAAGCAGATTAAGCTCGTATTCTTTGATTGAGTTTCAATATTACCATTGCTCCAACAGGATGATATTTCAGTTTTAAGTGCAATAAGAATATAGACTCCTGTAAAGATATACCAATAACTAGAAAAGGCACTCAGTATGTTGACCAGCTGTGGTGAAAACAAAACCTCCCAGCTCAGCGCTTGGTGAGGTATTGCTGATTGTGCACTGAACTCACCAGAAAGTCCTCTTCACAAAAAACCCTTCCTCCAACATAGTAGAAAGCCTTTCCTCTCAGCCTGCGACCTGCAAACAGATCCATTTAGATATTTTTCATTCCTGAATGTCAAAATCTTGCGCCGTCAACTCTTAAAACAGCACTAAAAAAAAAAAACAGGTGATTAATGACACCATTCAAACGTAATGGGACCCTCTTGCAAAATTCAGTATATCCTGATGAACTTCTGGAAGCTAAATCAAATGGTGTGCTGTCTTTGACAATGTACGATAACTGGGGCACGGAGCAAGTTGCAGACAGACGAGGAACACATCTGGGCGCAACATGTGGGGAAGATAATCACTGAATCAAATTACTGGACAGGTGCAAGGAGAAAACAATCTGTTCCTCTGGAATGTAATTCATCAACGGGGCCAAGACCCAAAATGACCCGGTGTACATCTTGCAGTCTCTCCACATGCTGGCCGTACAGAACTTCCTTTCTGCCTCGTTCAATACTTCCGCACAACAAATCTGACTCCCAAACACCGAAAGCGTGCACACTGCTTTCAGATGGCGACTCCTGTGCGAGTCTCACAGGAAGAGAGAACATTCTTCACATTTTTCAGCATTGGAAGGTGTGGGAGGGAGCGAGTGGCGGGAGAGAGGAGGTGTTTATCTTGCACATGGGCCATTTTTATCAGTATCTGTTTAGGAAGGCCAACAAATGTGATTGCTATCTGTGATTCACACACATACAAACAAAATTGGGCTAAACCCCTGAATCCTTATTCTTCATCAAGACAATCTGGGCATTTCTATGGAAAAGACCATTTTCTCACCCTGAATCAGAACTCTTCCATTTTCAGATCCTCAAGGTGTACTGCCAGTCTTCCAAATCTTTTGTATACACAGCTTAAGAGTCGTTCCACTCCTTCTCATTCCGCCATATTATTTTTTTTTGTCCCAGTCACTCTGAGCTTTGCGAAAGGATAACAGCTTTATTAAAGTCCGTAGATAGGGCTAACTGCTTGAACAGGACCGTACTGAACTGTGTGTTCATAAAAATGTAAATTAGATGACTGAAAGAACAAAACGCAAGGACATTTTCTCATTAAGGCCTTTTATGAATTCCCTTATGTAATCCTATTCAGGAATAAAAGCAATTTAGTGACCAGCTTTTGAATGATTTCCCCATCCCACTAGAGGAGGGATCTGCAATTAAAAGTTAAAAAGGGCCAGTACAGAAAAAGGTCTTCAAGCTGAGGCTTAGAACATCTTAATGTATCTCATGCATTAAAATTCAGTAATGATCAGGGCTGGACTGGCCATCCTCCATACAGGGCAGATGCCCGGTGGGCCGGTCTCTTTTGGGGCCGATGCAGTGCTTTTAGATTCTTATTTTCCAATTTTTACCCCAAAAGACTTTAATTTCGAAAATAGATAGTAAACTGAAACATCATCAATAAACATCAGTTGCAGAACTACATGTGAGGCAAGAGTCGGGCCGGGACGGGCCCAGGCCGGGTCGCACCAGTGGGTCTAAGTCAAAATGCAAGGGCCGATTTTTTTGTGCCGGTCCAGCCCTGGTAGTGATGGGCGAATACCGATACCACGTATCAGTATCGGGCTGATACCTGGCCATTTCAAAAGGTATCGATACTCGTGATACTGTTATCGATAGCCCTCTTGTAGCCTTTTTACGATCAGGAACTAGAAATGAAAAGAATAGAAAATTGTTGTCAATTTCTTGCAATTTTAAAATGATCAGTCATTGTCTTTATTGGAGGAAAATGTATGTATCAAAAGTCCTAATGGTATCGGCTCGGTGAGTATTTTAGAGTTGAGCACGCATATCAGCATCGGTCTGAAAAAAAAAAAGTGATATCTAACATCACTAATAAGAATTATGGAAACATTTCCTGATCAAACATCCCTATTCACTGCTACCGACTACCGTTTTTGTTTTTCTGCTTCTCAGTCACCTTGACGCAACTGCGGCGCTCACGCTCATCAACGAGACTTGTTACAAGCCGGCAAGCGTGAAAGTTGTCATGGATCAAGATAAGATGACTTTTTTTTTTTTTTACAAAAAATCATGTATGCAACAGCACAGTATGTGTAGTACTCTCACTGCCTATTGGGACAACCAGGAATACACACAGTACTGTACTGTACTGTACATTGTACCCGTGCATTTTAGCGGTAGGCGGGGTGGACCCAATAAACGGCCTCCACACTACTCTTGTTGTGTCCAGCTGAAATAACAGCACCCGAGTGCGTTCCTGAGCCCCCCCCCCCCCCCCATGCCTGCATTCCTCCCCAGCCGAGAAGCTTTTCCTGGGGGCACCTCACTGCATGCTTTCACATCGAGCGAGCTATGTGATGGATAAAGACTTCACAACCCCACTTTAGCCATCACCCTAACTCAAGCCCCCCCCAGAAAACCAAGCTCGTCTCTAATGCAAACAATAACACACACACACACACTCAAGGAAGGGCACAAAATTAGATGTTAATCATACACACTGGTGTGTAGCCAACAAGGTCAAATTTGTGGTGGAATTAGAGGTCAATGTTTGGGGTGGGTGTCAAATACTTCACATACCGTACATCTTATAATAGGGACAGAGATTTTGATTGGCTGTACTAGGGCTGTGCGATACTACTTTTTTTTTTAGGCAAATACCACTACTACTTTTGATACATAAAATTGCAATTACCTCAATGATAGATAATTGTGAACAAAGACGACTGTGATGATTCGCTGACGTGTCCGGACTTTTTATGGCGTGTATCGGCAGTAGGGGTGGGAACACCTCACGATACGATACGCGATACAAGGCTCACGATATCGATTGTCTCACGATATAGCGATACCGCGATTATCGATATATTGGTCAGGTAATAAATCTACGATAAAACTACTCAAGACATAAATTGATGTTTTTTCAATGAGAAAATAGGTTTTTTTTGTACCATCACTGAAACAAAATATTAAAACTCTTCTTCGCAGTGAGTACTTAAGTGTATTTTTTTTTAAACAAATACAAATGCCTTTTTAACAGAGAGCACTTTCTGTCATGCAACATGTCAGTCAGTTAGATAGTGAATTGTTTCATTTTATAAACTGTGATGATTTTTTTGTACATTGCAAAAGTAAATAAATAAAATTACTTGAATATTAAATCCAATTAAATCAATATTAAAATTCCTCAGAAATGGTGTGCTTCAAAAAGTCGAACCATTAAATATGTTTTAAAATGTTTCGTATGCAAAACTGAGTCAGTTGCTGGACAGATAATAAATGTCTTACACAAGTAAAAGTAATGAGATGAGACTTCCATACATTTTCCCGCCACTCTTATTGAGGCCCGTAAAATTAATAAAGAAATAAATATAAATAAAATGATTACGGAAATAAATCTTTCAAAGTTGGAGTTTTATGGCCAGATGATCAGTCAACCTGGAATAACAATTGCACTTTAACATTCATCAACACAAAGTCACCCACAGTATTTTCAAATGCACGTTCAGCACCATAAGGTAAGCAATTGCTGGGTGCAAATTTAGGTGCCATTTGGCTTAAATAAAACATTTTTGGGTGCTTGTTCGAAATATACGAACAGAAGTGTCGTAACTAAGCAAAGATTAATGAGCTTCATATCACATTGTACTGTAAGCGCACTGATGATACTTACTCCTAAATTCTCAAAATGCTAAGGATGAAAAAGGACCATTATGCAAATGAAGGTGTCTCCAGGTATTTTTCGCAGCACCATATGATGCAAAACTTTTCATAAACACTACAAATTTTCTCATGTTTCTATGCCAGCTACTGGCCTGGCGTGCATATTAGTATGATTTTGGCACATTTGCCTGCATGAGGGTTGATTTCCATTACATTTGTAAAATTGTTTAAGGCAGTTCAGGTAAATGAGGCCTTGTTTGCATTCAGCTAGAAAATGTCTTGCGGCAGAATTAGCCTCACCCCAATAGCATTGTACAAGTTGATAATTCAAGAAATGAGTAGACAGTAGTACATTGAGGTTTCGACAAAAGTGTATGCTTTGGCAAAATCTGTCCACAGACATACAGATGCCAAAGCACTCGAGTATAGGGACCACATTTGGTGCGATGACTCACAAGATAAAAACGAAGGTACCGCAAAGCTGCTGTGGCTTCCAATAATGTGGCTTCATTGACTCAATCCACCAACACCAGTGAGGGCGGTGAGTTTGAGTAATGCTTTTTTTCTAAACATGGACGTGGTGACTCATATGCAGCACTGACACCGTTTTTTGAGTGATTGAGTCATACGATGTGATGATTGAAAAGACGACAACTTAACAGGTCTAACTCATCTAAAATGAAAGACATTTAAAATAGATTTTCTTTTAAATCGGAGTTTCTATACGTCACATTACAAAATACACGGGTGACCCTCATCACAGTTTGTTGTCAAGTCAATGTTACAGAGAGAAATCAAATTGCACATGCAACTCGGCCACAGAAAAGATGAAAAGTGTTCTGAATGGAAGTCAAGGTGAAGGAACTTGGCGTGTATGCAACTTACTGCAGGCGCTGCAGGTGAAACAGTTGTCATGGTAGAGGCTTCCCATAGCCTGACAAGCCTGGTTGGCTCCATACACGGCCTTGTTGCACTTAACGCAAACCCCTGGGAAATGACAGACGTAGACGAAAGACACATTAAAAAAAAACGGTTTGCTGGAACAAAATTAGTACAGTAGATAATTGATATCATGAACTCAAGTAGTGATTTCCTGTTAATAGTACTGCACGTCGTTCATTTTGATGAGCAATTTATTGGCAAAAACAAATGCGAATGGTCTGGTCCGGATGAAAACAGGCAGAAGCAACAGAGACTCGGGGGGGGGAAGCGTTCAATTTAGGACAGGAAGCTAGTTAGCATGCTGTGTCATTACAAGAAAGAAATGTTTTGCTTATTTGATTTGGCTCAGAGGCAGAGAAGTCTGTTAATGAAACACTGATCAAAATCAAAGGGTAGCTCCTTTCAGAGGACTTACTACCATGGGGGGGGGGGGGGGGGTGCTTGCGTCATATGTGCAAAGAAAATGAAAAAAATATATATCTTTTTTTAAATAGGAGATGCACATGTTTGGGAGCAAGCCAAGTAGCCAACATAACCCGTCCTTTGGCTTTGGAGCTCCAGTATATATTGATCATACAGAAACCTGACGCCAAGCTGGAAGCTTCCATATCATTCATATCATTCCAAAAATAATCTTGCTACTTCCCGTGCTATACGCAAGTCTGTAACGTATCCCACGTTGCGATAAAACAGCTGACAGATTGGGACGAATGTCAACGGAAATCATCTGTGACCGTTGAAGCCCTCGAGAGGGCCGCAATACGGATCACAAATGGACAATCTGTAACAATGGCAGGAGAGTCGGTGCGGGAATCTTTGACTCTCGTGATTTGATTCGATTCCGATTTTTGGGTCTGCTGTTCAATTCAGAATTGATTTTCGATTCAGAACGATTTTTGATTGAAAACGATTTGATTGACAATGATTTCGGCTTCAATTTATAAATGTGCAAAGAATCGTCATGATCTACTCCAGTCTGACTCGCTAATGCTAAATAGCGAGCTACTCACGACACTTTAGCACTCAAAAGAACGGCTATTCATACAAAACGGAATGTATACAGAGACGCATCTTAACATTAATTAGCAGCATATGCTCTTCCTACACTTTTATTGGAAAAACTTGATCGTGACTTTTTCCTTCTACTCTAAATATGGCTACAACTGAACAGTGTATTTAGACCGCGTGGAACCACACTGCCCCTAAGTGGCCAAATCGGGTACAACATGAACAGCGCTCCCAATAAAGGCACACTCAAACAAGAGCAAGACAGTATAAAATAATTTAAATTAAATCGATTTTGGGACATTTAAAATAGATTCTGAATCGTACTAAATGAGAATCAATATTCTTATGAGAATATATATAATATAATATATACTATATATATATATATATATATATATATATAATATATATTTTTTGCACACCCTGGGCATGTGGTTATTTGGGAGCGTGTGTGTTTTTCTAGAAAAACTCCCTGGTGACTGGGCAGCCCATGCAGCCAAGCCCGCCCCTGGTCCTCATCTGACACACACAAAGAAACTTCTGTTTCCACTGCATCCAACACACATGACACGTCAGCCTCGACTCCAAAACACACCCTTGCATCGAATACACTTATTCAACTGTAGTTGCAAACAGACATGTTATAACACAAAATACATTCGGAATATTCTGTATATATTTCAGCGCAGTCTTCTAGCGCCGCTACTGATAAGGACCCCTCCCTCAGGGACCCCAACGGCTTGAAAAAAAAAAGATCTTCGAGATAACAGGAGGGATATTATTGGAGCCCAGAGGAATGTGGCGCTTATGTAAGCCATTTTGTTTACATGACAACATTGTACCGTTTCCTGACCACAAACTAATGAGCTGCAGAAAAGTTACTCATTTTAAAATGCTGACTGAAGACGGCCCAGAGTATGAATCAACCCAGTAGGCATAAAACAGTGAGCGGATTCAGTGACGACAGTAAAGTACATCCCATTCATCTTTTGACAGCGATTCAAGGTCATGTCTGCGTTACGTTGACTTAGCTGCGATCTAAAAGCCCCGCGAGTACAACCATGTCATAAAAGTACAGTCCCTGCTCGAATGCTCGTACCTCCTCTCAGGCCGGGCCGCCGCATATGTACTTTTGGCCGCTGTCCCATGTTCCAAAACAGTGAGATTATTCATGGGACCGGCTGCTGGCTTCCATTGGGGGATGGGGGGGAGCAAAACATTAACTCACCCCTCCACCCCCTCCCCTCTGATCCTTGCTTACCTTTTGCAGCTGTCAAAGCTCTGGAAGGATGCAAGTCTAAGGTGACAAAGTCCGAGAAGTAAACCCGCAGTACACATGCACTGCAGGAGCAACATCATCCATTTAGACTTCAGTTAGATTTAGGACCTTCAAATGAACTAGCTTCCCTCTCTGAATGTATATTAGCAAGAGCGCGTTCCAAAAGTGTGCCCTCTTATGGGAGGTTAACCACCAACCATCGGCATCATTTCCTAACTACTGTGTGAACGGCAGCCACGAGAGACTTGAGAACTTACAGTTAAAGCTCAAATAAACATGTCTTCTAAATGTGACAAACCACAGAGAAGAGTATTGTTAACACTGCCAAATTTAAATTATTTAGAAAAGAAAAAAAATCATACATAAAATGGAGCTTCAAAATAGGAAAAAAAATAAAAATCAAGCAGTTTGCTCCGCCCTCAAAGGCAGTGGACGTGACTGCTGAATGCGCTGAAAGCCAGCCTTGATCAACTGTCAATCAAATGCCACTATTACAACCTGATAAACTGATGCTACTTTGTCCATCAACTTTCTTATGGCTACAAATCCCTTCACGTTTAAGCTACCAGAGCTAGAAGACACTGACCTACCTGAGAGCTATCAGCGAGATGAGCTATCAGTAAACACAGCAAACATATTTTGCTACTTTATCAGATCCGGGGGGGGACTCATGCCAGACATCTAATTACGTCACTGGGCAGCTGTTTTAATCACACCGAATGAATCAGAAAGACAGAAATTGTGACAAATAATGAACACTATATTGCCACTATTCACTACTACATAGTATGTTTTTTCTTCAAACATGTTTAATGTATTTAGTTGAAGGCTGTGCAAGTGTGCATCTGGCTAACAAAAGACATTTGGATACAAATTGACGTCTTCTTGCTGTGCTTACATTACTTCAATGGACTTTCGCACTATTTTAGTTAACAATGTTTAGTATCACAAACTTTGTAAATGTTTGCCCATTCGGCATCCATTGCAGCCTGATTATCCTTGGAAGGGGGATTACCACATTTGCGGTCCCTTCTCAAGGTTTCTCATTTTTTGCCTGTTGTTTTTTTTTTAGTTTTTCCTTGCCCTCTTGTGGTTCGATTAGGGGATGTCGTTGATATTTGTCAACTGCGGGCATGTGAAGGCCTTTGGGACACTTGTGTGATTAAGGGCTATATAAATAAACTTGACTTGACTTGAAATATCAATACATTGGGTGAGATTCGATTCAAAGGTGGTTCGATTTTAAAGTGGAACAATTCATTTTGGTTCAATTCTGTGGTATTACGAATCCATTGGATATGGTACGGCTGAGTTTGAGAGGGTATGATGCAACCAGTTACTTGTCATTTTCCAAACGTATGAATGAACTTGTTAGTAAGGGTGGGAATCTTTGAATGTCTCACGATTCGATTCAATTCCGATTCTTGGGTGTGCGATTCGATTCAGAACCGATTTTTGATTCACAATGATTTGATTGACAATGATTTTTGCATCAATTCAAAGATGTTCAAGGAATCGTAATGATCTACTCCAGTCCGACTCGCTAATGCTAATTAGTGCTCTACTCGCTGCACTTTTATCTCTCAAAAGAACAGCTCCACGCTGCAAAAAAAACAACTTTTATTGGAATAACTTGATCGTGACTTTTTCCTTCTACTCTCTGTGGCAACAACTTAACAGTGTTTCAGACCGCGTGGAACCACATTGCCCTTAAGTGGCCAAATCGGGTGCAGCATGAACAGCGCTCCCAATAAAGGCACACACAAACAAAGGGAACATAGTATAAAATAATTTAAATAAAATCGATTTTGGGACATTTAAAATCGATTCTGAATCGTACTAAATGAGAATCGATTTTTTGGGCACACCCCCCCTACTTGTTAGCACTGTAAATGTGGCAATTCCTCCAAAACATATATCAGACCAACAAAAGACGATTCGATTGATACATTTCTCAATATATTTTTAAGTGGAATGATTCGATTGAATTAAAGTCCATCCATTTGCATCTTTTTAAATCAAAACCAATTTTCCCAAAAATGTGGTAGAAATTTTTGGAAAATGTGTCAGTCAACAACGTTAACCAAGTTTGAGTATAGTTGATTATCAAAAATTGCTATGATTGTGCAGAAATTATTTTTGATTAGAGCAAAGAGGAATACTGCTACTTGGCTGACTCCAACGGCGGTGCTGTCAATTTGAATAGTGGGTGGTTTGAAGCAGAGCGACATGTGGAGCTTAAGGCCTTCATCCACGCATATCTCCTCTACGACACAACTCCTCCGGCAGCATTATTCTGCTCAATACAAGACCGGCATGAAAAAAAGTTCAGAACAGATTTCAATGCAGTATATGAACGAATGGGACAACCTTAAACACTAAGTGAATAGAGTGAGAGCGCTGATCACATGATGTTTAACAATATTTGCTGGAATATCCAACTGCCTTACTTGAGCCCATCCCAATGTTTTGTACTCAGTTACATAATATTAGCACAGCCCTACTAAGTAACAAGCATGTCAATGGAAACATGGGATAAAAACAAACATTTACCACACTGGCATATATTCATCAGACACAGTGACTTGACTGGGAGGAAAATCACATTCACAGCACTGTAAAAGCTCGCTGGAAAAGAAGCCAAGAACCCCTGGGAAACGTTCCACTCAACAGCAGGATGGGATAAATCAATCCTCCATTTTAACACGACTAAACACTCGACTAAATCAGTGTATTCATGTGTGAGGAAAGTTGAAAGACGCTCTTGGGCCTTTTCATCGCTATTATCTTTAGGCATATGTGGCCAAGGACAAAGAAGAACCCACCGATGTGTCGGCATTTGACCCTTCCACTGCCACCTCCGAAACGGCCTTCGCTTTAATAGCTGGAATACTCATTTCTGAAATGCCTTTGCGCTCAATTCTCCAGATATTCCTTTCCTGGCCTCATTTTCACAGTATTTCCAGCTGCAGTTATGTTAGCGTACGGATCACTGGATGGCTCAGGCAAGACTATTTTAGACTCTTTCAGGTTTACTGTATTCCCTCTTTGGGAAACATCGTCCTCTACTCCTCCGGAGAGGACATACATCCAATTTTCCACAATGCTTTTATGGATCTATTCACAAATCAAAACAGTCCTTTTGCTAAATTTGTGGAAAACTGCTTGTTTTATGATCACCCTAACTCATTACTGACATTGCGCGAGAGCATGACTCAGAAGATGTGCTGTGTCCTGGTGGAAAGTGTGGGACTGTGGGTGGTGATGTGGGAACAAGAAAAAAAAAAAAAAAGACACACTACTTTTAAAAAGCATTTCCGGCATTGCTCACCCACACATTTGTCATATTCACATCGCTCAGCCATTTGTGAGCCTTGTTGTGATACTGACATACGCCAGAACATCTTCTCTATGCACACAAACAGGGGTGTGTGTGGGGGACTCAGAGTTACAACCATGACATTCCACCGGGAAATTCCCGCAGGCGAGCGAGCAAGGGTGGGTGTAACGAAGAGTGTCGGACAAGAAGGTGCTGAACAGTTTCCAGCAGGGCAACATATTAACTCGTGCCCACCGCTGTGCCACTAAATGGCGTATCCTATTTCAACAATGGCCTTAGCTGCAAACAGCTGGAGAGCACATGAGCAAAAAGGCTTGATACATCTGCAGACTGGTCCTATCTCGCCAACTAACCGGGTGATGGATAACCCTGCCAAGGTTTCTTACACGTGTCACTGTAGTTAATATAAGCACAAAAATCGATTTGGTCCGCCTTAATACAAAGAAGTCTTACCCAACTCTGTGACTAAAAACAAGCGGTGACATTTGAGTTCAACTCACAATTTGGGAGGGTAAAACCCTGATGTGGTTTGTGTTTCAATCACGGGGGGGGGTAGGTAGGCCGCATGATGATAGACGTTGAATGGCGTGACAGAGCGCCAATGAAGTCAACAAAAAAGAGGACACCGTAAACAAAGGGCTAGATTTCAAGTGATTCAACTCTGAATGTAAATCAGCTTCAAATGGAAGTCACCCACTCGTCAAAACAGTATTTTCTAATTCATATTGTGTTTGTGGAATATGAATTAAAGCAGCAAAATCCACCTGTTTGTGATCCATCTCAAGGGGCGGCCATTTTGCCACTTGCTGTCAACCGAAAATGACATCACATTTGCTCAACCAATCACAGCTCACCTGTCCTTTGAAGTGGAGCCGTGATTGGTCGTTATCTGAGCTCTGAGCAACCGCGATGTCATTTTCACTAGACAGCAAGTGACAAAATGGCCACCCCATGAGATGGATCAAGACGGCTGGATTTTGCTGCTTAATTCATATTCCACAAACGCAATATTAATCAGAATGCTGTGTTTATTTTATTTAGACTAGCGTAGGCGCGTATAACATATTATTATAAAGGAAAAAAATGGGTTGACTTCCCCATCATCTAGAAGCGTGACTGCCCAATTTTGAGCCAAACAGGGAATGTGGTCTTGAAAATGAATACATAAATAATGTTTCTTTGTATCAGCAACATCATACTTGTATGACTAAAATGCCAATACGAGATGGAACATTATACACTCAAGACACAAGTTATTGATGTGGCCTTAAAATCTTTAGGCTCTCAGAGCAACTTTCCTCTGCCTGCCTTTTTTTGCTTAAGGGGCAGGGTTAGCGGCTAATCGTTTCAAAAAGTCCCTTAATAGAAAATAAATAAATAAGTGTCTGCATTCCAAAAAAGTGCAATAAAAACGTGTTTGATCTGATGTCTGCCTGACTAACTTACGCCATTTTTATCAGTAAAGAGAATATCAAACAAGTTATGAAATAAGAAATGTTTGAAGTGACTTGATTGAGCATAATAATTGCGTGTGTACACAATATATAAAAAAACAAGCGAGTTTATGTTTTGAACTTCTGCGTGGGCGATGTAATCTTTGGAGAATTACACCCTGGCGGGATTAGAATTAGCTCTGATACAGTATCTTACCAAAGTAGTCAGCTTTTGGTTGAGTATTCATCTCCTTCTCCAGACGATTAGTGAGGGCCTCTAATTTCACTTCAGCAACTGACGGGCCCCCCTGTTCTGGCGGGGGCTGTACAGGCTTAAAAGAAGATGCTTCAGCACCGATGGCCTTCCCAAAGCTCGGTATCTGACTCTGATCTTGACTCTGGCTGAAGCTTTTGGAGACATTGCCAGGGTTTATGATGGCAGACGTGACCTGGACTTTGGTTTGAGGTGCTTCAGAAGACACTTGAGAGGACGTCACGGCGGGGCCATTCAGACTGGAAGACGTTTTTGAAGTCGGAGCAGGCTGTATCGCAGGTACATTGAAATTGGCTCCTCCTGTGAAGGCGCTCAGAGGCAGTGAAGGAATGAGGTCTGTTTTTTCTTTGGGAAAAGCTGAGGCTGTCGGACTCGTTGGAGATGCCGACTGACGCTGTTGCGGGGATGCAACGCCGCCCTCGGACAAAAACTGGGGATTGTGGCCCTCTCTGGATGGGGCCCATAGAGCCGGATGACGAGGTTGCATGGGTGCACTGTGAAAAGTGTTTCCTGGGTTGGGGGCGGCAGGGGTGATGTTCTGGTACGAATGTAGGTCTGAGCGCTCCTTATAATCATAATTGTTTCCGTAGCCATACGCCCTGCTGACTGGAGGCTCAGGCTGAATGGCTGCATGGTTCTTCTGACCGTCAAACTGAGAAGAATGACCCCCAGATGATAACGGACCAGACAATATTGGAGGTTTTGCAGCAGTTTCAGCTGGCTGCCTGGAGTTATTGATCGGCGGCCTGTCTTTAGTGTAATACGCATTGTTGAGACCTCCATTCATTTTTAAGGCCTGGTTGTTTCTTGCCATTTCCTCTTGCTGTTTCTGCATGTGTATCCTAGTCATTTTTGAAGCAAAAACTCTTCTCGTCTCTTCAAAATCGGGATTATTTCCTGCATCCCTCCTCGTCCTATACAATCCATCTCTGGATGCTTCATACATGTTTAAATCCTCTATAAACTTACTTGCCTCCAGTCCTAAATCCTCGTATTTATCCATTTTGGAGGTGGTATGTGGTCGACTAAAAAGGAAAAAGTCCAGGTAAAAAAAAAAAAAAGTTATATATCCAGAGTGAAGTAGTCGTTTACAGTTAGCGGTCCAGACCGGGAAATACTACGGTTCAAACTTTTGTCCGTTACAGCCAACTTTCTTGTTCCAGCGTTTGCTTCAGTCTCCTCCTCGGAGCGTCTTTTCGTGTGTCAACTTTGTCGCGAACAAGCCGCCGTCTGTCTGCTTTTCAACTAGTCGATCCCGGTTCTGATAGACGGTGGGCACTGGCCCCCCTCCTCTTCCTCCTCTTCCTCCTCTTCCTCCTCCTCCTCCTCTTTCCTCTCGCCGTCCACTCACTCACTCACTCACACTCGCTCTCATTCAAAACTTCAACCTCTTTACGCTGTCAACAAAAGTGCCCCAAAGTACTTTAAAGAGCCGTTAAGTTGTCGCCAAGTGGTTAGTTTGGCTGGAACGGACGGTCCGGGTCCTCGTTGCCGTCGTACGTGTCAGCCTGAGCGTAGCCGGTGGACGGTTAGGACTGGAAACAAGGAGCAGATTGTTTTTTAAAGGCGCAGTGCTGCTTTTTAATTGCGACCGCAACCACTGCAACAGTCATGCGGTCACGGTAAATATAACTGAGACGCGTTTAATTCAACATGAACACCAACGACGCGATTTTGTGAGAAAGATATTAAGACACTTTCAATTTTATGCTCTTCGGACTTCTATTCACGTTGTGTGGTCAGAATTTATAGAATTACGCATTGAAGTCAGCGGAGAAACTAGGCGTTATTGTGACCATTTTTTGGCGTTTTGTTGGTTCTGACCAAGTCATTTCAAAATAAAATACTGCCCACGGGTTTTAAACCGAATTAAAATATACATATATATACACATTTGTGAGATGCTTATTATAGAAAACTATTAGGGAAACATTTACATTAAAAGTTAGGATAACATATTTCACAATATAGTCCCCTGGGTCATTCCAGAATTCTGTTAAGAAATGTAAAATAATACATGCACAAAACAACTGAAACATGCCCTTGTTCTATCCAGTTATTCTAAGAAAATGTAAATGGTAATTCCTTTATAATGAAGAAACAGATTCAGAGAAGCAAGATATTCCCCATCCATGGCCTTATTTGACAGAATTTTTAGATATTGTGGGCTACCAGAATGACGCTTATGTTGTCTTGTGCCATCTAAAAGTGCTTTAAGCATTCAAAACTATGTCTAATATGAAAAATATATACAAAGAAGATGTATTTTTTTTTATATTTGCCCATTTTTGTCGGGTTACATCAGAAAAGCTATGTGATCACGTTTTCATGGCATGAAGATCGAACCAATTAAGAGTAAAACTACTTTGTATGTAGAGAAACTTTTTTTTTGGTGCAAAGTCATCAAAACAGCTATTGTTTAACAGAAAATTTTATTGAAGCCGTTTTTAACCATTTTTAAAATCATACAAGTATTTTTGATTTAACTTTTTATAAGTTACCAGCCTAGTACATGTTATAGTACATATTACTCCTTGGCACTACTTGGTATGATGATTTATTACTCTGAGTGGTGGTTGGCATCTCTGCCTCACAGTTCTGAGTTGTGTGGTTTGAATTTTGGCTCGCACTCCTGTGTGGATTTTGTATGCTCTCCCCATGCTTGCATGGGTTCTCCAGGGTACTGCACACGCTACAAACAGGCGGATTAGGTTAAATAAACACTCTAAATTGTCCATTGGTATGCACGTGAGTATGAACAGTTGTTTCTGCAATTGGCTAGCGACCAATCCAGTGTCAACTGGGTACACTCCGTGTGCACCCACTACCCGATCTAGGACAAACGCTATAGAAAATGGATGTTCCTAAAATGACTGTTGATGGTTTTTGAGATTTGTGTTTTAAATGTATGAAAAATATAGTACTAAGAACAGAGCTCTGGGGCACACCATGTGAGACAGAAGGAAGTCGGGCTATTGAGGGCCTTGAAGGGGGTGAGAATTAAACATTACACTATGGGAATACCAGTTTGTGGCTAAAGTACTACACTCCTATTTATGGCAATAGAGAGTTAAAATGATAGGTATTATTTAAAATCAGTGAAGTATGAATAATGCCCTAAGCAGTTGGAATAGGGTCAGTTAAAGTGTAACCAGAGCTTCCCTTGAGGTAACTTTCAAACTTTTTCCTTTTCATCATTTCAAGGCAAAGCAACGCCACAATCGGTATGCATGGGTGTGTTAGACTTGGTGGTTGAGGTAGGCTATTTACAGGCCCCTCTGTTTCGGCTGAGTGATGTCACACATTCCAGCCCGTGACCCCTCCACATTGCATCGTGAACCTCGCTGGTGTATTGTATAAGCCACCATAATAGGCTTTAAATCCCAGCTGAGGTGACAACGAGGTAGCGGGCTGCAGCTTTAATTAAAATCGTAGGCTTTATAGGGCACCACATCAGTATAGGTTTGGGGGAATAATCGCTGTTATGCAACTTTGCCTTCAAGCAAGAAACGTTCCTTCACATACTGTATGCTCATCACCGCACTTGTGGCTTGTGAAACTCAGAGAAAGGAGTTCAAATGCTAAGCTAGCTTTATTTGTTAAGAAAGTTGAGTCAAACAAAAAAATACATCTTTATATGTCTCATTCACAGCTCACACAAGCAAATGGGTAATTCATCCACTATTTAAACATGTTTTTTTTAAATAGCACTAGGGAATGAATTTTAAGCAGTTCAAAGGACTTTATCACAAAGCTGTATTCATCATAGCTTGCAACTGCGTGGCATTCAAGGTCATGAAGTGTACCATCCTATTCCTCTATGGGTAGAATTTTGTAGCTCATCATGGATAATTCCTGCTGTACATCTCAAGTATAAAGCAGAACTATAACTGTGTGAGTCACTGTGGTATGTTCAGTGATTCTGGTTGTCATGGCAACTGCCGAGCTGACATTAACCGTGTAAAAATGACTCTGGGGGTGCCAGTGACAAGATTCATTATGATAAGAAATGTCTTAAAAGGCCCATTTTTAATGTATGTATACATATTCCCACATATGGTGACCTCATATCGGGAAATATTTCCTGATGACAGTTAAAATGGCCCCGTGACATTTTTCAGAGAAAATTGGGCTGTCAACTTTTTGTTCAGGGTGTATAATTGCAGACCATTTCATTGTTAACAAATGTTGCTAGAAGGGAAGAAAAAAAGAAGAAGGTGGGATAAGCATTTTGATCCTACCAAAGTGGAAATACCAAAGGTATTAAATCAAATTCTTCATTCAGTTTTAAAGTGTAAAAAGGCACAACTTCCAGAGGCAACACCTTATTTTTAGCACTCTCACTTGCTGCACCGTGACAACAATTAAACAAGCAGAATGTGACACAACAACAAAAAGAACACAGACGCTTTGCTTCCTCCCTCTTATAATTCCTGCTGTCTTTTCCTGTTATTCTCTCTCCCTGTCTGCTTTTCCCGTCACCTGATGCTGACAGATAGAGCTCGGGAATATGGGAAAAAGTTCACCGGATCAGTGAGGAATGCTCAGTTTCAGCTCCTGTCTGCACGTTTCCAATTGCTGGTGACTTTCTTAACAAAAACAAGATCTTTCTCTACAGAAATTTCTGAAATGGCGTGATTCGAACAGTCAAGAACAGAGCTTCTGCAAACATAAAAATAGAAGCACTTCCTCATCCAAGCCCCGGCTGTGTGCTGATGGAGAATGTCTTTCTTCCGTTACATACTGGACATCAAATATGTCAGCAAGTTAAAGCGTGTACATTGATTCAGCCAATTAAAGACAAGCTTTTGGGAGTACACACAAAACTGTTCTGTTGGAGCATGTGATCGACAAGGAAAATGCTAACGGCTAGCCCAAGGCCTTGTGTCCAATATGGCGGCAACGAGAAGTCCGGCAACGAGAAGTCCGGCAACGAGCGTCTCTGATGTGACTCAGGGGATGATGATGTGAGAAGACATTGCTGGTGCTGGTAGTGGTGTCATGGGAATCGAGGGGAATCTGAGCAATGATTGGAATCTTGAGTAGTAGTCCGGTTTTTGTGGGAAAGTCAAGAGGGCTTGACAAAATGGGGAGAGGATTAATAGTGAGCCATGTTGAATTTCACGTTAATTTTTTTGGGGGGGAGATTGAGAAGACATGTTCTACTTTTCAAGATTTTAATAAAAACATGAAAGCAACCAATAAAATATATTTACATAATATTTAGTTGCAAAGTGACCCATGATACATTCTAATATTTTGCCAACATAACAGCGATTATTGGTTAAACAAATACATGTCGATGTAACCGAAGAAGTTGCTAAAACAAACCATTCAAAATAAATAAAACACTTTGTTTATTATTTTAATAATAATAGTGTGTTCACCAAGAGTGAGGGGAAAACCTGGTTTGTTGCAAAGTATATGAAAATGTTTTAGGTATTAGTACCAGAAAAATATTGTAAATCATATCTGTATTAAAAAATGGTAAATTAATTTCAGTCACAGGCCAAATTATAGTTAGGGTTACCGTCAGTGGCTCATCATATTACTACATATTTAAAAAAAAAAAAAATGCTTGCACTATCGCAACGTTATTAAAAGTGACAATAATTTGCAATTGTGGTACAGATTTGAGCAAAAAACATGATGTAGTTAGTTGCACATGATTTGCTTTAGCTGGCCACATCTGGCTCTCGGCCCTCGAGTTTTATGATGTGCTTTTAATGTTTTAAAATATTTATGCATACTTGTGTTCCAAAATGGCGGTCAAATGGGAACAACTAGGTAAGTCGACTTTAGACAGCAAAGTACGTTTACCTAGAGCTCATTATGTCATTGAAGCATATATTTACATTTAAATGTTAAATTCATCGTTTGCATCATTTAGACTGTTTAGCAAAATTAACCATGATTGTTTTTCATCTGGAAAAAAAACCTATGGAAATTACCGCAATATTAATATTTACTCGTAATATTACTTTTCAGTATATACCAGTCTTTTTTTTCTTCTTCACCACCAGGCAAACGCATAAGCAGTCAAACGTCATTCCTCGACTAGGAAATTGATGAGGGCAGTCCGGGGTGAGAGGATGGCTCTCTTGATGTGCAGCTCCCTGAGAACCGTCTGTCCGAGGGGGCTCTCCATGACCAGCTTCTGCACCTGATCCAAATCTTTGGACACCAGCATAGGCACCGTCACCTTCCCACAAACTTTGTTGTTAATCTGTGGGTGACAATTGAGACACAAATCAAACCCAACATAACGCTAAGATCATTCTTTGGCATACAAATGAAATGATCTCTTTATACATGCAGTGGACGCTGCCAACCTATAGTTAGTGGTAGTTTAGAGGAAGTGTGTTCAGTGTTCTAGATTCAGAAGCAAGTGTACACAATGCAAGATTTCCTGTGTGGGATGCCGTCTTTGGAAGCATTCGCTATTGTGTGCGTGCATGCGTGCGTGCGTGCGTGTGACTTGGAGGCCACTCAGGCATGGCGTCCCAAAGTATGTGATTAGAGGACACAAGCAGCGGATGAGGAAGCCCACAAGAGAGGACTCTTGTGAGTCAAATCATCACCAGCCAGCAATATGAGCTCAAATAAATATTCACTGTGCACACGGGGAGGTAAAAAATGAAGTAAACAACCGTAATATAAACGCATCAAAACATATTTTTTTCAAGTAAAATAGCTGGAAGTTGGCTTACATTATTTCACTCATCTTAAATATCTCATCTTAGAAGCGCCAAGAGTCAGCTGAATGTGTTTATTTCACATCACAATTGTGTTTGTCTATGTGAGAAAGAAAAAATATTAGAAATGCAGCTAGAGACAAACCAAAAGATTAACTAATTTACTCGCAAAAACGTATAAATACGTTCTATTTCAAATATAACCATGGTCCCAAAAACGTATTTATACGTTTTTATGTTTGTTTATGCTAGAGCATACAGAAGGCTTTGATGCAGCCTCTGAACTGAAGAGGGACGCTTGAAGAACGGTAGTTATTACAAAAACGGCCATCAGGTGGCAGCAGAGTATAAGAGATCAACCAGGGCCATGTTGCAACGAGCTGTTTTCACCAGTGAATAATGATGAAACTTTGCTATATCCTAATGCTAATTGCTGCAAAACGGAAACAGATAGTAATATCCTTTTTTTTTCTGATGAAAGAAGAGACTCTAATGTCTAATCTTTCTTTTGGTAGGTTCTATGTTTTTTATAGCAATAGAACACAATATTCTGCCTGCCTTGCAAAATCAGTCAAAACCCAGTAAAACAGCCGGGAGCAAAGGGGGTTGCTTCAGTCAAAACGTCTGGGAGAGAATGAGTTAAATAATACTCATCTGCAGCCACTTTCAAAATGGTGACCACTTGTGTAAGCCAAAATCAAAATGTGAGTGTGTCAGTGCTTGTATTTGTGTTGTCAGTGTTAGCACGGGCAACAGTTAATCCATGTAAATTATTTACCGGGAAATTCTTTGATTATTTGAGATAATCTTTTGGGTCCCACAGTGGACATATTTGCAGGAAATGCCTTTGAAAGCAATTAAAGACAACAGACAAGACAGCAGCCAAAATCAGTTGTAAAACAAGCTTCTTACTCATTGACCAACTTGTTTATTTAGTTTTAAGTAGACTTGACATGCAGACGCATAAATACACACACACTCAGACATGCACACGCACTAGCTAATCATAGGCTCTTTTTAAAATTACATAGCGTGGATGTATTCATGGATGCTGACTTGAGCTTTGAAAGTTGAAATGATGGTGGATTAGAGGACAAATGCGTTTGCATGTGACATCAGCGATGTATGTCAACAAAGGAACAAATGTGCTGATGCCAAAGTAAAACCCTACATCTTCCCCCAAAAAAGGACAATTAAGGGAGACAGTTTGACTCTCTTATGACAAAAAAACCCATCTGGTTCAATGTAAAAAAAGACACAAGCCACATTAACGTTTGTCTGTGTGATCCTACCCGCACAGAAACGTCCACAAAGTCAGGCGCCTCCAGGTAGTCGGAATCCACAGTAGGCCAGGACTGAGACAAAACGTTGCCACCCCGCTGGAGAGCGCTGCTGATGGGGTTGTTCACCTGGCAAAGACCTGAACGAGATGGAACAATAACAGTGTGACTCCATCTAATAACACACTAGTGACTAATATTCAATCTAAATTGAGTTAACTTTCTTTTAAAGAACCTTCATCAGACTTCATATTTTAGTCACAGAAAGGAAGGAGAGCGAGAGTGAAAGCACAACATGTTATCAGACATCACATGAGATTTTATGTTCGTAAAAAAAATTTTTTCCAATCACAAAAGGTGAACATGTGCTATGCAATCTTTCCTTCCAGTCAGCTTCTATCAAACTGTACTGCAGAAATGCTGTGCACGTGTGTTGTGCACAATGATAGGATGTTGTCCTTGATAGGGAGAGGGAAGCGGCCACGTGAGGAACCAAAGATGACGCTCGGTCTTCCTTCCAACTGTTTGTTTTCTACACTGGGCCAATAGATCACAGCATGGCTTTCATTAGAAGGACACAATGTATTTTAGGTGAACTCGACCACAGAATCAGATATTTGACGACAGATGGTTACGTCATTCTTGTGTATAAGAAGAAGGAGCCGTGTCAACACTTCCTCTTACTGCATGATGTGCTAACCCCATGTTTGAGCTATGACAGAAAAAAAATACGGAAAATTGCTAAATCAAGATCATTTTAAAACTTACCAATCGCAGTAAGTAAAGCGCAAACATCCAAAAACAGTGAGGCGCTGTGGAGCTCCAATCATTTCCTAATAAAATTTGCACTTAAATCTCTCAAAAATGTAATAAAACCCAATCAATGTAATAATATCGCCAATGTAATAAAATAAAAAAATCCTGACTGATATTGTACATTATCATTTTTTATGTGTTACCGAAAACCTAATTCTTTATTGCATTATTGATAATTCATCACATTTTCAGGTGGGTCATTTTTCCCCAAAACTGATCATGTAAACTTGTAGTCAACTTTGAAACATTTACCGTATGTACATTTTTTTTATTGTAATCCCTTCATACTGTGTCGAGCAAAAAATAAAAAACAAAAGTGTTAGGATGAATATGTGCAATATGAGTTCACATGTATAACAGAAAGTATGGTGTTTCACAGGGTTCAATAATGGGGCCTCTGCTGTTTTTATTGTGTCTGCTGCCCCTGGGTTGCATCTGAAGAAAACAGCTGTGTGTTTTTTTTAAGTGCTCTATAACTATACAACGGAGTTGATTTGTGGGAGTCAGCGTCCTAACTGCATAACTTGCAATGCCAAGTTGAGGAATTTTATTCCAGCACAAGTAGCTATCTAGCAAAAACGTAACACGTCCTTAAGCTGCATGGAGATGAGGAATACAAAAACATAACCTTTTTTTATTTTTTTTTATTCAAGGCAAAGAGAGAGAGATTCAATGAAAAGGCTCCTCTCCCTGTTCATTTATATTAGCAGTTTTGAAGGGGGGAAAAAACCCCCACCTAAAAATGTAATCAGGTTGTACATTCTCGGTAATAATGTTAGTACAATATCAGTCAGAATTTGTTATTACATTTTAGATCACGTTAAGTAAATTTGATTAGATTTTTAAGAACTTAATTCATTATATGGTGTCGCGCTCCATACTCGTGTATGTTTATTAATTACCAGGTTATTTTAGGCTTCACTGAAATGAAAAGCTTGCATGATTGGAGCAATTCTCCATTCATGCTATTGTTCTGTATTTACATTCAACCAAACAAATTAAATAAGTGACCCAATAATTTGGTGGAGGGATAATTTTTTTTATACAGACCCACCTGCCCAAAGTTCAGAAGCCAGGTGAGGTGCCAATGGTGCGGTCATCATAATCAGTGTGGCTAGAGCTTCTTCAAACTCCACACTGTGCTGCACCACACTCACAGTTGCACTCTGGACACAGACACATACGTAACGGTAGTTAGGGTGATGCTCACTGAACTCAGAAGAGGCAGTACAGTGTTCACTCACACTCAATGTATTGCTAAGTCCCATGAGGCGAGAAATGCCCGCATTGAACAAGAAGTCTTTCGTGAAGTAGGATGTGACCTAGAATAAAAAACAACACACGGATAAAAAAAAACTAACAAAACAAAACAGATGAACGGTCAGTTATTCAAACGTTTATAGTCAGTGGTGTTATGTTCCTGTTTTAAATTAGTCCCATCTTCAGTCATTCACTTGACTGGGGATTGGTGCTGCCTCTGAAGAGAAAACAACATGCCCTAAGGACGCACCTCCAGCCTGTTATTGCCCGCTGAAGATACTCAGCCCCGAGTAGGTCAATAATTCCCAGCTTAACCCACTGGGAGGAGAAACCCCTTTAGGGAAGGGGCTGATCACTGAGGCTTTTTCCGAGGGTTGAATCAAAGCACAGCCTTGGCTTTGAGCGCTTAAGGGTAACAGGCCTGATGTCCTATAAAAGCTGCAGCCTTGAGGGGCGGAGAAAGAAAATCCAACCTGGCAGGAATGGACATCTATTTATAAAGTGTGGGAGCCACTGAGTAAGTTTTAAATCAATTTTTATCCAGTCCTCCCTCTTCGCCTGTACTCCGGGGGTTTCAGTACAGAATGGACGATCGGGTGGCACAGGCATGTAATGATTGGCATATTAATCTTGTGTTAATTAATTAATCTCGCCATAACTCATCTTGTGGTGGACTCGAAGTCAAAACATACAAAGGTGAGAGAAGCAGTGGGTAAATCATTCCTCTTGGTAAAGTAGGATGGACATGAACGCTGACACTTTGAAATCAGGCTAACTACTGACCCCTACTGGTGACAACTGTCACTACCTCTTGAATTGCATAGTTCTTGTTCCCCCAGATCTTCCTGGCCTCTGCCAGCTCTTTCTTTTTCAGCAAGGAGGGGTTCGGGACGTCACCGAGTTGCCGAGCGCCTCGCAGCTTGGTCACAAGCTGCCACAGTCTGCACTGCCAACGTAAGACCCCAGGAAGAGCATCCTCTGGGAGGGGGGGTTAATTTCATGTCAGGATTACATTCATTTGCCTGGAAACAAACAAATATCCAGCAGCTAATCTTCTCACGTTTAAGATTCCAGAGGATGTCCTGTTCAGGTGGGGCGGCATAAAGGATGTAGAGTCTCACTGTGTCCACACCGTACTGTTGCACCACCTCCTGGGGGTCCAGACCATTGTGTTTAGATTTGCTCATTTTCTCCCATGTCACCTCCACACGGCCGCCTCCTAACGCCACTGGCTCTTTTTCTAACAGGTAGGAAGAGTAGAAGGTCAGTGACAATGAGGCAATTTCTCCACTGTAGGTATTAGCCTTCAACTATTTTCTTATCACATTGAGATAAGACATTTAATTATCTGACAAACCTGGTTTCAGTCATGGAAAAGTGACTGAATATACTTAAATCAACTCAAAAATTGTCTTTACAATACAAACAAACAAACAATTTAAATAACTCAACAACTAATAAATTAATTAAAGAAGTGGGAGCAAAAGCATTTGTGTGAATGCTTGACACTCAGTACTGAAACTGACTAATTCGCTACAAGCAAATCTATTGAGAGTATCTTTGCTGACATGCATGTAAGACCTTCCCTCTCTGTAAGGCACTCTTGTCTGATTCTATCCTTGGACTTTTGAAAGCATTCAAGCAAATAACATTGCAACAAACAACAACAAAAGAGGAAAAATACTGCAATTACTGCATCCTTACTGCTTTTGAGCTAGCATCTGTTAATTTTAAGCAGCTTCTTCTGACAAAATCACATTCTCTATGTGTCAGATTCAGTCTACATGCACCTGTGAAGTCTATCTCTTCTCTCTTTAGGTATTGGCCGCTGTCTGCTCGTCTGAAAGTCTGGCCTTTGATCAGACCCTGGACAAGTAGCTTTCTGAAAGGCTCCCTGTAAAAAAAAAGAAAAGAAAAAGAAAATGGATGGCACATTCGTGTACAAATTATGTGCACACTAACAGAGCTGACATTGAACAAGAAAGCCGACCTGTGCGCCACAAGCCCCTGGTCCTTGCAGAAGTGACAGAGGAAGCGAGCGTAATACAAATGCATGACGGCGTGCTCTTTTCCTCCGATGTACACATCCACAGGCATCCAGTGGTCCACTAGGTGGCGCTCAAAAGGCCTTAAGATAAGATTTAGAGAAAAACAAAAAGAGAAAGAAAAATATTTTTGTTGTGGGTGTTACAATTAAACCCGGAAGAAGTGAACAACATCTTTTTTATGTAACGCATATGACTAACTCACACTTAACTTATCTCGTGAGTGAACTACAAAAATTCACAATGAAACTCATGAACAAGGTGGAGGCACAGGTAAGGTTTATAAATATTTTATGTGAGCTCCAGTGTGATGTAACCCAGAATGGATAAGGGAGATAGTTTTGTTTCTTTTAACTAATTTGCTCCTAAAAACGTATAAATACATTCTATTTTAAATGTTTTAAATGTCCCAAAGACATATTTACACATTTTTTATGCTAGAGCATACAGAAGGCTTTGATGCAGCCTCTCAACTGCAGAGAAGGGTTGAGGAAATGGTAGTTATTACAACAACAAAAAAACGGCCACCAGCGCAAAAGAGATCAACCAGGGCCATGTTGAAAAAAAGCCCATTTACCCACAGTTCTAAACATATTTGTGAATAATTCCAATGCTAATTGCTGCAAAATGGAAACAGATAGAAATGTACTTTGTTTCCTGATGAAAGAAGAGATCTTTCTTTTGGTAGGTTCCATGTTTTTATAGCAATAGAACACAATATTCTCAGGAGCGAACGGGATTGTTTCAGTGAAAATGGCTGGGAGTAAATGAATTAAAATCAAACACATATTTTTTTCTGTGTGGAACAACACAATGTAGTGAAAATTTTGTGTGAGGTGCAAAACGCTGTTTTACTAGATACACAGAATCCGATGATGTGGTGTGTTTTTCGTCCCAGCTTTGATGACTCTTCCACCACCCATCTTATTACCAGAAAAGCGATTGTGGAGAAAGATATGACACGCGTGAGGACTGCATGTGGCTAGCTTTAAGGCTTGATGGTCAGCAGAGCGCTATCTACAGCATGTGTCACACATGGCTGTGGTAATTACCCTCCTCCACACCTCTCTGCCTCTCTCCCTCCCGTCTCTGGCGACTGGTGTCTGGTGATAATTGAACCATGGGATAAAGTTATGAACTCGCAAGGCTGAAAATAATTTGGCCTGTGAGTTGGCATCAGGCCAACGCTCCTCTAACACATCACAAAACACACTTCTGTTTCCTCCCTTCCTGCTTGCTTCTCTCAGCATGCTCGGCGTCCTACTTTTCATCACTTCCGTGCACGTAAGACTCAGCAGGCCGACTGTAATACACAAATAGTGTAATTGCTTTTTCTGTTATGCCATAATCTACCCTGCAAAAAAAAAAAAAAAAAGTGATGGGATGGGAAGTCCCCCGCAAACTCCTTTTAAAACTGCTTTCCGGCTCTGCCGAGAAGCTAGGGGAAAGGAAAATCTGTTTTGTTAAGCTTAGGGCATCACCAACATCCCAGCAAGTGACAAGCAGGGCTCCATAATCCCTATGGGCAGAGAGTTCAACTTTGTACGGATTTGTGTGTGCGTGTGTATGTGTGTTGAGTGTGTTTAGTGTGGATGTGTGCGTGTAAGTGGGTGGCGGAATATCCACAGAGGCTATAATATGCATGCTTGAAATAGCTAAAGTGGGAGAGTGGGTGATATTAGACAATCATGTGTGCAAGGATACACTTCCATATAATTATTTTAGGTGGATCTGCACAGCTTTATTAAATGCTGCCTCAAAGAGCTCCATCATTATTTCTGACACTATGAGAAACATATTTATTTTTTAGTATTGTGATTGTAGTAGTGTACAAATAGACTGAATCACATTGTTGTTTCTAAAATGGTTAAACACAAAAATGCATTCTGGGACACGTCAATTTTTTCCCATAAGAAATGCTAAAAAATGTAATCTACTAAAAAAATATATATATAAACTGCACAAGTGATTTGAGGTAACATTTTCACATTCATAATTATTACACTTAAAAAAAAAAACTAAAGGGTACATAGCATCTTGACGAAGGCGATTCGACTTAATGCCCCTGTCTACCTGTTTTGTTCAGTTTAAAAAAACAAAAACTGTTAAGATGTCTTAATCGAAGTTTAAAAACATCTGAAAGTTGTCACCTACTGGTGTTTTATAAGTATACTCAAACTAAATTATATTGGTGAACAATCTGGTGGGGGGGGGGATTCTGTTGAGTTATGTTGATTAAAACTAAAATTGCATTCAGGGTTCTTTTTTCTAGCACATCTTGTTCTCCAGATGAGCAAAATTCCACTGATTGGCTGTAGTAAGAAGAGCTGTTGACGATTGGACTTATCCACAGCTACATAGTAACTTGTTTGTGTAGTTTATGGTGTGAAGCTCCCTATAGGTCAGTACTATCGCTAAAATGTGACGTGATAAGAGAAAAACTGAAGTCTGTTTGGGATTCTGCACCCAAAAATTAGTTAAAGGACCTAACTCAACAAAAAAATGTGTTTCCAAGTATTATGAGTTTGAATAACAATTGGGTAGAAATACAGACAAAAATCAAAGTAAGCCTCGTTCTGTGACTGGCCTCCAATTTTTAGTGCAATATACCTGTCTTTGTTATGAGGGTCGATGTAACGAAAGTAATACCAGGCTGAGTCAACAAATGTATCCATGGTGTCAGTCTCCCTTTTTGCTGGGCCGTTGCATCTGAAACGAGAGCCACAAAAAAAAGACAGTAATGTGTGACAAGATCAATATTAAGTTTGTAAATTAGAAAGCTAACAGATGAGCGAACCCTAGTTTGTTTGAAATGGCATTTCTATGTGATAACTGTGTGAGTATGACGTTGCCTCCATCTGGCTGTGGAGGTCAAGCCTCTGTAGACAAGCACAGTTGAAAGCAAACTGGCACTGAAACATTGGTCCCATGCCCTGACAAGCAGGCTGTGCTAACAAGGGAATGATCGTGTATTTGTGTTGGAAATGTCACCTTGTGCCCTGTTTTACCCCAGCCAAACCGTATTTGCTTGCTCTGTGGACTGAATTTCTAACATAGCATTTGACAGAGGATGGGAGAAGATTTAAAAAAAGAAGCAGGAAAACAGTTGCAGTTGTTTACATTTATATAAATCAGGATGTGGAACAGTGAAGTCATCTGTTTATCACTTCGTAATGAGTCTCGGTAGAGTTTAAAAATGTCCCAGACTGCACACAAAAAAGGAAAAATAGATGCAGCTTTCTTGATGTATTTTCCAGTCCAACATTTTACTCAAACAAAATCACTTATGACACACACAAAGCCAAAACCCCTCGTGCATCCACCATATTAGTCTATATAGCAAGGCAGACGGTGATGATGAAATAAGACCATGAGGTTGCCTAGCAACAAGACTAACGCGTAACAAGGTTAATATTTGGAAGTCAGGTGTTATTTCACGAAAATGAAAAGGGGGAAGCCATGCCAAGGCTATCACCGAAGAACCCAAACAGACGCAGAGACATTAGAAAGGTTTTCTGAGTGTGGGAGATTTGGCACATTTTCGCCTCACACCAGACTGGACAATCAGAGGCCGGAATGTGGTGACTGGACAGACAGCTGGTACAGACTTCTAAAGATCAACTTAGATGACACACACAATTGTGATCCTGCTTTGATCCTTGAAAACCCCCCACAAATCCACTTTATTTATTCCACTGAGGTAAAATTCACTTTATATTTTAGCAAACTATGTTTTGTTATATGTAGGCTACAAGGTGTGGGGTGGGAGTCAAAAGGTCTGAAAACAGATGAAGAGGACGAGTCAGCAGCCCACTGGACTGTGAGTCTCCATTTGTTCCATCTTCATCTATCAAAGTGGTACCAACGTAGCTTGTCTCTACCTGGGAATTTGTGTACAACATAAACAGCTCCTAGCCAGGCTAAGCCGAGCCAGGGTTCAGTTAGCAGGCCACCTCACAGAGCTGCAGAGAGTTGAAGACGTGATGAGCACACAGGATATGACTTCCTCAAGGACAGATGAAGCTCCATCCCAGGCGCCCAGCTCTCATCACTGTGTTCTTCTGCGTTCCACTCAAACTTTAATTGGACATGCTCGACGAGTGAAGGGAACAAATTTCCACCGACACTTAACAACGGAGGGGAGATGGGGAGTGAGACGATAACAGCGCCTTCGCGATTACGGCCATCAATCACATCTGATGGGAGGAATTCTTGTGGCTTTGTGGAAGCTTGTGAACACAATCTGATGACTTGTGCCATCTAAGACTGAATGGGCCATTGTTTTAATCAACATGGTGCCATGGCGGTGATTAGTTTTATTGAGCCAGAAATTCGCATCACCGCGCCTCAAATCAATCTGGATTTTCAGGTTTTTCAAACACGGAGTTCATTCACAGCCACGAGATGTGCGTACATAAAATTTCACTCAAAAGTTGCCATATGTAAACTACATTGTGTCATCATCCCATGCTTCGCTCATCTTTTTTATTTTTATTTTTTACAAAACCCAATCAGAAACATACGGAGCCCCTCTGGTGCCATGGTATGATTTTTGTTTTTCTAATCTGTACCCACAGTTTAGCAATCTGTACTCCCAGTTTAGCAATCTGTACCAGCAGTTTAGCAATCTGTACCAGCAGTTTAGCAATCTGTTCCCACAGTTTAGCAATCTGTTCCCACAGTTTACTAATCTGTCCCCACAGTTTACTAATCTGTCCCCACAGTTTACTAATCTGTACCCAAAGTTTAGTAATCTGTATCCGCAGTTTACTCATCTGTACCCGCAGTTTACTCATCTGTACCCACGCACGGCAGAGGGGCTCCGTAGAAACAAAAGCATAATGATTTCAAAATTTGTAGGCTCCCACTAGAAGCTCCCTATGCTAATAAAGGGACCACCAGTCCTCATTTTGTCAAGACAAAATACAGTAATATAGCAACATGTTTCTGTTTTCATCCTGCAAACAAAATCATACAGCCTCACATTCTGCAATGTTCCATCAAAAGCAAGTAACATCCTCTCTATCTACCCTTTCTGCTTTCAATTTGCAACATGACACATTTGAGCAAAGCCACTGATCTGATAATGTGATTCTACTCAATGGGGTGATGGTGATTCAGAGGCTGCTTGTCTTGCTATCTTGCCTGCTTGCACGTCAGCAGGACCTGGAGAGTCTTGATCTGACTTAAAAAGACTTCAAGAGTTCAAGGGAGCCGAACTGCTGTGAAGCTTTAAAAGGTGGAAGCAATTAAAAAATATTGACAGCTACAATATGTTATGTAAGTTTTGTTTTTGTTTTCTGGGAGAATTTCCCATTTGGTGCACTTCCCATTGCTAATCTTAGAGGACCTAATGACTATCAAAACGCTTACAGGTTCAATAATATCAGCGAAGCTGAGATTTTGTTATTTGCATCTTAATGTTTTGTGATGAGCCACTATAAACTGTGTTAAAAATGTGCAATATGAATTCCCAGAATGCTATATTTTAATAAAAACAAACCTAAAAGAAGCAATGAGGTGCAAACCCAATATTTTAGCTACAATTAGACCAATTAAGCTGTCTTTGCGAAAATTACTCCCCTCTACTACCACTTAATGTGGTCATTAATTGTAAGTGATGCACACCTTGCAGCTGGAGAACTTATGACCTCCGTGCTGCACAAAAACACATTACGTTAGCAAGTTTTGATCTCAGGTAATGAGCTACAGCTGACAATCAGACCTGGCTGTTTAGACAACATCTCATTCGCATGCCTCTGTCTGTTTTTGCACTGCATTATTAAAAATAAATCTAGATTTTGCTCCCTGACAATATATTCAAAACTGCAGTATTTCTATATCGCATCAAAATAATCTTACCTTGGGCATTTGCAATTGACCCAATCATGGGCAGCCGCCAGTGGCGAAGCCCCCTTTCCGGAAAGACATTGTAGCTTTGGCAACGTTACTGGTAAATGCTCCTCGGGCACAGTAACTGGACCACAAGACCCACAATGCACCACAGGAATGGGTGTGCCCCAGTATCGCTGTCTTGATATCAACCAGTCCCTGAGCTTTGAGCTTGTAAGGTGGCCGCCCACTTTCAGCTCCCTGGCCTTCTCGGTAATGGAGTCAAAAGCTTGTGTTCTGGTGAGTCCTGAGAACTGTGTCAATCAGGAAGAGAATGAGAAAAGGGAAGAACAAGAGGTATTTATATTTCAATAGCATTGTATTTACAGTATGTAGTATTCAGACTCTGGAATAACTACGTATATGCCCACCAAGTGTGCAATTAATTAAAAAAAATATATACATTTTTTTGTGAGCTGCCTCTCCGTTTGTAAGCGAGCCGTTCAGATTCTGGCCCAATTGTGACATCACAATCAATAATTAATATTTCCACAGATTCTCCAACAATGACATCACATGACAGCTAACTTGGCGAAATTCTGGCATTTTCCTTCTTATCGGACTACACAGAAAGACGACCATGTCAAACCCAAAATCTAAGCAGAGATGCAGTGTTGTTAAGATGCACAGATGAACATCAAGCTGGGTACGGACATACCGATAATCGTTCCAATTTTGAGCACAATTTTCCCCTTGAAGTCAGGCCTGAATTTTAGGATGTCCTGACCAATTAACCTGGAGAACACAATTTTTGTTGAGTGAGGTCTGACAGCTAGCTGTTTTACACTCATTTTTTGACACAGAATTCAAAACTGATCTCAGTTTTTCTCTATCAAGTTTTTGAGCTTGTGGTTGGGCTAAATAATAATAAATAATAGTAAATTGTAACCGTTTAATATTTACAATCGCAAATCTTATTATCATTCTAAGCGAAGCGTACAGATACATGCGCATGTCAGATACACCTAGGAAATGTTAATGGCATCATTGCTGTGGTTGTCATCACCTTATCAGAGTTAATGACAATTTGTGTCCCATCTTCATGGCTCTTCAGAACATTGATCCACGTTAAATTCAACGTTTTGGCCACAGCCAAATCCTCCTCACTGCAGTCTGGTGTGCCTGGTGGACAAAGGTGCCGTGTGTACATAACACGAAAGACAACACAAATACATGCTTACAGAAAGGCAAACACTCAGCCCAGTTCTCTTGAGGATGCCGACAAGCCTCCCTGCCTTTAATGTTAAGTATTAATGTGACGCGGCTAATTGTTAGCAATCCCTTAGAGTCCACCGCCAGTCACTCTGAGATAAACAACTTGCAGCACATGGACTTGTATGCAACCCACAATACTGCATACAACCGACAGTTTGCAGTTCATGATGTTGAAAAATGTTTATGGCTGAATTTAATGTCTTGTTGTCGTTTTGACATTTACCTGAATATCAACGAAATGCATATAATGTAATTTTAGGTAAATGCACAATCACACAGCTAACTTACCAATCACAGTGTCTAGATAGCCATCAAATGCCTCTTTGTGAGATATAATCATAGGAACCTCGTGGCCGGTGAACAGGTTGACAGCTGTGACCTCTGTCAGGGAGTCTGCAAATAAGAGGGCAGGGAGTGAAAAAGCAGTGCTGCCTCCCCTTATGGCTAATTAACATTTTTAATTAAAAGATTATTTGAAGGAATCCAATTATCATACACCTTCAGTTTTTAAAGTATTTGTTTTCAAATATGTATATACTGTATTGTACGCTATAAGAGACATATTCTGTCCCATTGTTGCTCAGCAGTTGGCTTAGAGTTACAGTATGTTGTATTTTTTTTAGCCCAAGAGATGCAAGAGAACCAAAATGCCAACTGCTAAGGGCCTTATATATTAATATGCCGCTAAATTGGTGCCACAATAACGTAAGCACAGTTTTGCACAAAACAAACACATTCTTGAACGCATAAAAAGTTCTGTTCACAATATTTCCCATTCCGCATAAATAACATGCACTTTTACATAAGCCATAAACCAAAACGTCTGAATACAGTTCACAGAGATGCCCACCTCTGCCTGGCTGCCAGGCTTTTTCCAGCACAGAGCGGACTGAGCTGCTCCCATGCAGCAGTCTGTGGGAGGGCAGGATGGCCAGGTATGCTGCACCAAACACCGCCTCTGGGGAGAAGCTGTACGCTGACAGAGTCTCCCCCGTCTCCTCTCCACTCACCTGAGAAATGAGACATCATCATCAGGGAGCTTTTGAGTCAACGTGTAAACATACATCCATTTTCGGTATCGCTTATCCTCATTAGGGTCGCAGGTGCGCTGGAGCCAATCATAGATGATTTTGGGTGAGAGGTGGAGTATACCCTCGACTGGTTGTCAGACAATTACAGGGCATATTCAGACAAACAACCCTTCACAGTCACACATGTATTACTGTATACACGGGTGCGTGGTATACACATGACTTTACGGTAATCTAATTGTTTAAACTGCAGCTCCAAGACTGTTATTTGGTACCAACTAGGAGTGTCAAAATTAGTGTGTTAATTTTGAGTTAATTTAAAGTTCCTCTAACGCCACCATTTTTTTAAACACTTGATTAATGACCGCCCCTTACTTGGAAAGCCTAGACTGGGGGAATTCCATTTGCAACGCAGCAGACACGTCCATGTCAAAAACTTGCAGTAATAAATGTAATAATAATGCATATATTTGTGGAGACTGGGGTCAAGTTGTATTTTACAATTTTACAAATGTGCGGAATTTCACAAGTTACTTCATGTTAAACATTAGATCGCTCTGAATATGAAAAGAAAAATGCATTGAGCTGTCGCAGTCTTACAAATGCAAATATGCCACCTAGTGGCAGTAAAAATTACCTCAACACAAATCCATATCACACTCGCTTTTAACAGTACAGTACATCTTTTTAATTTTAATGAATTTTATGAATTATTATGGAATTACTGTATCAATGACTAAAAGATGCAGCCATATTTCTATTAGTTTAACATTTTTTCCACTTTTATGTTAACAAGAGTATGAAAACTTAGGAAAATATTTTAATGTACATTTTATTGTACAGATATAAAATTAGCAATTAATCGTGAGTTAACTATAGATATAATGTGATTAATTATGATTCAAAATTGTAATCGCCTGACACCCCTTATACCAACACATGATTTCAATACTCTGAGTCTCAATAGAAACACAAGAGATGGGAGCATCACACAATCTAAAAAGCAAGAAGCAGGTTGGTGAGAAAGATGAAAAACCATGGCTGAAAAGGACAGAAGTACTTAGTGAAAGAAGGTCAAGAGTGCCAAAGAAAGCAAGAATGATGAATGAATAAATAACAAGCAGAGACCCACCTTGAGTTTGAAATCAAAATAGCAGCCAGTGCACTCTCCAATCCAATTTGCCTGCATGGCTTTGACCCCGTACCACTCCGGAAGGTCAGACAAGCTGTCCAGAAGAGGCTACAGTGGAAGAAACAGAAAAATAACTTAAGACTTAGTTAGATGGAACTTTACTGCAATGCAAATGCTCAAGAGGGATTTGTTCACAGGATCACTGTTAACGTTCAAAAATATCAATATCAAATTCCGCCCGACTTTTTCTGACTCGCCTGTAAAATACAAACAGTCACAAACAGTTATTCTGCATGATGAAAAAAGGAACCTTTGCATATCAACCAAGCCCAAGTCAAAATGTCACAGCTGGGCAAAGGCCTGCGTTGTTATACTTCTCTATTTTCTTTTCAGACTGTCACAATCTATTACCCACAAGCACTCAAACTGTGCCACTCACCATTCATTTTGATAACATATTAAAATCTGAAACCACACACAATGGCTACGGTCATCACTTTCACGACAGCAGGACAAAAAACTAAATCCGGAAATTATATCACGGTCTGGGAAGAGAGAACATTCGTGTGCTACAGAACTATGATGGGCAAGGGCTGTCTCCATGGCAACCAATAAAAGCTGAAGCACTACTCAATATAGATAGCAAGGCCTAAAGCTGTTGCTGTGTGTGCGCGTGCATGTTTAAGCAAAGAAGCACATGCTTTGTCACCTGATTAAGTATTTTATTCAGCAACCAAAATTGTAAAAATTCTCATGGATTTATCTGATGCAGTCAACCAGAATGAAATCAAAGCTATAGGCTTCTAAATTGTACAGTAGATAAAACCTAATAGTCGTGAAGGATAGGGACCAAGCTCTGCCGCAAAAAAAAGTGTAAGAAATGTACCCCCAAATGTTTATGTTTAACTATTTTAATATTTGAACCCAAAAATACTGCACAGTGCACACCCCAAATTTTAATCTCAAAACACTATAATTTCAAACTCGTTTGACAAAAAAACCTTGAAAATAAATTACTTACAGAAGATTTGATTTAGCAAAAAAAGGCACCAGAATTGCACATATACATGCATATGAGACTCTTTGCAACATCCACTAATAGCCAGGCGGAAATTTGCTCCTCCCCAACGTACAAACATCTCCGTCTCTCAGAGATTCAGCACTTCAACAATACTTTGACACCAATTACTACTTTCCTATTAGACAGGGCAATGGCACCATTTGTGGCATTGTTATGCCTTACAAAAAGAGCACAAAAGTATGCAAATAAGTGGGATTTTCCTCAAATGGAATGATAGGTTCCATGGGAAAAAAAGGTGAATAGGTAACATATGAAACATGAATATTGAACCACGAATAGGTGTTCACTGTTACCATGCAAAATAAATCGCCCCGATAGGCATTGAGCAGCAAAGGTAATGACAGAGCAATCAGAGGACAATTTGGTAGCATTATGATACAATCTGTGAGATGCTCTCTCCAAGTCAATATGCCCAAAAAATACAATAGTCAATCACTGCATCTTAACCCAATAGAGCTTGCATTTTAACCCCAGAAACCCCCAGCTGCAGTAAAGGCCCGTAAAAAACATTTCAAATGAAGAATTCACCAGTCTGGTGAAGTCAATGGGTCACTAGCTTGATGCATTTATTGCAAGGAAAGGTTATTCCCCCAAATGTTAAATGTTATTCACGTTAATTTCATTTAATAATGTCCTTTCAAATACTTTTGATCATTTGAAAACTGTCTGGCTACAAACAAAAGCTACTGTGTCTTGAGTTGTTTAACACATTTAGATGAAATAAAAGCTTTTTTTTTTCTGATATTCATCTTTTGATCTGTAACCCAAATGTCTCCAGTATACAACAAAAACAAAGGAATAGACATTGCCGTTTCAATGTTTTTGGAAGGGACTGTATATCTGAAATGGATTATTTTCCGACAAAGTAAAATTGTATAACTTCCCTTGGACTGAACTACAGCAATATTGTGAAGGCTTGATTGCTCATTCACACAATAAATTATGTTTGATAGTGCATGACAAGCAATAAGTATGTCCACGAAACATTTTGAAATTCCACACAAATGAATGTCAAAATAATCAATCTTGGTAATGATTTTTGTCATCTGAAATCATCTCAGAAAAAAACCCCATTACAAGACACACTTCAGCATGAGTGCAGCATAAATATAATCTGAAATTAATGTTGTCTAGCAGTCATCATGAACAGGCAAGTGGGGGAAATGGATGTTGAGGAAATCACGGGCATGTTTGGCATGCTCCATTTTGTCAAGGCCTTCCTGCCTCTCCATCTGCCTCTCTCACTTCTATTTCTTAACACATTCTTCTTTCTTCCTTCCTTCCTTCCCACTTCTCCGTTTGTCAGTGAAAATTAGAAATGCGCGAACACATTGTCACAGTAGGCTGCTCCCACCTCCACTCATACCTCTGACATGGACCAGCATGGGCGACTTCAGCGGTGTCGCCAAGAAACGTGTGAGGTTTCGAATATGGAAATGATTGCTTTAATGGAGCCGTTAATGGCCAAGCGGTTTTTACAAGGCCTTGGATGAATATGTGTGTCACACTGACTGGGCCACCATTCTGGCTTCATCACAAGTGTGAAACACACATTGCCTGTCACTCACGGCTCAGAGATGGTAAGTCAGTGTTCATCTGTGAGTTTTGAGTGACAAGCAGAATCTCATGAACAAAACCGCCCTGCATTATTCATGCTCGTACAATCAAAGAGCAAAAAGTTACAACTAGCAATTATCACACCTACTTCAAATTCAAATTGTTTTCTCTAAAACAAAGGATTACTGGTTGATTGATTCATACACTTTTCTCTGAATGCTGACAAGCCAAGTTGCAAAACAAAAAAAGTCAACACCATAAATGAGTTCAAGTGGCGAAATTCCATAAAGAATTCACACAACTGTACCTTTCCGTAGTGTGTGGTCTTGATGAACCACTGAGTGAGCAACTTCTGCTCCACCGGAGCACCAGATCTCCAAGAGCGACCGTTTTCATCCACCTGCTCATCTGCCAGTACTGTTTGATCAATGGGGTCCCAGTTCACCACACCCTGAATAGTGCACATGCACGCACACATGCGCACACGCAAATTGTTCATGAAGAGTGAAAGCAGTGATTAGGAAGCAGCTTCAATTGAAAGAGACAGACCGTAGGCTCTATTTAAAGGTTGTCACACTTCATTACACATTATCAAAGGCTTTCTATAGAAGACCTAAAAAAAATAATCATTCCTGTCACTGTGAAAGACCAACAAAATGAATCATTATCCTTCCAAAAGAAACCTGGAGTAAGTACTTTGATGGAAAGTCTAGTACTACCTCTTTCTGATAAGCCAGCCCTGCTTCGAAGAGCTTAATAAAGAGATACTGCGTCCATTTGTAGTAGTCAGGAAGGCAAGTGGTCACCTCCTGTCAAGGAAATTATGCTTAGGTCAATAATGAGGGTAAGGAAAAATACGGTTTGACTGTCGTGCAGGTTTTTCTTCCTACGGACCCGGTCCCAGTTAAAGCAAAGGCCAAGGCTGTTTAGCTGCTCCCGCATTGACTTGATGTTGCTGTGGAAAGAGAAGCCAGTCAGAGGGTGTACGATAGTGAAGCACAAACAAGCCTTTGGTACCTTTTCGTCCAATCTTCTGGATCAAGACCTCTCTCAATAGCTGCGTTCTCTGCTGGAAGGCCAAAGGCATCCCAGCCCATTGGGTTTAATACCTAGGGATAATGCAAAAATGCATACTGCATATTAGCAAGAAGTCACGATATAGCCTATTTGTGTAAAAAAAATAAATAAATAATCCAGTAGTGGTGGTTTAAAATATTGATACTAATACTTTCCCTTGCAATTCAATCAAATGGCTGCGTTCATACTGTATGCAAAAACCTTTGAACATACAGTGCCGTGGAAAACCCAAGGTTTAGGAAGAATAGAAGAATGCACAGACACTCCAAACATGATGCGCAATAGCAACACGAAAACACAGATGTTTTCGTCTCAAAGCTGTACACAAAGTTGAAGACAGCAGTTTTGGGATTGTTGAAGTCGGTCAGCAGATAGTATGCCCATCACATGTGGCGCTTGGACTTTCAAGGCAACTGACCTCAACGTAATAAGCACATTTAATTTCATTGAGGGGATAGAAATAAGCACTTCACTTTTTCAGTGTAATACACAACTTGACTGTTTTGTTTACTCCATATGCACAAAAAAGGCAATATTTTGTATTTTTATTATGATTATATTACAATTTCCAAGAGTAAATAAACACTTAGGACGCACTTTACTTTTTCAGTGCTGTTGCTTTTTAGTGTACACAAATGTTTTTTTTAATATACTTTTGTACTCCATAATCCATATGCACAAATAAGTTATGTGCAGATTTTTCTTTTCAGATGTTTTACTGCGAAAAAATGTCAATGCCACATTCGTTTGCATGGCAAGGTTAAGTATTTTTGTCAAAAGTAACCCATTATATGTCTAACTTTATTTCTTACTAGGGATGTTCGATGCTACTTTTTTCAGACTGATCTTGATTTGTTGACTACTCTTGAGTATTCAATGATGCCAAGCAAAAACAAAATAAAACAAAAAACACAAGGCATTAAAAAAAGACCTATATAGCATTTTTCCTTAAAATTGCATGAAATTCATGGCAATTTTTCTTCTTCTAATTTCTAGTTCCTAATCATAAAACAAGTACAAGAGGTGCCACCATCACGAGTACTAGTACCTTGAAATAAGGCCGGGTATCGGCCTGATACCAATATCTGGTATGAGAACCACTCGGCCATCACTAGTTCTTACTGTATCCATATTGGAGCATTTAAATACATATCGAATCGCAACCTGAAAAATAAGAATTGAATCCAAAGGTGCTGCTAAGCGATTACTCATTTACAGACCTTGTTTAATTTAAAATTGTCCAAATCTTTCAGCCTCTCAACAGTAAATCTCACGTTTCTGAGGTCCTCAATGAAAGCAGACTAATTTGTATTTAATGAAAATAAGGCATTTGCAAACATCTGTTTTTACTTTGGAAAACAATTGAGATGTGTGTGCATGTTCTGACGTGTCATGGACCACCATATATCAATTATATTATTATAATATTATTTGTTTTATATTCCCTAAGGACAACAATGATGTCGTTTATGAAATATTTTGCACTAAAATCACAATTCAATAAGTGTAGTAATGTGTGAATGGCTTTGGTGCTCTTTCCAGCCAGCACACAATATTTCATGCATGCTTTATTTCATTCGATCAAATAATAGTATTGGATCCTGACAGAGTCTATATGATAATAAGCAATCCCTCACTGATCTCCACTCCATCACATTGCAATTAGTACACGCTGGTGAAGTGCAGCTGAGAATAGAAGATCAGGATATGAGTGCTTAAAATATCTTACAGCCATTCATGGCTAAATGGAATGGAGGCAGATTTCATGCAAACATTTGGATAATTTTTCTATGTGCCACTAGTGCCCCCTCATCCCTGCGTACCTGCACTTCTTTCCCTTTTAGCTCCTCGGGGGTGGTTTTCTGCTCACTGAAACCAAATGAGATGAAAGCACAGGAGTGGAAGGCGTGAGGAAAGAGAAGCAGACCGTCATGGAGTCGAAGACCGCGGAGGATCACTGCGCAGACTTTAACAGGTCTGATGTTTCGCAAAAGTTGGTATCCTTGGTAACTGCATTTGGCCTCCTTTTTAAAGCCAAGTACTAGATCGTATTAGGCTAAGAGAGCTGTAAGCACTGTTGCCCAGTGTGGCTGCTCAGGAGGAAGACAAGCACATTGATCTCGATGCAAGCCAAAGACGGCCTGGGAAAATAATAAAGCAGGGAAAAAAAATCCTCCTTACTAACGTTGTGCTGCTAATGTTGTTTATTCAGTGTTGAACTCTGTTAACATGAAACCGTTGTCTGCTCTAATGGAGAGCTTGCCTGAGTGAGTTCAAGCTTCTGAGAGACTGACAGTGCAAAATAATCTTTTCACTGTTAATAGCTTGAGTGGCGCTTATTCCCATGTCTGATCAATTCAAGAAGACTTGTCCCACTTTTCGCAGGTGCATTCCAAATCCACCATCATGAAGACATACAGTGGCATGAGTGACAAGAGGTAGTGGAGAGATGGACGGGAAAAGTGGAGGGTGATTTAATGTAGTGCTGTCAAAATTAAAGCGTCAAATTAATCCCAAAAAAATATTGCATTAATCATGAATTAACGCAGATTAATCGCGCTATTAATTTTGACCATATATTACCCTTTGGCGTGAGAGCGGATGGCTACGTTTAAGGTAGCACAGGTTGCGTTTGACCAATAAACATAATTACATTATTTTCCCCACTGTTTTAAACAGTGAAACATGAAACTTAGCTATATTCTAATGCTAATTGCTGCGAAACGGAAACAGATAGAAATATACTTTTTTATCTCCGGATGAAAGAAGAGACTCTTATCTTTCTTTTGGTAGGTTCCATGTTTTTATAGCAACAGAACGCAATATTCTGTGGGCCTTGCAAAATCAATCAAAATCCATTAAAACAGCCGCAAGCGAAGGGGGTTGCTTCAGTGAAAATGGCTGGGAGTCAATGAGTTACTAAGATATTTTGTATTGATTGACAGACCTATGGAATTGATTCATGTTAAATATATTAAAGGATAAGAGGTTCATAGAATGGCAAAAGAATGAGAAACAATGTCAAATCTCCTGTCTAGTAAATTTTGAGATCATTTACTTGTGATCGGCAAACATCATCCAGGAGCAAAGAGCTACAAAAAAACTTTGCGCTAAAAATATTTGCATGTGAAAGATTATTTTCCCTTTCCTTAGTATTTGTTTTAATTTGAGCCAATACAAAACAACCAAATACTAAATTGCTATTACGCCAAGAGTAAGGAAAGCTACAAACTTACAACACAACTCTACTACTGATTTTTTTTTTTGTACGTTTGAAAGCCAGACACATGTTGCTACCCTTCAGGTGAGTCAAGTGTAAATTTGGACTTCTTGTCGTCATTAGGACTTCGTTAACGATGAGACTGCTGAAAAGCAGGCATTCCTCCTGAGTAAAAAATAGCCGACACACTGCACACACAGGAACCGCTCCCACAGGCTGGAAATAGCAACAGCGCGTGACCATCCACTGTGTGTACCTTCATTAATTAACCGGGGGTAGACGATGTCTGCATACGGTAGAATCAGGTTCACTTTTCTGACAGATGCTGAGAGAACGTAGGCTTGTGTGCAGGAGGTAGTTTGCCAGTCATATGAAAAAAATTCCTGTTTAGGGTATATCCAGAAGCCAGAATGTTTTTTTTTTCCCTAAAGGTGACAGCATGTAATCTAAAATCCACCAGGGAAAGACATCCAAGGGGCTTGTTATGCACCATGGGAGGCAAACCGAGAGATGTGGTGGTTGCGCGGGGGACCAAACGAAAGTTGTCATCAAGATGTCGGGGGATGCAGCGAGTCTTTCATCAACGCCTACACTTCAGTGGATGCAAATACGGTCATTGACTGCTGCACAGCATGGAGTCAATAACCCAGCAGGTTGCTCAAGATCATCAAGTGTATGGATTTTACTTTTACCTTAAGTACAAGGTCTTACTGAGAAGGAGATCATCCAAGTTGAAGTACAAGCACAACTTTTAGTCAGAAATCAAAAGATCTTTAGAAAACAGAAAACGTCAATAACACTTGCAATTACTTTGCGTGCACTACCTAATAATAGGTTCTCCGATTTGTGATTGAGTTCTTCAAAGTACAGTGGATATAAAAGGTATGCACGTGCAAGGTTTTTGTTATATGGAAAAGAAAGAAAAAAAAAAGATAAACCATTTCAAAACTTTTTTCACCATCAATGGGACCTGTATAACTCAATTGGGGAAAAAACAACAGGAAAATAGTTTCAAGCGGGGACATAAAAATAAACTGAGATAATGTGATTGCACAAGTGTGCACACCCTCTTATAAGTCTGATGCGTGTTCATAAACACCCATAATTCAAACTTATATCACACCATAAACGTGCCTTTTCATTAAGCTGAAAGAAAGTTTAGCTTTTCCTGACATTTTTTTAGTCATTAGATCTTATAAGAGCTGCAGATAATATGAACAGATCCGAATTCCAGTCAGTGTTAGCAGAAAACATTTAGTTTTCTGATAGAAAGCACAAAAATGCCGGGAAAAGCTTGATTAAACTTTATTTGGGGTTAGTCAGAGCCACTTTAAATGATGGTGACTTATTTAAAGATACTGGGGAAAAAGGATTCTTGTCATATACTGTATAATAAAACTTTCTGTGTGACCTGACTTTGACCTTTGAAAAATCATCCACCTAAGGCCCCGTTCCGTGCAAATAAAAAACTGGCAATGTTGGACTAAATAGCGGAGATATAGCATTTAACTGTTTTCACCATTTCAGTTTTCCTGAAAATCGCTACTGGCATAAGTCACCCCTCCCCCACTATATAAGAGGGTTTATCCGACGCATGAGAGATTGTGACGTTGACGTTACACGTCCCAAAATGGCCGTTAGCGCAACCATTTTGGCATGTGACAGTTAAGACTAAACGGCACACTTTAACAATGATTGACAGCTGTTCTGGACCAGCTGCCACAACAACAAGAGGCAAAAAAAGGATCAAGCATTCTCCAGGCTACCAAAAGAGGAACCAATGCGTAGCCAATGTTACACTTTGTACATGGTGGCTAAATCAGAAGATGCTAACTGTTACCACACGCAAAATGTGGGGGAAATAATCTGTTTCGTTCATTTATGCTGCTACGGTTTAATAGATATTACACAGTAGAATTTAATAACTGACCAACACCATAAAGAAGACTTTTTATGGTATAAATACCGCGGCTGAGTTGGCAGCTGTTAAGTTGCTAACATACAGAAATAACACTGCCTCTTAAGACTTACGTTAAACTACCAACTTTGGTAGCATTTTGACCACACAAAGGGGAAATAAATCCGGATTGTACAAACTTGTAAAGCCTTTGTATGATCAGATTTGAAAGCACTCACCAGCAACAGAGGGGGTAATTTCATGTTAGAAGGGCTGCCAAATTGAAAAAAAAAAAACTCCTGATACTTCATCGGCAATCCAACATGTCCTCCTCGCGCATGTATATCATGTCCTTTTCATTAAAGTTACTGTCAATGCGGAAAGTTAACGGATAAACGCTAGTATTGGAACTCCACGCCATTGTAGCCCATTAACGCTACGCCAATAATTTCCTGCCGCCGGGGGGCATGTTCAGAGAAGGTCACGTGACGTCAGGATCTCTATTGACTTGCTTAGTTATTATAATTACGGCCCATTTCTACCAGTATAGTGTGCAGTTAGCTACCACCGTCTGTAACCATGCTTACATCCTCCAGAACACCTTGGTATCATTTTAAATTCCAAAGTGTTGTGCATTTTATGTTATTCAGGCTACCGTAATGCGTTGAAAGCATTATAACTAGTGATGGCAAAATGAAGCTTCATGAAGCACTTGTGATTTTTTTTAAGTCCCCTAGATGGTGCGCTTGGTTGGAAGATGCAGTGGAAATTTAATACATTTCCATTGCACAACGCTTTATATTTAAACCAAGAGCACCATCTAGGGGACTTAAAAAAAATCACAAGTGTTTCACGAAGCTTCATTTTGCCATCACTAATTATAACTAGAAGATATGGGCCAAAATGTCGATCATGTAGTGTGAGCCACAGGCTAAATGATGTGCCGACGTGTTTAAGAACTGGATGACTTTCCCTTTTTGTGGACTCTATTTCAGTTGTTTATTTGTAGATCTCCTTTTGAAAAGATTACATTTTTAGCTAAATTGTGCAAGTGTGTCACTTTAATGATGTAAAAATAATTTATCTTAGTCTAGGTTGATTGTTTGTTTTTTTTAATCACAAAAACCTGGCATTTGAACATGGGAGTGCATGACTCTTTAAATCTGCTATGTATATAAAACACAATAGTTACTGTAAAACACCACATCTTGTGCAAAATGTTTGCGTACCAAAAAGATAGTGATGATAAACTCAGTTTGTTCTTGTGGACAATATGCTATTCATATTGTGCATGAATTTAGTGAAGTCTTGAATGTCACATATGAATGTTTTCGATCATGTGGAAAATGTCAACTGGGATCAACAAAATGCATTCATTTTCTACCTGCTGAAAACATTGCCTTTATTGTTTATGTGGTCATGGTTAGGATACAACGAAAAGAGTTCACAAACCTGATACCCTCTCATTCGCTGAAAGTGGCCAAGGACGTCGCTGATCGTGTAAACTCGCACATGGCCCATGTGCAGTCGTCCAGACGGGTATGGAAACATGGAGAGAACATAGAACTTTTCCCGGTTCTGATCCTAGAATGAAAAAGGCAGCCCGAGTCATGAATATTGCAGGAAGATAAGATCATAACATTTGAATTTTAGCCTGTTGTAAATCATATACAACACATTAGAACTTTGGAAAGCATGTTTTTTCAAAGAGGCTGCATTAACATGTAGCGTGAGGAAAAAGAACAATAACTCATCACATGCACAGAAAGATCAATGACTTGTGTATTTCTGCATGAGGCTCCAACGCGCTCTGATTGTAGTGTCAGAAGAGATCCCGAGCCGTTGCAGCGTTGAATGGATGGTTTACAGTCACAACTCTGTTACCGTGGCAACAGAGCAAGTGGCCGATATATCAAGCTATACGTGATTACAGGAAACCTGAGCCATGAATTTTTCAATAAATTAATTAGGAGCAGAGCTGTCACGAGCGCACTTCATCACTGTGTCCTGCACCATCAGATTATTAGGATGTATAATCAGCCAGAGACGTTGAGTAATCGTGGAGCATCATTTGGGTGGATGACTAATTATTGCCTAATCAAGTCATTTAAAGTAAACCTTTTACAACATTGTAAATGTCTAGGGTGGATTTGAGGGTTTTCCACACTTGTAGTGACAGCCACAAAGGGACAATGTTTTTTATTTGATTAATGCACTTAGTTACTCCATCAACATAATTTACATGAATGTATGCATTTTCTTCACGCACAACTTCATTTGCTTGTTTTAGCATTGACGATTTCATAGATACACATAAACATGGAACAGGTAAAGCTAAACTAATGAGTGTTATCATTTCGTGCTGTATTGACTAAGCCTTCAGTTACATTGATCGATATTAAAGCACTGGTCACAAATACAGATTTATTGGCTCATCTCTGACTTTTTATTTTTTTAAGAAAAATCTGTTTTTTGATTTTAATTTATTTTTCTACCTTCGCTTATAGAAAAAGCAACAACAAAAATACATTATTTAAAACAAGTTTAGCTTTTTTTGTCACTTCTGGCATTTCTCATGATTATTTTTTTTTAATTCACTGAGCATTAACTTGCATCAGCTTTTCATATATATAGATATATATATATATATATATATATATACAACATCAATAAAATTGATTATTTGCCCAGCCCCACGTTACATGTCATGTCATGTCACAGTCTTCATCTACAGTAGTGTCAAAATCCGGTCCTCAAGTGCCTGAGTCATGCATGTTTTAGAGGTTTCCCACGTTCAACAGAGCTGATTCATATTTAAGCTCATCAGCAAGCTCCGCAGGAGCCTGATAATGATCCTGATCATTGAATCAGGTGTGTTGGAGTAGAGAAATCTCAAAAACATGCAGGACTCAGGCCCTCGAGAACCGGACTCTGACACTTGTGCTTTAACACAACCACACTCGAGCATGGGGAGCGTTGTACCTTCCCTAGTGGTTCCTTGCGCCACTGTGCCATAATCCGCGGGTGCCACCATTGCTCCACTCTGCATCGGATCTCTGCTCGATAGTCCTTCTCCCACACGCCGGTCTCACTGAAAAGCGTGCGGATAGCGGGGGACAGCTGACGGTGGACAAGATTCAGGAAAGCAGTCCTGATTTGTCCGTGAGGATACAGAAGCATCCCTCTCCTTAACATCTTCATGATTCTATCACAAAAAAACAAAGACAGATGCTGTAAATAGGTAGAAATGGCAATTGTTGTGTCAAAGGGACAGCTTCTGATTAACTTAATGAAATTTAGAGACAGAGGCAGAATGTGAATGAAAACCTCTGACCTGAACCTATTAATGGAACATTAAGCCTTAATATTTTATTTCAATGCTGTTCAAACAGATTGCAACAGATTGTTAAATACAGTGACTCATAGTTACAGCCTGAAGTTTAAGTTAAATACAAATCTTATAGTGTACATGTACATTATCAATTTATAGATTTGTATCAGGATTAATCGGTATCGAATCGCAACCTATGAATCGTGATACGGATCGACTCGCAAGGTACTAGGCAATCCACACCCCTAGTGTCAATGTTGTAGAGCTGTGCAATAGTTTACAGATGAGGACTGGTTTTTGTTTATCCTTTTATCTTTTTGTAATTTGTTTGAAACCAGAGGAACAGCCTTTTTCACTTTGCCCAATTAATTCAGTTTGGTAGTGCCAAAGTGGGTAACATAAACAACCTGTTTTAACATTTGAAACAAAGACGTAGTGGATTGGGGGGAAAGTGCAACGTGGAAGAAAACAACCTCCCTCTGCTTTGCTCTCACTAGCTTTTGCTAGCCTTTCCTGCTAGCCGCTCCTGTTAGCCGCCCCAGCGAGTTTTGCCTGCCACTGTTGCTCGCCACTCACGCCACTCACTGGCTCCTCAATCCAAATAATAATTGGTAGTAGGGATGCACCGAAATAAAATAAAAAATGACGAAACCGTTAACGAGAAACGCTTGGCCGAAAACAGAAGCGCCGAAAATAATAATAATTAAAAAAAATTTAAAAAATTATTATCAAAATACAAATAAAAATGAATATCACTCAGCTTCACCATTAGCTACAGTCCACTCCACATTTTCAACACATCTTACTACAGTAATGATTGAGAAATTAATGAGGTGGATGAATGAGAATAACCACAAGCATACAGTAAGCACACAGTGCAGTGTCATGTCATTGCCTTTGTTATTCTATGATAAATAAAGTTGTCGTTAGCACACAGACACAGTGCTCTCCTGCACATTGTTGGACGTAAAAATCTGGAGATGAAGCTTTACTTTTGGGAACTTTTTCGCGTGTCGTCACTTGTCACCCTCAATCGATTTGTGTCGCTGCTGATAACGCAGCTCTCATCTCGGTCATGTGAAATAAATTAATTTATCATGTAAAGGAACCGGGTGCCGTGTTGCTTATTCAACGGGTGCTTTATTTGCATTTCAGCAACAAACAATTTGCTACGACACTTCAGTTGCAGACTAAGAGGTTTGATCGCTGTAAACTAGCGCGTAGCTGGTGGGTTAGCCTCAAGACGCTAGCTTTCGGCTACTGCTCATGAATAAACATTGAGGCGGAATGCTCACCCCGATGTTTAATTCATACTTACGCTTGCTTGCAGTAGCTTTTTTACTTGCGTTACCACAACATCCTATTTCGGCAATATTTTTTCGGCTCCAATTTTATTTCGGTATATTTTTCTCCTTTTCGGCCGAAGATTTTTGGTAGCCGAATATTCGGTGCATCACTAATTAGAGTAGTACGAGTAATTAGAGGTAGGCTTGCAAAGTGTGGTCTCTCTGAGGCACGGTAGTGTGCATGTTTCAAAATTATTAGTTCACCACTTGATGGCACTAAATCCTACACACTGTCCCTTTAACGAGACTGGTTGTATGCCATTTTCCGACAGTTACAACAATGAAGACGCAGTGCCGTAAAGTGTCTTGCGCAATATCCTAAACGAATACATTTCTCATTAGCACACAGTGGTTGTCTGCATATTTTTGGACATAATAATCTGGGCTATCGTAAATTGGACTAGCCAAAGCTTGCAACAAGAAGCTAACCCGAATTCATGCCCCATTATCCAGTCAAGTGAGCACCGGGTGCACCTTACATCATTACAACATGTTGCTGCTAGGTTGTTTTGGTGATAAAAGTATTTCGGTGTGAAACCAAAAAAACAAAACAAAAAAAAGCTATTTTAAGACAGAAGCTGTGATTTAGAAATTTAGACTGGCCTGACTGTCCTGAGTTTGACATTGGGGTCACCGTTAATGTCGAGCCCTGCCCTGTATGACAAGAAAGGAGCCTAGTGGAAGGCAATCGCTGATTCTCAGCACTTAACTAATTGCAGGATAATTATACCAAACCACTTTATTTATATAGAAGTTTAAAAGACAACAGAAGTTGACACCAAAGTGCTATAAATTTAAAAAATATATATAATTCCATAAAATTATGTCCATCCTTGATAGTTAAAAAAAAAAAAAACATTCTCATGGTAACCTAAGGACTGCGTTGAGTGCCTGCTATTGTGAGCAGACCAAAGTATTATTAATGCCACAATGATGCCCTGGAATATAATTTGATAATGTCCACAAGCGGACACGAGGCTGGGATGAAAATGTGAACGAGGTCCATAACTGCTATTCGCTAATATTTGGAAGTCATGCAGAATTATACGAAAAGCTCCAATTTGAATACATGATTACTGAAGTACTGATATGAAGCAGTTGAAAGCTTTTGGGAAAGTGACTCCCACGTTTAGTATAAAAGTGACCAAAAAAATCTGATTAAAAGATAGTATGTGAACTACAAATGGGAACTGGATTCAGCAGAGCAGCCTAACAGATTAACAAATTAAGCCGTGTGACAATTTCACATGTGCGACGTCCTTGCTAACTGGCTTGTGGGAACGTGTCCTTCAAAAACCACTGCAGCATGTCAGCAGCAGGGTGAGAGTAAATAGAATAGAATGGGTTTCTATGGTGACCATTAGGCTCAACAATCTCCTAAAAAAATACTGCGACCACTAACCCATTTAAACTGTTGCCTTTTGTTGATGACGTGCTCATGTTTTATGTTCCATATTCCTATTGTTTTTTTGTTTGTGTTTTTGTTCCAAAAAAACCCCACACATTCACAAGGTTGAAGGTAATTTACAATAAATAGGCACTGGTTACACGCCATGTACTTCTTTAATTATAAGAAATTAAGAATGATATAGGAGTCAATATAGGAGGGTTAAAAATCTGGGAAGAATAAATTCTATTGTGTAGAATTGCTAAATTATTACTCATTGAAACTGGGGATTGAGAACAGTGTTTACACTAGCAGTGGAGTTGGAGGCTAAGAGGGCGCTTTGTGCATAATAAAAACTGAATTACACTTAGTGTTCTGCTACAAGTTGACTTATCAATAGACTATGGTCTACCTGGTTTACAATGGCAAACCCGCTACAGAAAGCATTCACTAATTTGATAAGAAATAAAGTAGGTGTGTTGATGTTACCGAAACAGCTCTGATACGGTCCAATATTAACAACCACAATCATAAGCATATTGCTAAATCAATGACCCTCTTCCAGGCTATCCATTCAGCTATCAATCATCTAGTTGACGCTATTGTTCAATTATTATTAGAGTTACTATTGCTTTCTTGACACGTACTCGCGTCAGTCTTGCGGCTTTCAAGCGTAAATTCGAGGAAGCAGAATGCTTTTTTACCTTGTTTGTTTTATATGCGCGTTGTTGGCTGTATCATTGTTAAAAACTCCTGTGCAAATCGGATGTACATCCTTAAATGTAGCTGTCAATGACCTGTTTCCACAGCGCACGACTGCACTACGAGCGCCGCCATGTTGCTTTGAATAAACTTTATTGAGATGGACAACTATGACGCTACCTGGACTCCGGATGAATACTGTGCACTCCGCGTTAAGAAAACCTATGTACTATGATCTTCTAAATTCTAGCACAGTAGATAAATAGGCTTAAAAACAGAATACGTGATTACGTTTGATGGGGAAACAAAATAAAAACTAAAAACAATGTATTATAATTAATTTCTGAGTGTAAAAATGTCAAATAATATCCCTCCCCAAAAAATTGTCTCACGGATATCTTTGATTGCAATGTGAATTAGTATTCATTAATATTATTTCGTTTGTTTTAGCTTTTATTTTTTACACGTTGTTACTTTGGTGTTTTTGTTATGTTACAAATAAGACATGTAAATTGGATTGACATATAATAATAATAATTATTATTATTATTATTATCATCATTATTATTATTGTTATTATTATTATATAATAAGTAGTGCTGTCAAAGTTAAAGCGTTAACTGATTAATTAATCATAAAAAAATGATCGCATTAATCATGAATTAACGCAGATTAATCGCACTATTAATTTTGACCATAAATTAGACTTTAGCGTGACAGCGGATGGCTAAGTTTAAGGTATCACAGGTTGTGTTTGAGCAATAAACTTCATTACATGCATTAAAGTAAAGCATTTAATAAATGTTTGCGTATCACATTTAGAATATTTGTTTATGTTGTTTAAGAAGAGGGTGAGCGTGTGCATTGGATCAAAAACTGTTGAAGACGTCCTCATAACGTTAAATGTCAAAAGAATTAACATATAAACGGTGCTCTTCAAATCTGGCAGGAAAAAAAATGTTGATAAAAAAGGCTTTTTTTTATTAAGTGATTAATCGTGATTTTAAAAAAAATATTGTTTGACAGCTCTAATAATTAGTCCATTTAAAAATATAATAATAGACTTAACTATTAGTAGTTGATCCATATGTATTTTATTCGCCGAATCGCACAAACATCTTCCAAAAATTAAACAACAAAAACCAAAATTAATTACATGAAGCACTAACGAGGTAGAAACTATCCTTAATAAATTCTGGTTCATTAAAATACATGTGATAGATTTATTATTTATTAGCTTTTTGTTTATTAATTCATTAAAGAAACAATGAATATTAATGTACACATACTGTACATATAAATATACAAGATCATAACCAGGAGCAATTCCCATCTTCTGTTTTTGTACAATCAATAGATTGGTGATATAGGTAGATAATAACTTGTTAATTCTATCTTTGTTTGCTTGCTTATTCATTTAGAAAAGGAACAATAAATATTAATATTCATACACTCGCAAAACAAGTTTGAATTTTAACCCAGCATCATTTAATTTGGTTGATTTTGACCCAACAAATTAGTTTAAACCAAATACTGGATCAAAGTGACTACAATTCTTGAGTTGTTTCAGCTATATGTTTTTGTTCAAAATATTTGGTCACATTAACAATTTTTTTTAATTAATTCTAACACATTACACAACAATCTCTAAGAAAAATAAATTGCAATATATTACCCATATGTACAAAACTGTTCAATTGTACATCTATAATAAAATATTATTCAAATTGGTCATGCAAAACACATATCATTAAATAAACACTAAACACAAGAATAAATACATATAACACATAAATGCTGGAGTCTCTAATAATATTTTATACACAATGTTTATAAAAATGAGCTTTAAGTTGTCAGGAGGGATCACAAAAATGAGGGATTCCATATGATGGAAACGTTTCTTTGATGCCAAAGGGAGAGACTGTTGGCTGAGAGATCACCTCCATCCACTCTCAGTGCTCCTCAACACAGCGAGGACCCAGTGAGAAAGAAGGCGATCTTTGATCTAAAATGCAGAAAGAAGTAACGAAGGAGTCAACCGATCCGAGATGATTCGAGAGAAAGCAAAGTGTGACAGTGGTAGCCTGACATCTGGAAGATAAACGTGAAGCGTCATTGAAGCCCTGCAGTCATACATCAAAGGCAAGCGGGCACTTTTGCTTCAGGCAGAGCCGAGTGTGGATGATGTGGAAGAGAGACGGACGGGGCAATCGGTTTCTACCACGGCGGAAACGTAAACTTCCACACTAAGCTCTGCCAGGTGACCGATAAGAGGCCTTCAGATCAATAAATCTGTTTCCTTCTTCCTCATTTGCTCATTATCTGATTGAGAACTGGACCTGCTGTGAAATTATGCTTAACATTTCATGAACCGAGCAACATCTTGAAAAGGAATACTGGAATAATTTGTCAAATATTACAAGGACATTGAAATGACACTCGCCTCACCTACTCACTTTTTACACATTTGGCACCCTCCTAAAATAATAGCCACAGTCACAGGTGTCTAGGTCAAGGCCCAACGTTTCATATTGTCATGTGTAATAAATGACGTTGAGATTTTGCGAGAATTTTTTTGTTGCAGTAACTTCAACAATAACTGAAAGAAACTATTAATCCTGATTTCAGATTTCAGACCTAGAAATCAATCACTTTTTTTATGTATGTGTAATAATACGATCATATGATTAAGCCCTTATTTTGTTTCACCGTAATAAAAGCCGTAACTGCAATATGGCCCACAATAAAAATTTGTCTGACACATTATTATCTGTCATATTTGGGTTAGCTACAAAATATGAGAACCATATTTACTCTATAAAACTCCAAAAAGCATCCATATATAATCTAGACTATCAAATGTTGTGGCAGGTAAAAGGATAAAATAAGTAAGATCAGATAAGTTAACCTTTTGATTAGAGATGGGCATCCATGATTTTTTTAACAAACCCAAAAGATTCTTTAAAAAAATAAATAAAGGAAAAAAACAAAAACGTGGATTAACATTGAGGGAATTCGGGAGGAAAAAAATCTTGCAAAAACAGTAAAAATCTGAAATGTGAAAAAATATACAGACGTGGCTCAGGTGCACCTACACTGAGTCTTAAATACTGCTCTATACTACAATTTGAATAGGCCTAATATTTTTTTTTTTTTGCGGTTTTGGAATGCTAGGACAAGCATAGTGGCTCAATAATATAAAAATTTTGACTTTGATTGACTTGAGTTTTGTGAAAAATGTACTCAATGTTGGTTTCTTGTTAAACAGTTATGTGCCGTCCTTGAATGGTAAGTTTTGTGCAAGGGAGCCTTTTACAATGGGGAAAAAAATACATGTAGTTATTTTGTTGTTTGCTCCAACCCGTTGTTGCTGGGTTGGGATAGTGAGCTTTAAAAAAAAAAAAATACATATAGAAATGTATTATAAAAAAAAAAAAAAAAAATGTATTTATAAAAAATGAAATTTATTAAGAGCATGTATTTTGCATATATGCTCATATTTTGTCAATATCTAAAATTATCCTTTTGTCATACATGCATACATAATTATGTGGCCCACCAGTAGTACTGATGAGAGCTCCCTCCAGCATTTAAGTTGCCCATCCCTGCTTTAGATGAGCATAAAATGCAACTTTCATATAATTTTTGGGCCAGTTAAGTGAAAAATACAGTACTCCACTTCACCGTGTTTGGAAAGCACTGCTGTACTTTTAGTTTTTTTCTTGTCCCATAACCCTTGGTGACTATAATTGCTGTCTTGTGTTTTTAATCCATACAAAAGTTTTAAGGTGGGGAATGAGGAAAAAATGACAAAAATAAAATGTAGAGACAGGTGGCAGCTTCATGCTGTCTGTCCTGGCAAGTTTGATGCGGCAAATCTCCAAAAACTCACTAAAAAAACAACAACAAGGCATGGAATGACTTCTGAGAAAAGTCTCATCCTATTCCAACGGTCCATCTTTGTCTCAGTGTTCCACTGATTTTAATTTTTCTCTAATGAGCAGCCCAAAATAGCTGTGTATAATTCCACAAAGTCTATCGAGCAGATTCTTTTTTGGCTGTGTTCAAGCTGAGCATTTGTAAATTGCTATGTTGCCTTTGGGTCTCAGCAGATTGTTGGTTGTTTTTCAAACAAATCTCTTTTGAAAGGACCCAATCATCCTACTCTACCCACATCCGCCTCCCTGTTCCCTCCATGACAAAACCCGGTAATCACCCTGGCGGTTCCCTCTGCCTGTTTCAGGGGACGATTACGTTTCACCAACAGCAAACCACAAGACAAATGACTACGCGGAGCTGCTGGGGCAGCAGGACGTTATGTGGAAAACTGATCACTGAACGCATTTGAGCGGGGGCTTTCCTTTACCTGTCCAAGGTGACCTTGAACAACTGTGCACTTCCCAATCAATGAGAGGTGTGTTGGCGGTGTTGGTCGCACCACAGAGAAGCAATCTCAACTCCCCAAGAACAGCAAGGAGCTCCTGGCGGGTCTCCGCATGCCCTCGACTGTCGTTCTTAGAGCTTGATAAGTGTGATGATATTTCTTGTGTGTATTTCACATTGACAGCCTCACGTGTCCTTCACTTATCTGTTCACATGGAGGAGAGAAGCATGGCTGGGCACATGATAAGTGGGAGGGTCAGACGTGTGGTTGAGAGAAGATCTTAAAGCATCAGCGCTATCAATCACTCTGATCGCGCTTGTCTTTTGCTACGACAGACAGTTGAAGTAGCTCTCCAATGCGAGAGACTGGTTGTGTCTTCTCATTGAGAAGCTATAGAACGCTATAAAAAAAAAAAAAGGTGGATCTCCTGTTAGGCACAGGGGGCGAATCCAGGTCCAAAAAGTAAAAACCCTGCCACAGTTTGGCTTTAGCCATATCGTTTCAGTTGTCGTGCTAGCTAGCTAGCTCCCTAGCTAGCACCCATGGTGCCATGGGCCGGGCCTGGGCATAGGCGAACTAGGCGGTTGCCTAGGGCGCCATCTAGTTGAGGGTGCGCCAAATTGCATCGCAAAAAATAATAATGATTAGAATTAATTACCCAGCCCTTAAGCACTATATATGACAACAAGTCATAAAAACAGTATATGAATACAACAACAATCTGGCAATCTAGTGGGCAAATGGAAAGCCCAGTCAAAGACGTAACGTCACATCCGATCCAAATACAAGTACACAATATTGCTCTTTTTACTAAGGGTGTCAAAATGTGTGTGTTAATTTTGAGTTCATTTAAAGTTATTTTAACGCCACAATTTTTTTTAACGGCAATTAATGACCGCCACTTACTAGTAACCCTTACTTAAAAGCCTGTATTGGAAGAATTTGGTCGCAACGTCAACATTCAGCAGTAATAAATTTAATAATAATGCATGTATTTGTGGAGATATGAAGTCACGTTGTATTTTACAATTGTAAAAATGTGCAGAATTTCATAAGTTACTTCATGTTAGGAATTAGATAGTGCTTAATATTGGAAAAAAAATGCACTGAGCTGTCACCAACGTCTTACAAATGCAATTATGCCACCTAGTGGCAGAAAAATGACCCCAACACAAATCACTATCACACTTTTCCAGTACAGTCCGTCCTTTTAATTTTAACTCAATTGTATGAATTATTATGAAAATTGCTGTGACTAAGCCATATTTCTATTAGTTTAACATTTTTTCCACTTTTATGTTAACAAGAGTATGAAAACCGAGAAAAAAAAACATTTTATCGTGCATTGTAGAACAGATGTCAAATTTGCAATTGATGTGAGATAACTATTGAAGTCACGCGACTAATTACGATTAAAAGTTTTAATTGCCTGACACCCCTACTTTTTACTCTATTATCAATACCTGGAAAAGGGCTGCCGGAAGTATACTTAAAGTAATGCTTAGGACTCACATCTATAGAGAGAGAGGAGAGAGAGCATGGAGCATTCCGTTGGCTACGTTTTTTTTTTTTAATACCCATTTATCCATTTTCTAGCTCTTTAGTACGTCTATGTAACATTTACCAATTCACGTTTTCACTACTTTCTTCTGCTGCTACTTTGTAAGACACTGTTGTCTTGAATCCGACGCTAAACGGCGACAGTGAAATATTGAGACTGTCTTCCTTCACTGAACATACTGTATTGTTCCTCATCAGTGGACTCTGCGGTTCTGGCACCTCCAGGGAGAGCACCATTTGGTTGCCGTGGTGATGAGTCCTGGCAGTGATTGGTGATATGACAGGCCCACATGAGACAAATCGGGGTTTCACCACACTGCGATGCAAGAGCGGAGCTGAACTTTGCGCTTATGAGGATGCACAGACCTAATTCTTGGCTTTTAATTAAGTCAGAGTCTGCGTTTCAGACTAATGGTGTCTGATCCACACAGAGCGGCCGCCGGCCAGCCAGCCGCATGCCACAAATGCTTCCTCATCTCGGCTTCCTGTGGAAAGAGCCACGCTTTCGATGAATCTTTTATGCATTCTCCTTTGGCACAAGAGACTTTGTCTTCGTCCCATTTGTATTTTTGTCACCAAACCAATTTACATTTTTATAGCATAATTAATGAACAAGAAAATCATTTACATTTTTGCTCTGTTCGCAATGGCATATCTGAGACGGAGGGACCCGTGTTTAGAAAGAGTGAAATGTCTGGAGTGAGCAGAACCGGAACTAAACAAGTGCACAAACGAAAAGGGCTGCCGTCATAATTAAAACAGAAGAAGCGGACGAGTGCTTTCAGGTGCAAATTGGGGCCAAAGTGTTTTTCACATCGCCTGACCATCATATCAAATTCACAAAGCCAGGCCCTCAACAACAAATGATGCTATTTAAACAGCAGAGAGGCCAACAGTTCCTTCAAGTGATGTTTGTTGCCTTCATCAACTGCTAAGGACGCAGCGCAAAAGAGAATAATCAATCTCTTTGTTATTCCTGCTGGATGATCCACTTCTGCTAATAGCTCATTGTCTTTCCTGACACATTTGACATAATTATGAACATAATACTGCCATTATTATTTATCACTCCCCTTCAATTTACATGGAGGACAATAGGTAACATGAAAGGTAATTGTCCTTTCATTTATTATTATTTATATGTCCCTGTTTTGGCACGAGTAGCATCTCAGAACAAGCGGAAGCCTTACTGGCGGTTTGCCTTTAAAACAAATACAGTATTTCATTGCTTCTATATTAAGATTGTAATGTAATGCAAACCACATCTGGTGTTTTGTGCAACAAATTGGCAGTAGTGCATAATAATATAGCACAACTACAATAAGCGAAGTGCGCATTACGTTTGCGCATGCGTGACAGAAAAAAAAGGTGAGGCTACCGTCATTTGAATGGCGGAGATTAGAGTGGTGACAGTCTTTGCGTAACTGTACACCTTAAAGCTTGCAAGTCAACCCCCAAAGTCAGTAAACCACACGCTATGCATGTTTAAAATACATTAAATAAAAAACTGTTAATGTTAGAAATGTTAGAAATCAGAGCTCATTCCATTGGATCCAGTTCATTTTCAATGACCGTATGGTAGTTAAGCCTACCCACAATGCACCACGCCGCTTCCCATTATGCACCGTGCAGTCGAGATGCGCACTTCGCTTATAGGTACAGTTGCACAATCTAATTAACAAAGCTTGGACTAACTTTTTCTTTGAGCATCAATTATATGACATCAAATGAGGAGCAAATTATTCATTTTCATTAGCATTTTTTTTAGTTAATCCAAGATACCTGAAGCAATAAAAATATGACAATATAATACGGATGTTTGAAATGCATCTGTTGAATATTTCAGTATTCAAGCATCCAACTGAAAATTCTATAGCATAATCATGTATTTGAATAACAACATTTTTGCTTAATACTTTGCACTTAATAAGGACTAATTGTTTTTTCTTTCTATATGATCAACAGTTTTACTTCTTAAAGCTACTGAACACAGGAAATTGAATTTCGAATTGCAACGGCCACTTGTAGCGAAAATGAAAAAAATTAAATTGCATTACCCATCCCACCCCCCACCCCTTTTTTTTAAACTGCATTTCCCCTTCAGTACACAACACATCACATTCGCAGACAGAGGGCGGGAAATTCAAACCTGAATCCAGTCTGTAAACTATTGGCCAGACACTTGCAGGAGTTCCCATTACAAAGAGCTAAGGTGTTAACCAAATTAAAGAATGTCAGATTCATAAATGGTCAAATAAAAAGGCTATTGTAAAGATATTTGGGGGAAAATTGTTACAAAGTGCATCCTAAATCTATACATTGGGCATAACAGCAAACGGTATTTTATTGTCTAGAACCATTTTCAGTTGAACAATTTCAAACAGATATAAATGTAAACGTGAACTTAGCATTTTTTTGTATAAAAAAAGGCATTACATAAAAATAAAAAAAGTCAAAAAAAAAAGGCTTCTACAGCCTAATGTAACTTCACTTGAGCAACTAACATTTTATCATGCAACATAATTATACAGTAGGTTAATGGCTGTGGGTTTATCAGCTTAGACCACTAACTAGGAATAAAATAAAATATTCTTACTAATACAACTTTTGGAAGTGTTCAAAATAAAATGAAGACACATTGAGACTCAACAGTTGAAAAATGGCAGATTACTATATATTAAATGTTGAATAATGTCATCATTTCATTTAAAGTGTTTAGAAGATTCACTTGTTAGATAGTAACCCTCAAGTAGGATTTTAAGGATTTAGGAGCATTTTCTTAAATTCACACACTTTATTTGGTGAGAAAAGTTATGGTAGTAAATATTAGTAGGATAACTTAAGATAAGCTGTCAGACAATTGAAGTGATTTGAAAAGCAGGACAAAGTGGTATCAATTACACAACTCGCCTTTTATCAAAAATTTACTAAAACACAAGGAGGGGAAGGAGGGGGCCTTGGGTCCCATGACTAGCTGCAGCCCTGCACTGAACTAGTAACATTGACATTACAAGCCATCTTACATATCCAAAGCGTGATAGAGCATCTTGGACAATTGAAATGATTATTCTATAAAAAAAAAACACCAGTGACATGCCATCTGCTATCCATAAGCTGAGCTGCACTGTGTTTGTTTATAGACTAGGTGTGTGGTAGCGCATGAGGCAGCCAACCCATCCGGGGTCGCCACAGGTCGTCACTTGTGATTAATATCATTTTTTTATGGATGGTAACTCTTTTGAACTACAGGCCATACTTATAGAGTCATGAAGAACAAATTATATTGTACTTATAGTTCAGCATTGCAAGAAAGTTCTATAGCCTATCAGAGAAAGCCCAAAAATATATTAAAGAAACATACATGCATCTCTGGCTATTTCGTTCCTTTTCGTTATTCCTTTGGTGAATAAAAGCAGAGCGAGGGAGAAAAGGAATGGAGGGGAGCACAAGGTGCCACATGCGCGCAGGACACACAGTTGGATGAGGAGAATATCCAAAGGGAGGGAGGAGGGGTGCGTGCGTGTGACAGCCATTGGACGTTTCCATTCGCACCAGTCGTGTTGAGCTAGGATAGAATCCCTCCATCTGGATCGGCGCGGTTAAAACTCTCCAGCGGTTCGTCCCACGCGCCATGCGAGCAGGAGAGACGCGCCCCGGGCCATGCTGAACAAGTGTCCGACCCTGCTGCTGGCTCTGACCACGATGGCCGGACTTGTCCAGCGATGCCACGGCTGGAGCGACGAGGACCTGCTGCTGCCGCCCGTCAACTCCTCCAACAGGTTGATGGCCGACCTGGGGGTCGACGTGCGTCTGTCCAAGAGGTCCGCGGAAGGGAGCGAAGGCTCCCCGGACGCGTCGTCGCTGCAGACGCCGTCCCAATGCAACGTGAGCGTCCAGAGGCTGCTGCCATCCTCGCTGGTGGCCCGCTGGGACAGCAGCTTCGGGTTCCAATGCGACGTGCTCATCTACACCACTAACAACCACGGACGGGCGTATTTCTCCGCCTCTTTCAACCGGGCCATCTCGCCCGTGGTCATCGAGCATCTGGGGACCACCGGGGGTCAGCAGGAGTTGAGGCTGTGCGTGGGCTGCGGGATGTCCCGCTACAGGAGGCTCGGACCCGGCAGGGCGAGGGGCCAGCAGAGCGGCGATCAGGTCACGTTTTGCTGCGTGGATTTCAGCCTCGACGAGCTGAAGGGTGACAAAAGTTGGAGGCTGAACAGAAAGCCCATCGAGTCCACACTTGTGGCTTGTTTCATGACTCTGGTTATCATCGTGTGGAGTGTTGCTGCTCTCATATGGCCGGTTCCCATCATTGCAGGCTTCCTACCTAATGGGATGGAGCAGAGAAGACCCAGATGACTGATCCCACCTGATGAACCCGTGCTGCCTATATACATAATATTAATCGTAGCCATTATACTCCTTGCCACAACGAATGAACGACTGTTTATTGAGATTTGGGTCGTTTTGGACTTCCAATAAACCTCCTCAGAGGAACAAGGTATGAATGTATGTATGCGTGAGTTCTAGTGGGACCAATTCCAATATGTTTTTGTATACTCGTAGGCCTATGTAGCCTAGAATATGTCAGCGTAAAGTGTGCGCAATTTTCTCTTTAAACCGTCTTTGTAGTTTCGAACCTTTCTAGAATGTTTGCCTTATGCCTTGTGTAGAACTTTTGCACTGCACATGTACTGAAAACGTATATAATCTCTATATAAAATGTACGCCTTTTCTGACGGAGTTGTTTAAGTGGGTTTTAATGTTTTTAAAGCTAGATTTATAATATCAAGCTCAATATAGCCTACAGTATGTGCTTTATTTGTATCTATGTCACCAAATAAACAATATAAATGACAATAAAATATGATATGATATTTTTTATCTATATACTGTTTATTCTGTAAATTGTTTTTTTCTGATTGCACCTGAACACATCTTGAGAAGCAGATGCCTGTTTGGAAATATGGAAATTTTAGAAATGATGGAAACCTTGATGATGACTAGAGCTGCCTAGCCCTCCTTTCCTTGGAAAATGGTCTGTTTGTACAACTTCTGTAATATGAGAGGCAGTATAGTGCCTCGAGATAAGAAAGTAGTGATTCCTATATTATCTGATTCCGTATCAATTACCATTCCTTGTTGGGTGACGGAATGAAATAATACAAATGATATATGATGAAAAGATTTTGCATAGTGCTGTGCGATATGGACAACATTTTATATCCCAATAACAATACTGTCTAGCCTACATCCCAGAGACCGCAATGATTTTCAAATCCTTTTCTATGTTCAATTTCACTATACTATATGACAAAGTATTTTATGTTCAAACTGATAAACTATTGTTTTTTGCAATCACTCGCTCATTTTGAGTTTGATGCCTGCAACTTATTCCAAAAAAGCTGGGACAGGGTCATGTTTCCAACTGTGTTGCATCACCTTTCCTTTGAACAACACTCAACACTCATTTTTGAAGCTCTTTACGTGTAATTCTTACTCACTCTTGCTTGATGTACACCTTCAGTTGCTAAAAAGTCTCTGTTATTCTCTGTTCTCATATTTTTGCACTTCATAATGTACTACACTTTTTCAACTTGAGACAGGTCTGGACTGCTGGCAGGCCAGTCTAGTACTGTATTGTTTTATTATGACGCCACGCTGTTCCAGCAATTGCAGAATTTTTTGAGCATTCCTCAATTTTTGTATAGCTTTTTTTGGAACATGTTGCTGGCATCAAATACAAAATGAGAGATTTTTTTGATCACACAAAAAAAAAAACTAAAAATAAACAAATTTCAAAAGTTTGAACATTACATCTTGTCTTTGTTGTGTACTTAATTTAATCTAGGTATGCAATGTATTCTGTTTTTATTTAAGTTTTACACAATGACCCACCTTTATTGGAATTTTCTCAGTTTACCAGTATGTGTATATTGCTTGAGGGTTTCTGTGGTGAACATAATTGAATTCCGGGAAAAACATACCATTTTAATGTTTCCAAAATGAAGCATTTAATGTAGAAACATGACAAATAACCTATTCATATGCGTTGTATCTAGCCCCTTAAGGGGACTACCTGCTGCAGACTTTAAAAGGGACTTTATCAGCCAGACTCATCTGCAGAAAAGGCTCCACTACTGGTGAATTGTTTAAGTACTGGCTTGGGGGTCCTTGTAACATTTCAAAGGTTCGACGCACAATGAGCTAAGGTAATTCATGCAGTGGCGCTAAAATACGCATGTAAAATTAATTCAGAGATTTGTTTCTAAATACATTAGACAGGTAATTGCTGAAAACGTGGAAAGACTGAGAACTCTGTAGTACTGAATTGGAGTGGACTGTTTTTTTTTTACCATTTCAGTTCTCCAAACTTGCGGTAATTATACAACGTTGTGCGCTTCCATATACGGCACAATGTATCAGCATTGTTCTTTCGGTTTTCTTGCCATGCACACGCCCGTATTATCTTAGGGCCACCATAGACATGTAGCTCAACAGGGGTGTGTTGTATCTATCGATGATCATATCTATGATCTTCAATGCTGGCGTCAAACACACACACAAACACCACAGGAATGTGTGTTTCATTTTGAAACCAATCAGATATTAGCTTCACCACACTGCGCTTTTGTGAAGGCTCCGATTTATGCCAGTATTTTTCCATCTTCTGATTTGTTGAGCTAAATAGACTGCCATATTGATTCTGATTGGCTGAGGTAAATATGCGGACCAAAGATTGATTTATATGGGAAGGTGATGTCGGACATGATTTAAATCAGAGGTCCCCAATCCTGGTCCTCAGGGACCGGTATCCAGCCTGTTTTCCATGCCTCCCACAGCCAACACAGGTGATTCATATCATCAGCTTAATCAGCAATCTCTGGAGAAGGCTGATAACGATCTCCACCTGTGTTGGCTGTGGGAGACATGGAAAACAGGCTGGATACCAGTCCCTGAGGACCAGGGTTGGGGACCTCTGATTTAAATAACCCCTTTCAAGGGGAACTTGTCAAGAAAACCTGGACATTGTGAGTATAGGTCAGCCAACAATGTTTCTTGCTGACTTGTTTCAATTTTTCCTCACATGGTTTATTTGTGCTCTGCCATGTTTAAAAAAAAAAAAAGCTCTCCAACAAGTCTTCAATTTGTCAGGTTGGGTGTGTGAGCGTGCTTTCGGTGATGCATGTCTTTGTTTGTGTGTGTGTGTGTGTGTGTCAGTTGCATTTTTACGTATGAAGTGCTATAGGCTTTAAATAAAGTTGTATTTGATTTTGATTAACAATGTCTTGGTTCACTTTCCCATGAGGCAAGCTATCAAAACAGGTACTGTGTAGCCCATAACTGACAGAAGGGATATGTTTTTTAACTTTATGTATTATCATTATTATTATTATTAATTTATGTATTTATTTTTACCTAAGCAGAGTACGGAAGCGTATTGCATTCACTTGGGGAAAAAAAGAACTCCTGTTTTTCTGACTAATTTTTTTGGGTTGCTTTGTTTTTTTGAGTATTTTTTTTCTTTCTTGTTTTTCTGACTATTTTTTTTGGGTTGCTTTGTTTTTTTGAGTAATTTTTTTCTTTCTTGTTTTTCTGACTAATTTTTTTGGGTTGCTTTGTTTTTTTGAGTATTTTTTTCCTTCTGTTTTTCAGAATATTTTTTTCAGTTTTACTGAAAAAAAAATTGTCCAAAAAATTATTCAGAAAAACAGGGTGGGGGGAAAATGTGTATTTTTTTTTTTTTAAAAACTGAAAAAAAATTATTCAGAAAAACAGAGGAAAAAAATATTTAAAAAAACAGAAAAAAATATTCAGAAAAACAGAGGAAAAAAAATATTTAAAAAAACAGGGGGAAAAAAATATTCAAAAAAACAACGCTCCCCCCAAAAAATTAGTCAGAAAAACAGGATTTTTTTTTTCAAGTGAATGCAATACGCTTCCGTAGCAGAGGATGTGAATCATTAGTTCGAATTTTACCAGTCCTTTTTAAAAAAAAATGTTTTATTTTTTTTACACACGTATCTGTTCTTCTACTTAGTTTGCGTGACGTCACCTCGAAGCGCAGTTGCCTTGCTTACCTGCCGTTTACCACGCCTTTACTACACGCACACACACGCACACACACACACGCACACACACACTCACACTCACACTCACACTCACACACGGGTCCAGGAAGTGAATACAGTGCGGTCGCACAAATGAGTCCACCACATGATCTTTCAGTGACTTCATTCGTGATAAAGTCTCAGTACCTGTGAAATGCTGGGCAGCATGAAGGTTTCGAGAGTCCCAATCTGTTTTCTCTTTTTTGTCTTCGCGGTTACAGGTAAGTTAAGAGCTTAATTATTCAACGGTAAAACACTTACAGCCGGCGTAAAAGTAGTGTTGTTGACTTTAGGGAGTGTACTTATTGTTACTTGATGAAAGAAAACAAGCACGACCATATTGAAAGTGAACTGTTGCTGTAAGTAGGCCTAATGGTGTGGCTCTTTTATTTTTTGGGTTTCTGGGTGCAACTACAGAGGTACATTAGTATTTGATATCAACCTGGATCTTTGTTTTGATTGATGAGTTCGGAAATTTGGAGAGAGAAAAAAGCCACACGTGGGTAACCTCATCCAAATATATAGGCACTGAAAATCATAATACTTTGAAATATTTTTTATAAAATTATTATCAGTGATTATAAAGATCTGACACACTTGAATGTAGTTACAAAGTATGCATATGCAGGGTCACAAAATGTAATATATTAACCCAATTTAGACTTTATGACATTAGGTTACCTAGTAGCAGCATGTTTTTGTTTAAAGTTTGACCAATCCAGATTGGCACCCTGCCTTGCAGGATAGGCTCTAGTTTACATGTGATGAGAATAAGGGCTGGCAGCCTATAAAAAGAAGTTGGATGGGTTTAATCTAGGATGCAGAACAGATTTTAGCTCTACCAATTCTGTTACCTCCTTTAATCAGAGCCATTCAGTCAATAAGTTTACCAGTGACCAATATTTGAACTTTTTTTTTTTTAATCTAAACTTAATGACTGAAAAACTTCCCAATTCAAAATGAACGTTTTAGAGAGCATTACAGAATAGAAAGAGAAAACATACAGTCTGGGAAATGGGAGCGAGATGCAGGCCTTCATTTTCGCTTCATTAATTGCCAGGGTTCCAGAACCTGATGTTGGACCCTATCCGTGGCACCACTGTCTACTTCAGCAAGACCGCAGTGTCATTATGCAAAGTGTGCTCCGGAGTGATGCGCAAGTGTGAAGAGTCACTATTGTTAGAAGTCGACAACCCCGTCTGGGTGGACTTCACTTGCCCCCAACCTGAAAATGTATTCAGAGTGGATTTCATACGAAAAATAGGTAACATTTATTATTATTATTCTAAATGTTCTCTTATAAGCCTCTTTTGTCAGACTGACGCTCACTACTGTAAATTCCTCTGTTTAGAATGTACCACAGAGGCTTGTGATGATGACATCATGCAGGTGGACGCAGTCACCTACTCGTGTTTGGATTTCCACCGCAGGTTCATCTGGAACCTGAAAGCCTCGCTGTCAAAATCGGTCCGAGTGGACTTCATCCAGTATGGGTCGGGTATGAGACAAATTCCTCCATCTGAAAACTGTCCCGATATGCGTACCTACACCTTGAAGACAGGGACTGTGGTCGTTGGCAAATACTGCACGAAAGGCTTCATCCACAGTGCTCAGATTCTAAACGAAGGTAGCTTCTCTATGGATGTCCCACCATTGAGGAGGCTCCAAGTTGACCATTTCCCCATCTCTGTTGGGGAGGAAATCAAATGTAAGTTTGCTTCCTACTACAATCTTCACCATCTTGGTTTGAGTCTAAATGTTTTTTTCTTCTTTTTAGCTCTTGCCAAAATCACCTTATATTTGCCACATGGGACATCCACTGAGTTGCTCTCGCCAAACTACCCCGAGAGTTTTCCCGATGACGGTGAGATGGAGTGGTACTTTGAGCTCACGGGTGAACAAAGAGCAGCCATCGAGTTCCTTGACCTCACAGAGCCACGTTGTTTGAAGAAGGAAACTGCGGCCGAGTACCACAGCGGTGGCAGGCGGGCCCTGGAGAGGAGTCTTACGGAGACCCAGCCGGTCCAGAGTCAGGGAGACTTTTCTCTGATTCTCAGGAACTGTGAGATGGACAGAAGACGAAATGATTCTCCTGGACTCTCTCTGAAACTCAAAGTGTCAGTGCCAGGTATGTAATTTATTTGCTACTAGCACAACTATTGGACATTCAGAGAGTTTCGCAATCAGTTGGTCATTTTAGTACGACTGTGTATGAGGGCCACGTATAAATATATATATATATATATATATATATTTTTTTTTTAATGGGAGTTTCGGGGGTATTATTCAGAGAGAGAAAAACTAAAAAAAATTACAAGAAAAAAGTCGTATATTTGCAACATTATAAAGTGGCAAATTTGCGAGAAAAAAACCTCACAAATGTATGAGAAAAAGCTTGTATATTTGGGACATTAAAGTGGCAAATTTGCGAGAAAAGACTCACAAATTTACAAGAAATAAACTTGCAGATTGGTGACATTGTAAGGGGGCAAATTTGCGAGAAAAAAAACCTCAGCAATATTTGAGAAAAAAACTCATATTTGCGACATTATAAAGTGGCAAATTTGTGAGAGAAAAAAAACACAAATTAATGAGAAAAAAATCGTATATTTGGGACATTATGAAGTGGCAAATTTGAGACAAAAGAACTCACAAATTTACGATAAATAAACTTAAAATGGCAAATTTGTGAGAAAGCTCATGAATTTCTGAGAAAAAAAACTCGTATATACGATATTATAAAGTCGCAAATTTGCGCAAATAAACCCACACAAATTTATGAGGGAAAAATCGTAAATTTGGGACATTATAAAGTGGCAAATTTGCGAGAAAAAAACTCACCAATTCATAAGAAAAAAAACTTGTGTTTGCGACATTATAAAGTTGCAAATTTGCGAGAAAAGAACTCACAAATTTACAAGAAATAAACTCGCAGGTTTGTGGCATTATAAAGTGGTAAATATGAGAAAAAAAACTAATAAATTTACGAGAAATTAATTCGTAGATTTGAGAGAAAAAAAATTAGAAACTTGCAAGAAATGCAGGTAGCGTAACTACGAAATATTACACCCCCTCTAAAAAATATATATTTAAAGTTGGCTCTAATATGCTGTTGCATGTTGGTGTACTGGACATTTCAAAAAAAAATAAAAAAATTATATATGGATGACTTCAATTAAGTTGACGTAAAATGGGGAATAAAGTTTGAATTACTTCTCATTGTATTTTGTGGCAGTTTTTTTTGTTGTAGCAAATGTCTTCTAAATCATAACATTTTTACCAAAGCAGTTTAGTTTAGTTTTGCTACATAACAGTCTGGAAGACTGATTGCGATACGACATGTTGCAGCAGGTAATATATGTTTTCATTTTCATATCCTGTTGCAACAACAGTGCAGGCTGTGATGGCAAAATGTAAAGCAGTGTGTAATGTGAAGGCTTGCTGTGTTACAAAATGGCCTCTGGGCGATTTTCGTAGGTGTAGTGATGATGTGGAGAGTGTGATGTATACTATAGAGGCCCCCAGGTTTGCTGGTTCGGGAAGCCCGTACGTTTCCTCATCGCTTAGTCATGAATGACGGCAGTTCTGTGGGAAATTCTTCCAATGACGGAAAAGATTCTGGTTTGCTTGAAAATGGGTCATCTTTTTTTTTTTATGTGTTCCCTTGTAGTGGTTTGTAGGGTGGACATGAAGAAATTCAAGGGCTTTTCTCTGCAATTGGAAAAGCTGGAGCTGTCGTCGAAATGTGAAATGACGATGAACTCTGTAATAATGGAGAAGATCACAGTCCCATCCGGAGATGTTTCTAAACTATCTTTCCAGAATTGTCATCCTGGAGACATCACTGTCACAGCCAGAAGAGTCATTGGTAAATTCACATTTGGCTCACGCCCCAATATGTGAAAAAAGTGAATAAATGCGCTCGCTGCTTTCCAATAAAATCATCCCTTATGCTATCTTTTACATGTTTACAAAGGTTGCAGTCAACTTGAAGACTGCCCAAAGTCTGTGCCTCTTGCGGTGCCTTCCCTGCCGGACTGCCTCCCGTCCGACCTGGACAGCGTGACCTGGTCCCTCCGTCCTCCTCCCAAAGGCACCGTGGAGTTGACCTCTTTAATCGGACCCCTGCAGCAGTCCCTGTCGGGGGATTTGTGCGACGACAGTGTCATTACTCTGACAGAGGATAACGGCACTATGCTAGGCCACTTTTGTCCTCAGGGAGCCATTACGAAGGTCCAAATCCACGAATCCCACGTAGTGGTCAAAGTGACCAGAACGGAGGGGCAAGCGCTGATATCGTCTGCGAAGTCGGTGTTTGCTGCTAGGCTGAAGGAGGGGATATCAGGTAACAGACGGACTGTTTGAATCCTACTTTTTAATAGTGTGGCAAAAACTACGGAAGCCAAAGTGGAGTAAACATTTTTGAATGGCAAATATATATATATATACTCAACTCAATTTTGTTTATATACAGTAGCACAATAAAACAACTATGGTTGCATACAAAGTGCTGTACGTGGAGTAAAAATCCGTTCTAGAGTAATGAAAGGTAAAACAAAATAGTAGAAAATAAGTAAATGAATGTCTTATGTAGGTAAGTAAATAAAATACTAAAATTAATAACACAAGAAGCAAGTAAGTGAATAATAAGATAAAAAACGTTGAAATGTATTTGTACCTTCAAACGTATTTGGAAGTACGTTTGAACACACTTGTCTTAAATGTTACAAACTTTTTTTATTTTTTCCCCCCACAATGCAAAAAAAATCTATTTTTTTTAACACGTGACATACGGTACATTATATCAATACGTTGGAAAATTGAGTAAATTTATTTGTAATTTTTTATGATTTATTATTTTTGTGTTTTTTGGCTATTTTCCCCATAATTCCACAGGGTGTGCATATGCAAATGTCAATACTCCGTGGCAATAGGGAAAAAAAATAACGAACGGAAATGATGTACTGCAGACATAATAATAATAAATCATAAAAATTCCAACTTAACAATATTTAATGACTTTTTTCTAAAGTATTGGTAAAATGTAGGCCAAGCTACATCGGAAAAGTCAATACCTTGTGGCATTATGGGAAAAATGAAAAACGTTTTTAGCATTTAGCCTACAACTGTGTTCGAACATATTTGCAAATACGTTTGAACATATTTAAATACGTAATTGCAAAATATGTTTACATGTATTTGCCATTCAAAAATGCTTACTCGTCATTGGCAGTTCCACGCTTCCGAATGAAATACGTACTAGCCAAAATGTTTTTACAAAATAAAAGCCAGATCAAATATTCTGGAAACGCTGTTCAGAGTGCTTTCAAAGCACCAAAACTGATCTTGACACTCCTCGATTTGATAGTGAGAAAATATATATGACTCTTATGTATTGATCGTGATGGTCTCTTCTGTCCGACACAGAAAGGTACATATTCACAGTGACCCCAAAGAAAGACACGAGCCTCCTTTTGGCAACGCCCGGTTGGCCAGCGGGGATGGCGTCCTACGCCACCGTCTCCTGGATCGTCTCGCTCCCCCCGAAGATGAAGGCGCACTTGGAGTTCATCAGCATCAGCCAGCCCAAGTGCGAAAACCGCCACACCAACATTCGGGTGCAGAGGTTCAACAGTCTGGAGGAGGACTACAGTCGCAGGGAGGACGAGGCGGCGGACAAGATCAGCGTCTACGAGAGCTTTTACCTCAACATGTCCAACTGCATGCCTGAGAGAGGCGACTTCAGTGTCATCACAAAACTAACCATCCAGAAAAGTACCGTTTTAGCAATGATCTTTCAATTTGTACATTGAAGACAGTGAAGTGCAACTTTGGTTTTCTCCCACCCAGACCAAATATTGATCATCGTCGCGAGTGTGGTCGCTGCTTTGGTGCTGCTTTTTATCGCCGTGCTGGTGGCGGTCTGTTTCGTAATTAGGTAAGTGCTTTACATATATCATCTGACCATTCTTCAATGTGGCTCTTGAATATGGAGGACCAAAAATGCCAAAATAATAAATACATTTAAAAAAAAAAAAAAAAGTGAAACTGAAAACCGAATATGAAAAATATAATTGAACATTTAAATACAACAATATAAATGAAAATAAAAACAACTAAAATATATATACAGAAATAAAAACTGAGATTAAAAATAACAATAAATATAAATGTGGCTAACAAAAGTGAAGAAAAAAAACTAATATAAAAAAATACAATTCAACATTTAAATACAAAAAATATATAAAAGGAAATAAAAAGCAAAAATATATATACATAAATAAAAGTTTAAAAAATGAGATTCAAAAAACAACAATAAATATAAAAATAAGTGTGGAAATAAATACAAAAATAAATGTATAAATAAAATTAAATGTCTACAAAGAAGTATAAAGAACACTTACTACATTTGGCCGTAATTCTTTTCGATTCGCAGCAGCAAATGGTTGGAACACCCTACAGAACAAACTCGGACTCAACTCTCCGACGACAGTTTCTTTGTTTAAAAACAAGATTCAGGAAATTGTAGTTGACAGCCGTTCTTGTTAATATAAGCATAAGTGCCCTTCTCCTCTTTTTTTTTTTAAATATAATTATGTGCGTTTTATTTGTATTGTGATGTATGTGCTTTGTTTGGGCTTCTTGTCCAGGTCATGTTTGTAAATGAGAACTAGTTCTCAAACATTTTTACCTGGTTAAATAAAAAATAAAAATATTTTAATTTTTTTTATTTTTGTACTTTATTTATTTATATATATAATTTTGTTGTTTTTATTTATTATTATTTTTATTTATATTTAGTTTTTGTATTTAATTTTTGAATTACGTATATTTTTATGTCCGTTTTTATTTTCACTTTTATTTATTTATTTATTATTGGTCCTCGTCAAGGCAGCAGCACGGAATGGAATGTTGCTGGACAGCGCTTTCAAAATGGAAAACTTTTGAGCTCTGATAATTATCTCTGTGTTACCTAACAGGAAGAAGAAAAAGAAGCTCAGTCACATGGTGTCCATCTACAATCCCAACGGCACCAGCTTCCAGCCAGGCCACAACGGCTTCCCTAAAACCCGCGAAGACAACGAGTCCCATGTGTACGCTTCCATTGAGGACACGCTGGTCTACACCCACCTGCTGAGAAAGGGGGCAGAGATGGGCATCTACACAGAGTCGGGCACGTACGAGCCCTTCGCGGGGCAAGCAGACTCTCTGCCGTCCAAAGACGCGAACAACATGGGAACAGGGCAGGAGATTCCCTTGTCCGCTCAGCAGGCACCCTCGCTTCCCAACAGGCCCCTGAGCCACAGCAGCGCCCTTGTGGACAATGTGATTTACGAGACCCAGGCCCACTTGGAGGAGGACTCGGCTGAGATGGAGGCACGGCTGGAGCCGGAGGGGGCAACTGATGGGATGCAGGATTTCCACTAGACTTTCTTGAGCGTGGTAGATCGTCATTCCTGGGTTTCTGCGTGAATAACGAAAGATTGGCCTCATGAGACTTTGTTTTGCCTGCACATGTTTTTGCACCAAATTCACACACGACGTGTTCAGGCCTGTTGCAGATGCCTGCTTTTATCTGGAGTGGCGGCGCTTCTCTTGTGAAATCAGAATGGAATCACACCTTACTATTTTTTACCAACGGAAATAGAACATATTATTTTTGAAACAAGGACTCTTCTTCAGTTGGGAAATTGTACTTTTGTACCAATCACGTTGAGGAAAAGGCTTATTGTATGTGTTCTTTAAATGCCTTTTAGTCAGTTTTAATAGTAATGGCAACCATTCTCACTCACATCGTCGCTTAGTGAGAACTGAACACATTTTAACGTTTTTGTATGATTCATTAATTAAAGACATTTATTTACAAATTTGTGGGATTAAAGACATTTATTTACAAATTAAAGACATTTATTTATAAATTTGTGGGAGTACTGTATATTAAAGACATTAAAGACATGGGTTTTTTAAGTACGTTAGCAATTTAGCAGCTGCTAATTTGGCTGCGGCCGCCGTCATTTATGCCGTAAAAAGTCTTCTTTATGGTGTTGGTCAGTTAATAATTTCAACTGCGTAATATCTATTAAACCGTAGCAGCACAAATGAACAAAACAGATTATTTCCCCCACATTTTGCGTGTGGTAACAGTTGGCATCTTCTGATTCAGCCACCATGTAACAAAGTGCAACATTGGCTACGCATTGGTTCCTCTTTTGGTAGCCTGGAGAATGCTTGATCCTTTTTTTTTGCCTCTTCTTGTTGTGGCAGCTGGTCCAGAACAGCTGTCAATCATTGTTAAAGTGTGCCGTTTGCCGTTCACTCAAAGTGGCAGAGGTGTTTTCTATGCTGCCAAAATGGCTTCGCTAACGCCCATTTTTGGGACGCGTGATGTCAACATCTGGATCTCTATGGGAAAAACATGAAATGATCATTTATTTTCCATTATGTTATGGTTGGAGCATCCAACCGCACAACATCTTATAGACATGATCTTTTGAGAGCTTTGCATGCTAGTAGTCGCAGGCAAAAGCAATACAATATGCCATTTGTTTTGACCATGTGGGGGCAAAATATCAGAAATGTCCGGATGTTTGGGAATTTTCTATATCCTAAAATAGAGGTTGAAAGTCCCTTTTAAAATCCCAAATTTCTTGGCAATGGATGAAGGCGCCTGAACATGTTAATCTGATGTAGTCGTCTGGGGGAAATGAACTATTGTGAATTTGTGATGTCATTTCATTAGAGGGTGGAAACGTTTACAAAATTCCCCCGCGCACGTCTCGTCATCTACTTAAATGACTCAGAAACTTGAATCAGTGATGTGATATGTTACGTAACAGCAAATATAGCCCCCAGCAAAAGTTTGACAGTTCATGTGATTATTTTGGCTCTTAACTGAGTCCCCCCCTCCCACCACCTAGTATACAGTTTACGGCAAGTACTGTTATTGTGCTTATTCAAGCTCACAAGCCAAAACAGAGTTGGGTTAAAGTCACCGATAACCGCTTGTTGAACTTGTGTTCATCTTTTACATGATGACTCGCACCATTTTGGAGACCAAAATATTTAGTTTGGCGCTGAATTTTTGTACTAGGCGGTGCACAGAAATTCCACAGAGAAGCAATTGCTGGAAAAATACATGTTTATTTGGTTTATTAGCTGATGTTATAAGAATGAAAGGAAATCCAATCATGTTTACCTTGAAATCTCCCAGTAACCTATAGCTGTTTCTTTAAATTTTTGATTTGGTATAAATGCATTAGTACTTAACCCTGGAGAACCCAAGAACCCTTTTCTTCTTTGGAAAATTATGAATTATACATTAAATGACTGCTATAAGTTCACTGAACACCAAAATGTGTTTTTTAAATTTTAACCCTTGTTTTTTGAACTAGCTCAGAGTTGCTAATTTATCAAAATATATATATAAAGTATACTCCTAGGCATTCTGCAACATGATATGAAATAGATTAACAAAAAAAAAACACAATTTTACCATCTTATGGTTTGCTGAGAAGACGGTTTTGTTTGGATTGATTTCCAGCTCAACAAAACAGCATGTTGCCAGCCATCTTGTCACCACCACTCTGGCTCATGTAAGTGCAATATTCATCCACTAGATGGCCCCATGCAGGGGTCAGAAGTGGCACTCTGGACTTTTGAAGTTAAATTTGTAAAAAAAGAAAGAAAAAAAAGTCTTTGTTATTTGAGTAGCAGAATTTATAGGGGCCAAATTTGACCACGTGGGTTCTCCAGGGTTAAATGGTGTCCATGGCATGTCGAAAGCAATTCTGGTAATGGCAGAAAAGTCACACAATGTTAAACTCGCACACTGAAGCCTTTTCAGCTCGACAGCTCTCATCAAACCACTTCCCGTTGGCCGTGGTGGCCAACGTGCCGCAGTTCTGGCCGCGGCCGCCGTCCGGCTGCGTGGTGATCTCCGTCTCCCAGTTCTTGAAGCGCAAGTTGGACCCGGACTGGTCCAACCACTGGCCTTCGGTCACCATGTCGTTGATGCCCAGCCAGATGGGCTCTTCCGGGCTGATGCTTTGACGTACGTAGGCGTACAGAAGGTCGTTTTCGTCGCCCGTCAGGGGGGTGCCCAGGCTGCCCCCCTTGGCAACGCAGTCGTCACTGGCTGCGTGGAAAGTCTTCTTGACTGGGTCGGCCAGAAAACACTTGCCCGGGACCTTCGTTCCACGTAGACACACTGACATGGAAGCATGGATTGACAGCTAAAATTAGACCAACAATAGTTTTATGCAAAACTGGGGTTAGTTAGTATTTTTTAAAAGAAACGTACTTGACTGCAGAGATTGCTGCTCTTTCAACAAGTTGAGGTCGTAAATAATGTCTTCAATTTGTTTCTTTAGTTCTTCAATTGCAGCATTGGTAGATTCTGCCATGATTCAAAGTAACATTGACGAACACTCAACACCACATCCTGAGGTCAAATGTCAATATTGACCTTACCTTTCTTTGTGCTTCTCTTCTTTTCGGTTGTCTGCTGGCGTGTGCATTCTATTAGCAGCAGAAGGAAAAACACCAAGCGTAAAGTTTGCACTCGTTCCATGATAGCCTTAAGACGTCTGCCTGCAGGTTTGTGTGTCGGTTGGAACCGCGCTGCCGAGCGGTGCAGTGTTTGGATGAAGACTCCTTCTCTTGGAGAGCGCAAATGTTTTACAGATGTCTTACAAACGTTTGTATTGTTTTGGAATGCGTGAGGGGAGGCGAGCAACGGGATTGCGTTAAAAAGTTTTGGCAGCGCCAAGCCAAGACTGTTTGGTTGCGAAATGTCTTCAGCCTGCTTGTTGAAGTCAGCGATCAATATTATTGAGCAAACATTTGATCAGTGCGTACCTGTTTTTTAGAACTACAATATACTTTTCTTTTTTTTTTTAGAGCGAGCTTAGTATTGTTCATTCTGTAATTTTACCGATTTGACATGTCATCATTACTTTTTTTTTTGTATGCGCGTGAGTATGTGCATGTGTGCGTGCGTGTGAGTGTGTAATTCACCTAAAACCTATTAAAAATCCCATACCGTTCACCAAAACAAAAGATGAGGAAAAAAAAGAACTACACTATACTTGTCAACTTATGTGCAACATTTAGATTCTTGTCACAGGTCAAAGGTCAGTGGGGTTGGGTTTTAGTCTCGTTATGTCTACTCACGTTCCACCTGTGTGTGTCTTCCCTTCCCCAGGTGTGTCTCATTAGTGTTGGTGTATTTAGGCCCCGTTCATATGAACGCCAGTTTCAATGTATCCTCACAAGTTTCTTACCGTTTAGGCCGTTCGTTTATGGCGCGCCGTCATGCACCCCAAAATTTTTTCAAAAATGGTGTCCAGACGGACGCATACGGCGCGTGTTTTGAAATCTTTCCACGCTGGAGCCCGGTTTCAAAAGTGATCGCTTTCAAGCTCCGAAACCGCGCCGTCGGTAACCACTCCGCCACCCGGAGTCTCCCGTCTGGACACCATATGCAGGATACTCCTCCAGCGATGACGTAATGGTCGCAGATCGATGACGACGCGTTGTCGCAGATTGGTGATGTATGCGCCAATGGAAAAAATATTATGTTGAGTTTGTGTTAAAATATTTAGAATTATAAATATTTGAATTGCTTTGTTAAGGTGAATTTGATAAGCAAAGTGAGGTGTAATAAGTGCAGACGCGTATTTTTTAAAAGGAGGTTTAAGATAGTCTTTAAAAAAATATCTGCATCCTGGTGAAATGAATCATTTCACTGTCTGTACTAGCAGGAGAAGAAGATCTATTAGCAGAGGTGGGCAATTTACAACATTTTTTTCAGTCCGTACCAGTTGGTGATAAACTGTGATGATGGAAACGTGGTTAAAATAACGTGACGGACTGACTAAAAATGGCGTAGCCTACCGACGATGTCGGACTGCTACCCATGGCGCTGACAAATGACGGACCGGCAAAATTTTGTAAATCGCCCACCTCTACCTCCTGATCTACCGTTTTGCATTTTCGAGCTGTTGACGTAAAGGAAATCTAATCTTTGTCAAAATGCACCACATGCTCAAATATTGATTTAATTTCACATTTTCAACCATCTGACAGAATCACAGACAGCAACTAAGGTGGTCTTATAAATATATTTAAAATGGAACATTAGCAAAACAAATGAGCAATGAAACAGGTAACACGTCATCTAGTAATAAGACATTCATTGAGAATACGTTCTTTACAATGTAAAAAAGTTCAAAAGGCAGCATGTATTCAATACATCCACAATGACAAGTCCTGCAGTGTTGACACAAATGAGTGTCAGTGCTGGGGTCAAACGGTACAAATTATCACTCAAATAAATGCATAGTCGGTCAGTTAATTAGCTTGTTGTCGTCAGTGCAAAACACAATCTTCACAGTGGCTGTAATCTCGAGTTGGTGGAATACTGATAACTGATGATAGCACATATTTGTTTTTATATGAAGGATCGCTAACTTTGTTATTATGTGCTATGTTCCCTGATCTCTTTTGCCCGGCTAGCATCTTATCTGTGTTTATGTCTTGCAGTGTCAGTGCTGTTTAATAATAAGCAGCAGCTGTGTTGATCATTCAAATTGACCTCTGTGTAGATTAGCCCGGAAGCCCCGCTGCGCTTGGTGCACATTTGATCATGGCTCAGCAGGTCGTAAGCACTTTGGATTAATGCAAAGCCCTTTGCATCGCACAAGCAATGCAGCTACAAAGCTCGCATTGCTTCTCGGGCATATTCCTTTGACGGATAATAAATATATATATATATAAAAAAAAGTTACAAATACAAACTAACACAGACTCATCAAAATCACAAAAAAAAAAAAGGAATTAAAGTAACAAAACACAAGGACACATCTTGAAGAAACAACATGCTGAAATGAAGCATTCGATTAATAATTGTGCTTGTGGAAAACAATCTTCATCATCCGAAGCTTCTCCCCAGTGTTCGGATCCGTCCCCCCCGAGGCTACGTTGGGCAAAGCACTGGAACAGCAGACAGATCAATATTAGCACAGTGATGCGTGAGGCCTCAGCATGGAGTCAGTGGTAAAAATCACTAAATGGAAAATAAAGCGGAGGGGGGGAAATAGGAAAACATTTGAATACATCAATTACAATACACATTCGGCAACCACAACATTAAAACACACACACAATTAACAAGATCCAATACAAGAATTATGGCTAAAATTTGACTATTAGAAAGTAACTCATATTGAGCTCAAATGGAAAATACTAAATATTTAGTAGAGTTGGTTAAGAGATGTAACGATATCCAAATGCCACAATATGATAGTATCACGATATTGTGTGGGGGGGGGTGGGGATATACAAAAAGCTCAAGATACTGCATACAAACTCACAATATTGTAAAAAAATGTCTCATAGTGGGTGAAAAAAGCACAATAATTGAGTTTTTGTACATAATAACAACAGCGACAAAGAAATAGGCTTAGCCAGTCATTGTATTGTCAATGTATTGTCATGTGCTATTATTAGCTTAGCTAAGCATCATGGTCTATGTAGTTCATCTGACAATTAGCGTGGGTCTTAATTAAATGAACGGTAGAGAGCCAAAAACATGCCTAATTAAAATAAAACTGCACTAATAAACTAACCACTGGAGGGCTAGAGAGAACTACACAAATGTGAAAATTAACCCGGCCTTTTCAACAGATGTACAGAAGAGGATTAGGGCCAGTGAAGTGAAAAAAAAGGTTGGCAGGATTTTCACTTTATTCTTTAATCTGACTTTAATCTCAGAATTCTGATTTTAATCTCAGAATTCTGACTTTTTTTAAAGTGAGAATTCTCACTTAAATCTCAGAACTCTGACTTTTTTAAAAGTAAGAATTCTGACATTGTGACATAGCGCTATGAATTGTGGGGGGACGTTAGAAAGTCAGAATTCTGAGAATAAAGTCAGAATTTTCACTATAAAGTCAGAATTTTCACTAAAAAGTCAGAATTCTTTAAGTGTGCGATTTAAAGTAAGAATTCTCACTTTAAAGTCAGAATTCTGAGAATAAAGTCAGAATCATGACAACCTTTTTGTTTTCTCTTCACTGGCCCTAATCCTCTTCCGTACAGATGTGCTATTTTTAATATTGTAAATTCGTAACAGGACAGTGGCGATATTGTGGGAATTTTAATATCGCGATATCACAATATTACCGTTATCGTTACATCCTTACAGCTCGTATTGTATTGTATTGGCTCATTAGCTTGTGCGTGTGTAGTTATTGTTGTGGCAGTAACTGTATGCCACAAGTTGATGAAAAATACTTTGGGTTGTTTATCAATCAAAAAAGTGCAAAGTATCATCAGTGGCTCTGCACATGATCCGAGATCAACCATGCATGAAGCTGCAGTGGCATTGTGACGCCGGTTCATGAAACTGCGGAGTGAAAACTGGGTTCAAAGTGCACCACGGTTACATTGTGGAAAAGGGACGCCACAACAGTGCGGGTCACATGAAGATGTCACAAACCTGCCAGGCCGTCGCTCACACCACAGCTAGCGAAAGCAAGGCAGCATTAGGGCATGAATTCAAATTGAAACAAACAAATGGAAAAAGTGGAGACAATGTGATGAAGAAAGGATTTTTGTCACCTAAAATAAGTTTTCCAACTACTATACTGAAGCATTATATATCTATATATCTCGTCTGATTCCACATTACTTACAGTATTTACGCAATTTAACGATAAATATCAACTTTTCCTTATTCATTTTTAATGGGACTGACATTGAACTTTTTCCACTTTTACCACGCCCACTTCCATACATACAACTGATTCTCATTGCCAAGTGTCTGACCCAAGCAGTGGCACAGTTAGCAAAGTGCATTGTCCAATAACCAGGAGGTTGCAGGTTCAAATCCCGCCTCTGATTGTACATTGCAAATATATCCAAGGCCGTTATGCTAAGTGATATACATGTATACCAACTGACTATCATATCAAGAAATGCATTATAATTTCACTGAAATTATTAAATGCATGTTAACTTTCAACATCGGATGAAATAAATAAAAAATAAATACGTCATTTAAGCTCAGTGGTTAGAGCAATTGCCTTCCACCACGCAGAACCTCGGTTCCAAACCCTGCTTGGACCACATTTGAGTATATTCGATGGTTTGATACCAACTGACTAACATATCAGGAAATAGATCATAATTTCTCTGACATTAATAAATCCCACCTTAGATAGATTGCAGTTCAAGTTTTCTTTTTATTCGTTTGTCATTTAACTACAATTAAAAATGTGTAAATTTCACATCATTTATCTTTCAATTGACTTCATAAGCACATGCATTCAAATTTTAGCATCCAGCTCATAGCATTCAACTTTTAAGCATTCCCACGCAATTTTTGCAGAAATTGCACTTTGTCTAGTTAATGTTGTAATTGGACCCAAATTTAGGGGGAACAATTTTTGGACACTGAACTGTCTTAATCATGCATCTTCGAACTGTGTTTGTGGTGACTATTAACACAGATATGCCTAATCTAACCAAACATGTTTTTATTGAATTCATGTCCAGAGCCTGAATAACATCACAGTGTGTATCTGTGATTGATAACATATTTACAAATATGTAAAGCAATATGATAAGTGCTTCATTATTAAAACGACATTAGGGATCACCTGCCTGCCTTTACAATTTATGATTGTAATTAGAGAGAGAAGGAATCCAATGTTGGCAAAGTGTATGGGTTACTTTTAGATACATTTAAAGATTAATATGATAAAAACTACCCTCTGAAGCAGTATAGTGGTAAGAGAAAATTACAAAATGCAAGTATTTATTTATTTTTTACTTAATAGGCTATTTATGAAATGGAAAGGCAGAACAAAAACACAAGAAATAAAAAAATAAATAAATTAACTCATTCACTGCCATTGACGGCTATAAACGTCAAAAATCATTTGAACTATTTCTATTAGTTTAACATTTTTTCCACTTTTGTTAAGAGTAGGAAAACCTCGATTTTTTTTTATTGTACATTTAGAACAGATATAAATTTTTTGATTAATCGTGAGTTAACTAGTGAAGTCATGCGATTAAATACAATTAAAAAAAGTAATCGCCTGACGCCCCGAATTTTTTATATTTAATATAAACATTTTTTTTTTTAAATGAATTTATGGCAGTGAATGAGTTAACAGCTATTGTGCGGGGACCCTAAAAAATGTCTGACTTCAGCAAGACAAGAAATATGGGGTGTTAATTGTGCAACAATTCTTAATCCTTAGGGTACTTTGATAAAAACACATCACAGGCATGTCATCTAGACACCTAAGGGAACTGTTTTCTATTGTGAAAAAAGAAGTAAAAAAAAAAATATGGCAATGTCTAAAAGTACTTTTGTCCAGCATTAGCGAGAGCTTTTGTGTCGTAATAATCGGGGACGATCCATTAATTACCAATAATAAAATGTTACTGCAATGCGTTGCTTGTACACTTAATGAAGGTTTAATGATGACAACCTGGACTGTAGATCAAATTATCACAAATGTAATTCATCTTAATGGGAAATGAGACCACAGATTCTAGTCAAACTTCCATTTATTTAGCCGGCGATCATTCACATTGCTAAATATGATACGCTCAATTGTACACATAACTCTCAGTATGACAGAATATGAATATGAGGAATATGACGAGTCGCATTGCAAAATGAACTTGGAGCATGGCCTACCTTTGAGTATGTAGTCTGTTAAGAGAGCTGGCACCTTGTCGCTGTCGTCTCTCATCGCATGCAGAACTGAAATGTGGTAAATGGGAGTAGAAGGGGGGGATCACTTTCCAAGAATGAAATTTAATGATGCAGGACGAAAGAAAGTTACTTTTGACGAGGACCTGGAGGTCCTCGATGGAAGGAGGGTGTCCTTTTTTTTCATACGGGATGACGGTGGTCAAATACTGCAAATGAAATAAACATCATCAATCAGTTACTTCATCAAATGGTGACTCTCATAGGATACATGCCACTAAAATCTCACTATATGGATAAAAGTATTGGGACGCCACAACTAGAAACGAACCTGTCTGTCACGGCATCCGCTCCCGAACGTTTGCCGAAAGCTGTTTTGAATCACAGAGGAGAGGCCCTCCATGCTGAAACGCTGACGGTGAAGGAAAGAGCAGAAGGTCCAGAAATGAAGGAACATAAACGCCACGCATGCCACAAATGATCCAACTCACCGATCCGAGCGACTTCTGGGTGTGGCCTTGCGACATCCCCGCCGCCCCTTGAAGCTTCTTCTTCTTCTTCAGCGCCTCGCGGTGCTCCTTCTGCCGGTTTTGCACGTCGATGAGCGCCGAGATGAAAGCGTTCTTCACCTCCTTCTCGAAGTCCAGCTCGTCCCTGAGAGCCAAATGCTGCACCAGCTCCTCCGAGAGGCTGGTGACGGCGCCCTCCGTCTCCTCCAGACGCTCGTTCAGCTCCGCCACGTTGAGTCTACGCACTCCTGCGCATGCCCGCTTGTTAGTGATGCAACATAAATCAGCTATTTTCTTCTACTAATCCTGTTTACACGAACATTTTTTAAATGCATAAATTACAATTAATTTAATAAAATAAATCCAAAATTAGTATCGTCGTCGGGTGGACCAGATAAGAATGGGCCGGTATTAGATTCTAATGGAATAACTCTGAGCAAAAATATTGCATTATTAAAATTACAGATTTAAATTATTATTATTTTTTTAATATTTGGGTAAATATAAAATTTACAAAAAAACTTTTTTCCACTTATTTTTTTAAACAAAATATAGAATATTTAGTACAGAAGAAATGTGTATCATGCTATGTTAAAAAAAAAGTAACCTAATATTCCTTTTTTTTTTAAGATTATTAAAAATTAGGGGCGTCAGGTGATTAAAATTTTTCGTAATTTATTGCATGACTTTACTAGTTAACTCACGATTGCTCACAAATTTTATATCTGTTCTAAATGTACAGTAAAAAATGTCTAAGTTTTCATACTCTTGTTAACAAAAGTGAAAAAAAGTTAAACTAATAGAAATAGTTCAAATTAATTTTTGACGTCTATAGCCGTCAATGGCAGTGAATGAGTTAAGAACAAATTTAATAATGCTCCTTAATGTTCAAAATGACTAAAGAGCGTTGTAAAACGACACCAATTTCCTTATTTTGCGCAAGCCGTGGCGATTTCCATGACCTTTGCTCTACACAGACACCAAGTCCATTGTGTGGAACGCCGCACTCACCTTCTTCATAACTTGGACTTCTTCTGGGGCGCTGAACATCCAAAGAGAACACAGACAGGTCCGACTGCGAAGGATTGTGCTGTGCTTCAAAGTCAGGCGAGTCCTGCATCATTTCCTCAATCTCCTCAATCACCTACACAGAAAGTCAACACACGCACATCAGGCCAGCAATTATCCTAACGAGAATTGCCCTCTTAAATCCCTCAACAGCCATCTTAAGCTGCATCCTCACCTGCTTTTAAAAAGCTCTTATACGCCACTCACCTGCTCGGCCGTGAACAGCGGTTCCTCGCCGAGGCACGAGACGATGATGGAGTGCATGTCCAGCTGCTCCCTCAGCTCCTCGACTTCAGACGCATCCGCCGCGATGATACTCGTCTGACTCTGAGTAGACGCCACAACGGGGGGGGGATTTAATCACTGGTGGCTCAAAGCATAGTTGAGATTTGTCAGATGAATGAAAGAGAGATTTGGGTAGTAAAAGTGGGACAAGTCGTAGGGAGGCGAGGGGCGGAGTCACTGACCGAGTTCTCCTCTGGGTTGAATGTGGACATGTGGAGGGAGCGTGTTCGGGAATGTTTCCAATCCATCGCCATCACTTGTCCGTGGCTTTGGGTTAAAGCATTCCAGATCCTGTGGATACATAAAAAAAAAGCAGAGGTTTTAGATTATATGTGCAACATAATGAATGTTTGAATGTAAATTTGACGAGTATGATTAATATATTTTATATGCATATGTTTTACATGTACAGTATAATAAATATCAGGGGTCACCAATGTGGTGCTTGCGGGCCCCCCAAGGACCACACGAGTAGCTCGCAGGACTACTCTAAAAATAGGTCTGACTGGACATTGCGATTTTCTACGAACATTGTAGAAGCGGTTATTTGAAAATGTTAACCCTGGCAGATATTCATAAAGTCTTCCATCTATTGATATTTATCCCTTAATTACTGTGAGGAATCACTGCCGTGATCAGTATGTTCACAAAAATGAAGGTCACTTTGGACCTTCTACCCTGGACAACCCACGGGCAATTGGAGCTAATTTGTTGTTTCAGAAGTGTGTATCAAACTGTAAATTCTTGACAATCAGCAGGCTAACCAAGAAGTAGCTCTCAGTTTCAAAAAACTTTGTTGACCCAGGGGGTTCTCAGGTGTTTACAATGGCATCAACATACGAACAGTGTGCTCGCTTTGCGATTGACGACGGCCCTTTCCGACTTACGTACAAATACGTCACCACCGTTAACTCTGTCGTCTCGCAATCAGATACAATTTATTTTTTGACCTAATAGCATAGCATGAAAGTTCAGTTTATTGAAAGTTGTAGCACAAACCAATAACGTCATTTACAGCGTGACATTAATTCAAAAGACAATGAAAATAAGAACAACATTACTCACTCGTCCTCCTGTAGAAGCATCTCCTCGGTGATCACCGTCACCGCGTCGGCGTTGCCCTCCGCCGGGCTTCCATCCCCGAAGCACAAAGACAAAGTCCCGTCGAAATCGTCCACCAGATCCGCATCCGGAGGTCCCCCATCATCATCATCATCATCATCATTGCCGCCATCGACAGCATTCAAGAAGACCGTCTCCGCGGCGGGCACAGCTCCTTTCAGCGGCCGATCAGCACACATAGTCGGCCAGCCGTCATCCAGACGAGCGGTAGGCGCCGCCATTGCCCGCCCGGGGCAGCCAGCCTACCGGCTTTGGCTGGATGATGATGATGGATGCCTGGGGCTGACAGGCCGTGGCATCCCCCTCCTCTTCTTCTTCTCAAGCCGACAGCGAGGCCGCCGGGCAGCCTTCCTGCAGCGGCGGCTCAGGCTGCACGAAGCCCACTAGTGGCTGCGACACACCACGCATACTGACACAACATTCAGCATCATCAATACTCATGACGTCATCGTGTGCGCACCGCTCAATAACATTTTAATCACTCTCACATACAGTATTGTTCAAGTGATACAAAGTGATAGCGCCCTCTGTGGGGTAAATAAACACACAAAATTTTGGCAAAATTGTTTAAAAAAAATAGTTCGCCCACCCCCCATACTCGCGTTTCGGCACCCGCGGATTTATATATTGATATATTTTCCCCCGATTTGTGTGTGTGTTGTAGATGAGCTTGGGTCCAAATAGATAAATAAGCATTCACACCTACTGACAACCTTACATGTTTATGGAATATGAGAATGGTGAAACACATACAAGCATGGAGAGAACATGCAAACAACAGCAAAAGCATTTTGTGGCAAATTAGAACTTTTATCTTAACGTTCAGTGCATGATTCATTTCTATTCTGGAAAAATACCTCCCCTAATTTTTGGGCAGCATTTTATACCGCAAATGCAACAATGTAAAAGGAAGTTGTTACCAAAACATTACTTTCATACTTGAATATCTGCTGGCCTCTAGAGAAAAGATAAATGATAAAAATCAATTCAGATAACTGAAAAAAAAAAATCACAGAGCTGAACCAATATTTACTGAAATTTAATTAAAATGTATTATAAAAATAACCGTTCCTGTGAATGACAAGCAGGAAACAGAAGTTGCATTTTCTTTATATTCAGTTATTATTCATTATGACATCCATACTTTGAACACTTTTTAATAGAGGACTATGGAGTATTTAATGATAGGTCAAAATGGAGGACTGCTTTTAAATAGCTATCTACATTACACAAACATCTACATGACCCAACAATGAAAAAGGTTTAGAATTAACTGGATATAAATGATCACAATGTGAACTCTATCGTAAATAATTACACACAAAAATATCTGTCATATTGTCATGAAATAAACAACCCAGATATGAGCCATATGATGGAAATATATTGCAGTATCAAGTACTTATAAGGCGAGGAAATTACACTTGACACACTTTAAACTGGCTTTTGCACCAAAGGACAAATAATAGTATCTAAACACTCCTTGCTCACGTTGAAGACACACCGTATGCACAAGGACAAAAGTTCAACAGGATCCTGATAGGGAACAAGTGATTTGTGTCTTTGGCGTAGAAAACATGAGGTCAGTCTAATGTCCTTAAAAGTGCTTAAGCTTGTTCAATTCAAGGTTGGTAGCATCATCTCACTCCAGTCTTCATGTCTGATGCTTTCAGACTTCTCTTCCAAACTGGAACAATCTATCATAAAACAAAAAAAGACAGTTGAAATATATATTTTTTTTATTATCAGGAGCTTGTAAGTATTTAAGCCATAAATATGGATGAAACGTGTGTATGAGTTTTACTGGTGGTAATAATGCAGGTTCTAGTTGTTGTCCTAGAAATGATAGCAGTCGTCTCCAAATCAGACCGCTGCCGAGGAACATGAATCCTGTAACCAGCCAAAAAACAAACGTGTCCTGGAAAACAGAAAAATGTGTTACTGAATGTCGTTTTGGTGGTTTCGGGCGGGGTGTGGAACCTACAGCCCATAGGCCATAGACGGCTTGCTATGTACTTCTAAAATCTAATCTCACAAAATCTTACAGACCCCCAAAACACAACACAAGTAGTCATACAAAAATCATCATTTGTTCAATCGTTACATCACATTTTGTAAAAGAACCCTTCGTCAGGAATTTAATAAAGGTTCTCGAAGGACTATACAAGATCCAAAAAAATGGCCACAAATGAAGCCGAAAGACAATGTCACCTCTTCAAAAGACGACTCCAAATTCATTCCGAAGGCCACACCGATGAGACCAAATAAGGAGAGTGAGAAGGTCCCCATGGTCAGTTGCAGGTTCAAACGCATCATCACATTTCGATGGCTAGAACAGACAGCATTTTCCAACTTATTCCGTCAAAGATCCTTCAAATGGCATTTATGGACAATAACGCGTACCTGTCCAGATTGATGAAGATGACACTCTCGGAGTCATCGATCAGACCTTTCAGCTCCCTGGCCTTGTTGCCAAGCTCCTCAGCCTGCATGGCACAACAACAAACAAAATGTTTTTGCGTACAAGTCACTCGCGCTTATAAATGTGCAAACATTACCTGCATGTAATAATTATCCAATAAAAGTTCCATCTCCTCTGCATGGTCGATCCCCAAATTGCTTGCCTCTCTAGAAAAACAAACAGACTATTGTGTAAGAATAAGCTAGCTGTCCATAGAAGCAGAAAAATCAAGTATGCAGTGTAACATTGGAATTTAGGACAAAATGGTGGCACAAATGTCAAGGTCACATATACAGTTAAAAAAAAAAATCACCAGAAACTTGGACACATTTTGGATTAAAGACACATTTTCTGACACAAGAAAATTGCAAGCATATAAGAAGTTGATTTAGAAGTATTAATGCATTTTTTTTCTTTTCACCATTTTCCATATAGTGTGTGACATTTAACAAATTATTCAGATCTCACAATTTTGAGGAAAGGTTTAACTTTGGCACATTTAATACATTATTATAGGAATTATTTTGATTTTATTTTTTGAAGAATTCTATGTAATGTACTGTACTGTGCTGTGCTGTGCTGTAGAACAATTGTACATGCACTGGAGCGTTTGACTTACAAAAGTGTCGGGTTTGTCCACTTGGTGAGACACAGCTCTTCAATGATTTCGTCCTCATCCAAAATCTTCAGCAGAGAATCCTTAAAAACTTTAATGTCCGTTTCCAACTCTGATAAACTGATGACGGGTTTCAAGCGACACAATTATGTTCATTAAATCAAGTGTAAACAGCAAACATCAAACTTGATGAATGTTTCATATAATCGATATAAATACTAAAATGTGGTTGCTGAAAATTATAAATTAAATCATCTTGATCAATACATCTGTTGATTGCAACCTTTCAACTCTGGATATTTGGTTACCTTTTACTGTTCTGCAGCAGTATGTGTAGTTTACTTCTATCTGCAGACAGGATTTTCGGATCCACCAGAGATTCCAAAACATCCAAAATGACTGGCTCAACTTCGTTCAGCCGTGTTTGTAGATTGTTGACCTGTGGATGGGAGCGTGCTTGAGCATTATCTTGTCACGTTGTTCAACAGATACAGAAAAAATATAGATACAGATACGCGGTTTCCACCTCTCACCCTGTGCTGCAGGATGGCCTCCAGTGCCCTGAACTCAAAAGGCAGCGAGTGCGTCTGTGAGGCCAGCTGCGGGGCGAGCTCCAGCACGAGCCAGCGCTCCAAACCCAGCCCGCGGAAATCCAACACCAAAAGGCAATTGGGAGTCACGATGGCTTTTAAGGACTGTGGAGAAACAAGTACATTGATTGAGAAAATCTCTAAAGAAAGCCTGCTTTAAATGCTTTTCCTTGACAGAAAATACAAACACTTTGTAGTCACTTATTAGTCAGATCTGATCAGTAAATATTTGCGGTGAGAGGTCAACTAAATAGAAGAAGCGGAAAAATCAAGAAAGCTGACCTATGCGATGAGTTACATCATCAGCTACGTATGCAGTTAGTGGGAGCGTCAAGCAGTCATTTAACATTTAGCTTATTGTTGCGATCTGAAGAGGCAGACGTTCCTAAGCAGCCAAGAGACAAGAAAACGTATTCGGGAACTTGAGTAAGTTAAACAACGTCTATTTACAGTACAGTCGTTACAAATAATATTCAATATCCAATAAAGTGCCTCCATGGATGAGAACATTTTCTATTACAACTCTCTTTTTTGTGCGCAGGATGGCTGTGAAGCTGGTTTGTCTTTTCCTGTTGTTGTTGCCGCTACTGTCGTCCAGCCAGGATGAAAAACCAACATGTCTGAAGTCCGCGTCCACCTGCAGCGACTCTGAGGGAAACCGTGAGGAAAACAGTCCCGCTTGCAACAGCAATGGGGCGCTGGTGAACGGCGCTTGCCAATGCTACCAGCCTTACATTGGACAACATTGCCAGATCGATCTAACAACAACCTTTGACAGAGATGACAGATTCTGTCGCGAGGGACCGAGCGCGCCATTGTGCAGCGGCAGGGGATTGTGCTTCCAAGGTGACTGCATTTGCCGCAGTCTACAAAACCCAAATGAACGATACAGCGGGACGTTTTGCGAGTGCAGCAATTTTGATTGTCCGCATCACAACCACAGGTATCACCAAAATAAGCCTTTACTTGCTTTCTTACGTTGTAGAAAGCTGTAAATGTGCCCTTTAAAAAAAAAACAACATTTTCTTCCCTTCGCAGGCTTTGTGGGGGCCACGGCAAGTGCGAGTGCGGACAGTGCGTTTGTGACAACGACTGGACCAACGAGGACTGCAGCTGCTCCACCAATACAACTTCCTGCATGGCATCAAACCAGCAAGTGTGTAACGGGAGAGGCATGTGCCAGTGCGGAAGCTGTCGTTGTGAGCCACCGTACGCGGGCCCGACTTGTGAGAATTGCCCCACTTGTATGGGCCTTTGTCAGACTCACGCAGATTGTGTCGACTGCCGGGCGTTTGGAAAAGGACCCAAAAAAGACACGTGAGAACTTTTACATTAAAATGATCACTGGGTGTGATTTATTCTGTCTGAGTGTGTCATCTGGTCATCAGGTGCGAGGCCGAGTGCAACTATCTCATTTTGACCAAGGTGGCGAGCAAGGTGGACATCCGCGCACCTTGTAGAATGATTAGCCACGAAGACTCTTGCTACTTCTACTTCAGCGTCTCCCAATCCCCCGCAGGGACACACTGCACTGTGGCACAAGCAAAAGATTGTCCATAGTGGAATTGATGCCCAAGACTCAAGAACTCCCAGCATTCACTTGGGCTCTTTTTAACATTGTATTAGAGTTTTTATTTTTATTTTTTATTGTGCGGTATGACTATATGTAGTTTTAGGCTGTAATATAAAAATAAATAAGGTGATTGCTGTGTTTATGTTATGAGGAGTCATTTTGTCAACATTTTTAACATACCTCCATTCGTAGGATGATGCAGTTGTTTCTGGTGGTGAGGCTGCTACTGTGCTGGAAGCGAAGGTCCCTTGCTTGAAGGCTTAGCTCCTGGCAAAGCTCGTTTTTCTTCTTCTCTATAAGTTGAGAAAAACAGCATAACAGTCAGTTAAAGTGTACCAACAATGGGATAGTTTTTATTTAAATGCTTACGGAACTTTGGACACTAACTGCAAAACAAACAAAACAAAACTAGCACAGCGAACAAAACACAAGCCAAGTGATAAAGCATCTCAAACAATACTGCGTGTTATAAACTATACCTGTACACAGCTCACAATAAAAAAAAAGTACTATAGGAAAAAAAAAACTATAATGATAAACCACAAAATGAGAGTCTACAATTTGTCTTGCATTTTTTCTTAGTTTCATACAACATACTAAATAATGCATGTAAGGTTAATTGAATATGCAAAATTGTGAATATGTGAATGAATGGTTGTTTGGATGTTCCCTCCATTTGAATAGAGACAAGATCAGCTGGTTGCCTCTCGCCCAAAATACGCTTGGATAAGCTGCAGCTCACGGGTGCGATAGAAAATGGATGCATGGACAGATCTTGAAAACCTAGTCTGACATTACAGGTTCAACCTAGAAAATGTGATCAAGCTAGTGAGACAATTTTAAAAATGCTGTCTGATTGCACACAAATCAACCGAAATAGATGAAAACAAAAACTGTTTTTGTTTCTTTCCCTTAAACACTTACCGAATGATGTAACATTTCCCTCTTGGTCAAATCGCATCTGTGAAAATACAAGAAATTACATTAGAACTGCAAATGGTGTAAAATCTGAAGACCACACAAGATCATTTACAGGGACGAGATTATTCATTTCTAAAACCACTATATGTCTGTCCATCTATGAACAGAAAACATCTTACCACAACAAAAAGTGGCGGCACAGTGGAAAGAGGCGCTTCGGTCATTCTGTGGCGGACAAAGGACACTGTTAAAAAAACACAGGCAACATTAATAAAACATTTGTGAAAGTACACATGAACTGCGTTAAGCACTTCTAAGAGAAGTTCATCTTTTCTAAAAATCCCAAAGCTGTCGACCTTTACGTCAACATATTGTGAGCATCGTTCTGCTTCAAACGCTACCTTTTAATGTTTCAACATTCATACGTCTCATGCACTGTTAAATGTAATTATCATGAGCAACAAGGCATACATATATGGTCAGCAGTCCTTACCAGGCCAAGATGCTCCTCCTCTCAGCAGGTTCTTGTTTCTTGCCAAGCAAATTGGACCTCTTCTACTCGACTCAAGCGGCACATGACTACAAAGTGCCCCAGAAACACCTTCACCGTTGAACAGTGGTGCCACTGGCATTGCATACCTTGTGCAGTAGAGCATGCCACGATCAACCATGGAACCAATAGTTTCTTTCTCTCCCATACAGGAGGAGATTGCACCAAAAGAGCCTAAAAGACGTTTTGACTGAATGTGTCCCCTGGATGGCAGATACATCCTTGAACAGCTCATACACCTACTCAGCAGCATTCTGTGTAGTTTCATCTCCAAAGCAGCCTTATAGCGAATACCATACAAAACAATGGTGACTGAAAATGAGGTGGAAGGCACTAGCCCCCCATAAAAAGACACATAATTGATGTTGGTGGTATCCTATCCAGTCTACACGAAATGAAAATAAAAGCTTCAGGCCAAACTGTTTTAAAATAATGTTAGTTTTTTTGCTACAGCATTTCTGTCATCATTTTGTATCCCTCCTCACGTGACCGTCATTCGTTACTTTCGTGTTATGCTAGTTAGCATAGCAGCTAATCAGTGACACTTTGCGCTACGAGCCGAGTTACCGAGTTCAAATCTTACTGACAATGGCGTCAAACACAAGAAACACAACAGAGCTTCACGTCGCTCGCTATAAAATAAGCTATACTAACAAATACACACGACACGATGTCGAAGTGCTAATAAAGTTATCGTGGTAGCCGGCTGGTGAAAACTTAGGATACAGGATGTGACCTACCCATCATGCACCGCGAGGACACCAAAGATCTTCAGAGTAGATAGATCGTTCTAAAAAAATATTTAGGTCTTTGGAAGAAAAAATACAAACAACTATAAATTAGGATAAACATTAATAATTATGTTTTCAATTTCAATATTCATTTATTTGTATTCCTTAAGTGTATTATAACGTAATATAAATGTCCTTCGAAACCTTTTTTGTGGGTCGTGCTGTCGCGAGTGCGCGTTGAAGCGCAAAGGCTGCTCTCGCGCAGCATCTTCCATCATCAGCATCCCGAGAAGGAGGATGCTGCGGCGTGACCGCAGTCGACCTTAATCCGCCTCGTTCCTATCCAAATTCATTTTCTCTCACTTCTTTTGTTCGTTTTGATGCATCATGTTCCCATCGTGCTACTCCAAGCCTGAGAACAGCGGCGAGAAGAGGAGCTCCATGGCCAAGCTCCTCCTGGGGGTGTTTATGGTGTACATGGCTCACACCGCATGGCTGCTGTACGGATTTCTCAACACCAAGTCCTGCGATGAGGGACTAAGGGAGAACTGCATCACCTCCTACCTGGCGGCCAGACCCAGACTGCAGGTACCCCACCCCACCCCCCTTCCCCAAGGCCCCCAGACAACTGAGAATTAATAACTTGTATGTTGTCTTTTCCAGTTGACGGTGTACACCTGTCTTGTTCCAGACAATAGTCAGCTCAACCTGGCTCTGAGAATTGATCCATTTGACCCGCACTCTACATTTGAGAGGTGGGTTAACACACACTTTGTATTCGTATGCACAACAATGCGTTCTATTCTAAACCTCTGCAGTACATACACATTTTTCTAAGATAAAGTTAAAAACATGTAATTCTGCAGTAGATTCAAATGCAAAAGAATGCACAGTTTGTTGTACAGTAAAATGGCATTTATTTAATCTGGCCTCCTGAACTAAATATCTTCATGGTCTATTTTTACTAACACCTGCCTGTTGTGTTGTGTTTGTGGTTGTGTGCAGGCACGTGAACGTTCCCCTGCCGGAAGAGACTCGAGCCAACGGCAGCTTATATGCGGTAGTGTACGTCCACAAAGCCAGCGTTTCCCCTTTGGAGGACAGTCGAGAGGTGCACCATGCAGCTCTGCTTACCACCCATATCAGCCCTGCAAACACTGGAGGGCACAGAGACACGCAGAAGGTACACTTGTTTTCAATTGTACACTTTAGAATACTTTCAGTTGGGAATTTTACTTTTAAAATGGTTTAAAAAAAAAAACTCAATTAAGGTTATTATTATGGCGGACATACACAGTATAAGACAATAATGGTGCCTTGAGATACGAGTGACCTGATTTGAGTTTATCAAGATATGAGCCATTACTCAGACTTTTTTTGCTAACATATAATGGAAAACACCATTGACATGCTAAATATGTTAATATTGACCGTCAACGCTCCAATATCCTAGGCCAAAAGTAAACAGACCAGCGGCTGTTTAATCTTAAGTGCCATCTCTACCATCTACACTAACAAAAAAATAATAATAATAATAAATCATCTTGTTTGTGACTTCATTAGAGCTCTAAAATAAAGCATCCTGTATCCCACTGGAGACCCCGCCTGTCAGTCACGATGATGTCAGAGGACTTCACCTTCACCAAGGGAGGACTCCCCAGCGATATGCGGCGCTACGTTAGAATGTAAGTCACATGATCAAACGCTGTACACTCATCCTCTACTTATTCAACTTCAACCTCCTGTCAGCTCACAGGAGGGAAGACGGATCCTCTACCTTCCTCTGCTGCTGATTGACGAGCTCAGCTTCAGAATCCGAGATCTCATGGTAAAGCAACCTCACACTATTCGCGTCTCAGAAAAAAAATGCGGATATTCGTCTTTCCGGGAACATTTCAGGACTCTATGCATCCTTCCACAGCAGATCAACAGAAGCACCACCCACCTGCCCCTCACTGTGTCCTACGAGGGCATTTCTTTGAGGAGATTCCGATTTTGGGTGCATCTCCAGGATGTGGTGTATTCCCTGCGGCAGTTTGGTGAAAATGAGTGGAAGAAATTTGCTGCTCATATTACAAAAAATGTGCTCAGCCTCAATCCTGGAGATTTAAAGTAACTTCTCTTTGTTCTCGCAGGCTTCTCCGAGGAGTACATTGATGAGATTAAAGGGACCCTGGTGGGCTCTAATCTGTACCTGTTAGTGCTGACCGCCCTCATCACAGCATTGCAAGTAAGACTGTGTCCACTTAGATAATATGAAGATGTTTGTACAATGAGGTTTAAATTTAACCCTGGAGAACCCAAGAACCCTTTTCTTCTTTGGAAAATTATGAATTATACATTAAATGACTGCTATAAATTCCCTGAACACCAAAATATATGTTTTTTTCAATTTTAACCCTTTTTTTTAAACTAGCTCAGAGTTGCTAATTTATCAAAATATATATATAAAACATACTCCTCGGCATTCTGCAATATGATATGAAATAGATTAACAAAAAAAACACAATTTTACCATCTGATGGTTTGCTGAGAAGATGGTTTTGTTTGGATTGATTTCCAGCTCAACAAAACAGCATGTTGCCAGACATTTTGTCACCACCACTCTGGCTCATGTAAGTGCAATATTCATCCACTAGATGGCCCCATGCAGGGGTCAGAAGTGGCACTCTGGACTTTTGAAGTTAAATTTGTAAAAAAAAAAAAAAAAAGTCTTTGTTATTTGAGTAACAGAATTTATAGGGGCCAAATTTGACCCCGTGGGTTCTCCAGGGTTAAAGACCATTAGCCCGGCGAGCTCATTGGCGACCAGTCCATAGATAATTATAAAAAGGTGCTTGTCGTCTAACTTCCACAGCTTATCTGTGAATTTCTGGCTCTTAAAAATGACATCACCTCCTGGAGGAAAAAGAAGAGCATGGCAGGAATGTCCAGGAAATCCGGTAGGAGGCTAAAAGGAAACGATGATGCGAGGTTGCAGAGCACTACATTTTGTGCATTTTCAAACCAGTTTTGTGGCGAAGTCTCGGCACGTTGCTGATTTTCCTGCACCTGCTGGAGGAGACCAGCCTGCTGGTGCTACTTCCTGTCGGGCTGGCGGCATGCGTGGAGGTACTGTTGATTACATCAGAAATGCATAATAACACAAAGCAGGAGAGGAGAATTGGTGCTTTCTCATCAGGTGTGGAAGGTGTTTAAAGTGTTTCGGATCAACGTGCGATGGAGACGACCCTGTGTGAGTACGGAATCAAACGCATTCACGTTAGCGTCTGTGCTAAGTGACGTGACGATCGGTATTTGGTCTCTCCGTGAAGGGAAGCAAGCTGGATGAAGAAGAGCGGAGGACGGTGGGGTTTGACACGCAGGTGCTTCTACTGCTCAATGTCATGAGTTGATAGTCTTCGTTTCCATTTAAACGTTTCGCGTGTGGCGTTTCTTTCCAGGCGTCCACATACTTGTCCTACTTGATCTATCCTCTGTGCATCAGTGGAGCTATTTTCTCACTGGCCTATTTACGGCAAAAAAGGTGAGTGGCTCACTTTCGTTTTCTCTTCTTCTCTGCATTGTCTGTATTTGGAGCACAGTCTTGCCAGTGCTGTATTATATTGAACTTATAAAAGCCACATGGGCACATGCAGCTGCCTCATGCACAACATTTTTCCGATACACTGGCGTACAAAGGAGGGGGGGTCAACGGAGCGGGGGCCCCCCGGGCATCAACCCGAGGGGCGTCCTCCATAGCTTTAATTAAACTGGTCAACAGCAAATTTTAATCAAAGATGGCTTCATGTGTCGCTAAATGTATTTTTTTTTTTGCGATGATTAAAAAAAAAAAGTCTTTTTTTTTTTCAAGCGCAGCAGGTTTTTAAGAATTTTTCTTTTAAGTGTCCCTAAATTAATTTTTGGCGATGATTAAAAAAAAAGTATTTTTTTTTCCAAGCGCATCAGGTTTTTGAGAAATGTTCTTTTTTTCTTTTAAAGTTTGACTATAAAAGCTTGCACAACACGGATTTTACCATGCGTTGTTAAAACATTACATTTCATTAACACTTAGTACAAACATTAAATTAATGATGTTATAATTATTATTTTGAAAATCTGATGTGCTAGAGCAGTGGTGTCCAAACTCGGTCCTCGAGGGCCGGACGGAGTCCTGCAGGTTTTGGATGTTTCCCTTCTTCAGCACACATGAAGCTCATCAGCAAGATCTGCATAAGCCTAATAATGATCCTGTTCATTGGAAACAGGTGTGCTGGAGCAGGGAAACATCCAAAACCTGCAGGACTCCGGCCCTCGAAGACAGAGTTTGGACACCACTGTGCTAGAGAAAAAAATAAAAATGGGTTCGGAATAAACACAAATTTTTTTTGTGGAAAGATTTACTTGCATTTCAGATTAAAAGTAAATAGTAAAATTTTGTTAATTGATACATATTAAGTAACAATAAAATAAAGAATGAGCATGAGTTAATATTTTATAAAAAATAAACAATTGTACCACATATTAGTTTTTCATTCTTGTTTTCTGATTAATTTATCTAATGAAATAATTGGTTGATTGAATAACTAATAACTATAATTTTACATGTATGTTAAATGTTTTCATTCATTTTATTGAGTAGTTGGTTAAATGCAACTATAATGGATAATTATGAATTATTAAAGAATTTATGTTTCAAAATGTTTAACATGTACTGTATTTATTCATTTCATTAAGTAATTGCTATAAACTAAATACATTTGTAAGTAATTATATTTAATATAATATAAATAAAAAATGAGAAGCAATAATTTTTGTTTGTTAAAAAAATAGAGCAAAAAAAATTCTAACTTTTATCAACTTAATAAATGAAAATAAAAAGTGTTTGTGTTACGGTGTGAATTAACCCATACATGAATTCTGTTTTAACAGTTACTTCTCCTGGATGCTCAACAGTCTGGTAACTGGTGAGGTCATATTAACACTACTTTAATATTATTACAAGGAACATCTGATAACTGATTACTAAACGTGTCTTACCTGACAGGAGTGTACGCATTTGGCTTCCTGTCTATGGCTCCTCAGCTATTTATCAACCACAAGGTGAGTTCTTTTCACAGTGGCATCCCAAACATCTCAATCCTGATGCGATGTCATCCGTCTTTTCCCATCAGCTGAGATCTGTGAACCACCTGCAGGGGGCAGTGTTGATGTACAGAGTGAGTGGAATAATCCCTGAAGTTGACCATTTTTACATTTCATCACATTGCTTTTCACCTGATTGTTTATATATTTTTTTCTCTTTGTACCAGGGAGTGAACACGCTGATTTCAGACCTGTGCTCCTGCGCTGCCGTGTTCTCCTCATCTGAGGCCTTCTTGTCCTCTCACCAACTCTCCTGCTTCAGAGACGAGCTCTTCTTTCTCATCTACCTCTACCAGAGAAGGTAGCACACATTACTGTCTTTTACGTTTACAATAGGACTCCGGTAACCACTAAGTCGTGTTGGGCTGCAGACTTCTTATTGTCTTGTTCTTCTCCATCAGGCGTTTTGCCCCAAAGGCCAGAAGATCCGAGTGTGGATCTCACAGCAAGAAATTAAAGACTCAATGAGCATCTCACACAAGTGAGATGGTGGACTCTTTTTATCCTTTAATCATCCAACTTGCTCAATCACATTTTGCACTTACAGCCACAGCATCATAACAGTCACACCCATAATGTTTATTTGCTTTGTTATGCTCTATATGCAGCTAGTCGAGCCCTTTTAATACTTCTCCTGGTTATGCTGCATCTTAACTCATTCACTGCCATTGACGGCTATAGACGTCTAAAATTCATTTGAACTATTTCTATTAGTTTGACATTTTTTCCCACTTTTGTTAACAAGAGTATGAAAACCTTTTTTTTTTTTTTACTGTACATTTAGAACAGATATAAAATTCATGATTAATCTTGAGTTAACTAGTGAAGTCATGTGATTAATTACAATTAAAAAAATAATAATTGCCTGATGCCCCTAATAAAAAGAAAAAGAAAAGGAAAGATTATTAAAAATTAGGGGCATCAGATGATTACATTTTTTAAATTAATTTTTTATTAATTTTATATCCGTTTTAAATGTACAATAAAAAAAATCTAGGTTGTAACACTCAAAAAAAAAAACTGAAAATACTAGAAATAGTTCAATTGAATTTTTGACGTCTATAGCCGTCAATGGCAGTGAATGAGTTAATGGGGTGCTGGTCCTGCTAATTGACACTTAATAACTCAGTTCTTACACTCTACCACCCTCTACTATAGCTCATAACGTTGATTTGTTGCATATTTTTTTTGCATTGCAAATGTAAATAGGCTGACTGCTGAATATGAAACAAAATTTGCTTGGAACTGATTTTTGAATTTGAAAAAAGGAACTATGCATGTGTACGCTGTTTCTAATTAACTCCAGTTTGACTGTATGAGTTTGCATTTGATGAATAAACAATATTGTTTATCCTTAAGATCAGGTTGTGCATTGAATTACAATGAACAGATAACGCGCACATTAGCATTTTTTTGTGTCATACAAATTTCAGTTTAAACAGGACAAACGTGAGATTGATATTTCATGACAAAATAAGTTAGTAATGCTTAACTTGTTTGTTCTTGTCTGCATAGACAATTCAGTCTTTTCTCTCACTGAGAGGGTGTCATTATGCATCGCAAATGAGTTGGCACTCGACTAGCGAAAAGAAAGCAAACAACTTGTCAAGCTGTGCACGCTTTTAAAAAGGCTTTGTTGCACAAAGGAAGCACCTTTCGTTGGACAACATGACTGGAGTATCTGTGAAACCAAACATCAAAGAATGTCGCACACACGTGCTGCAAGACAACATTTATGAAATACTTTCAGTTGAATGCCACTTTGGCAGGTGACATTGGGTGGAACGGTGTTGAAGTGGATTTGTACCAACAGAAACTCAACACGCGCACACACAGAGCGGGCACGACAAGTTGGACAGACTCACATGAGGCGAGACGTGGTCGTCGGTCAGGATGCTGCTCATCCTTATCTTCCTCTCACTATTCTTCTCGCCAGGTGAGTTGTCATGCTGCTGGTCAAAAGGCTGTCAGGCTTTTAGAAGCAAGCGTATCGAGCAACAGGTCAAATTGTTATCTTTTGTTTTCATCACCATTTGCTTTATATTTGAACGTAAGTTTACGGAACTTTTTCCAATGCATGTATTGTTAAAAAATAAAAATAATCCCGTGGCATATGCAGGAAGTACTTAACTGTATGATCTGCAAGGATGTCAAATTTCTTGCTGATCCAGATGAACAATTGTTAGGCCTTGGAAGAGGTCTCCTGAGTAGCATTGGTGCTAGTTAATTCGGTTATGTGCATGAATTAGTGCTCTTTGTTTCGTACACAAAACATTTCTCAGTGTATAATTACGTGAGATAACATCGCGGCAAGATATGGATAGCAGTAATTATGAATTAAGTAGGCCTGACAGGAAAACACATTTCGGAATAAGGAGACGTTATGGAATTTGTACTTCAAAAAAAAATGTTTATATAGAATACTGTGTGCATGTCAAGGTTACTAGCTAACAAAATAAAACAAAATAACAAAAATGCTCATTTACAAAACAAAAGAACAAAAATGTTGTTTTTTAATGAAAGCCAACTGAAAACACATTTTACGTTTATAAAACAAACATACTATAATTAGTATAAAAATAACTCGTTTGTTTTATTAAATTAATATACATGCACTTTCATTCATTGATTTTAAACATTTATTTTGGTACTGTACATACGTGGTTACAGAAGGAAGGTCGGTTGTTTGAGAATTGCATTTTACTTTATTATGCAATACTTTTGATTAAAAAAATATCTAGCACTTGACAAAAACTATCATTTAAAAACTGATACTGTCTAAAACTAATCAAAAACTCAACCAAAACAAAGCATTTAAAAAAAAAATGGATTGGCCAACAGCCTCACATTCTGATAAGCGCACACACTTTTTGTTCAGTGTTGTCATGACGATGGACAGTATTTGTTCCATCAGTTATCGACACGTGTATTTTCGGCGGAATGGCACTGCCTCCATCTATTCGGAGCTTTTGTGTTTAGATTGAAAATGCATAATACTCACTCTAACTAGAGGCTACATTTAGCATTTTGCGTAACATACAGTTGTCGTTGACTTGTATTGCTTTCTATTCTAGTTGCAAAACGACATGACTGCAGTTTGATTAGTTTTGAGCAAATTCATATCGTGGTGGAAATTCTTGACATCAGCACCTTGATTGTCTTCTACTTGCAGTGCTGTTATTGAGCTGCTACGTGTGCAGTTCTTCTCTCAGTAATGACGAGTGCAACGCGAGCACACAACAATGTCGAGAACCTCTGGACACTTGCATGACAGCCGTGGACACTTTAGGTACCAATCCGATGGACCGCTCAGGACGCAGACATCAAAAAAGCATGACCATTTCTTATTCATCATTTGTGTGCTGTGCAGGTCACATGAAGGCCATCGTGAAGCAGTGTGCCAGCAGGGCCACGTGCAACGGAGCCGCGTCCGCCGCTTTTGTAGACTCCGATGGGAACGGGAACGCGGTCAGCTGTTGTAACAGTTTCAGCTTGTGCAACTTTAGCGGAGTGGGGTCAGTTCGCGCCCGAGGACGAGGCGCCATGCTGCTGCTGGTAGCTGCGGGCACACTACTGTGGTCAGACTGAGGTCAAGGGGGTCTTCAAGTCACACTGAGGTTCGACAGGGGTAACCCGGATCCTCTGTTAACTGATTTTGACCTTAGTCGGAATGGGCACTAGTGCAGTACAAAAATTGCAGTGGATAATTTGCATGAAACACAGGGTCAGGGCTTGGATCTTGGAAGGGACACATCATTCGGAAAATGATAGATTCGGGTCAATTATTTGAATTAAAAATCAAATAATTTCTCCATATTCATAGCTCATAATTAAAAAAAACATTTTTTTTTTTTACCACTCGTCCTCACTAGAGTTCCTGGATAATGTATTGCACATTATTATTCTTGTTGTTGTTGCAGTCGAATGAAAAGCATTCTGTTTCAAATTTTGCTGTACTTTTTTTTATTAGCCAAATGCAACAGTTTGTTGTTTCTGGATAAAAACAAGACCGATTTGGAAATACATGCTTTTCATTGGACAGCAGCATACATGTAATATCCATGTAGCTTTGACAATAGCTCATATTTTATTGAGTTCATTTTAAATACACTTCTATACAGAAGAGGATTAGGGCCAGTAAAGAGAAGGGGGGAAAAAAGGTTGGCAGGATTCTGACTTTAATTTCAGAATTATGACTTCAAAGTGAAAATTCCCACTTTATTCTCAGAATTCTGACTTTAAAATAAGAATTCTGACTTTACTCTTAGAATTTTGACTTTAAAGTGAGATGTCTGACTTTATTCAAAAGTCAGAATTCTCACTTTAAAGTCGGAATTCCGAGAATAAAGTGAGAATCCTGCCAACCCTCTTCACTGGCCCTAATCGTCTTCCGTACTTCCACAACATGTTTGAATTGTATGTTATGTTAACAGTTGAAGAATAAATGTTGGCACTATGTATGGTATTTTTGCAATTGAGTAAAACTCCAAACTTGTTTACACACCATTTCCACGTCTTCCTGCTATTTAACAAGAAGGCAGACAAAATAAAAAACAGTGTTTACTAGTACCACTTCTGTACAGTACAGTTTACAATATACCAACATGAGCAGATTTACACAACAACAAAGAGATAAAATAAATTGTTTATTTTACATTTGTCACCCGATATCACCCAGGTTCTGATTGGCTGGCTAGACGTGATAATCGAACCTGGCTCAAACTACTCTTGATTCATTTTGGTGCTGTGCAAATATGCTCTCCTCCATACCACTTACATCACGCCACACGCGTGGACTTTTTGTGTTCTCAGTTCAATCTCGTGAGTTTGCAAGATGACGTTCCAGTTTCGGGCCGCGGATCTTTTTTTACGCGTTCAACAAAGGTTGCCGTGCTCAAGATCATTTGCATTCCTGGCAAATGACTGTGTGACACCGGGTCGGATATGATGGCGGGGGACAGTGAAAGTGTGACAAAGAGGAGGACCTCACCACCACCCACCTTCGTCTTCATCCTCCTCAGTGCTGCTGGGAATCGAATATGTCAGCGTTTTCTGTTTCGACGAAGACTGTGCGTCAAAAGGACAAACGATGAAGAGCAAACTCGGCGAGGTCTGAGGTGGCTTCATCAAAATCTTTCAAACCTGCTCGCACCGGAGTTGAATGAGGAAGACAACAGGAAAAGAGTCAGTAAGAAAGCAAACAAAGTGTTTTGTATCGTGTCTGTCCTTCTCATTTGTGATGCTATAAATAAAAAACAAAAACGGCTGACATGCTTGAGTCTCTTCCTTGTGATATGTGAAGCTCAAGAGAGTCCAGTTCTGATGGCTTGGTTTACTCCAACAACTGCAACCGATTTGGAGCCAATTGGGCTCATCCTTGGTGTTCTATTTGAAAACCATCCCGCTAATCCTCTCCTTCTCCCAGTTTAGTCCACAAAGGTGACAAATCCCTGATTCAGGAATTGTTTTTGCTCAGTTCTCTAGAAAAGATCTCACAGTGGTGCAGAGTTAAATAAGTGATCAACTCACGACGATATCGGGGCCCCCAACCCACCCCATTAGTCACTTTTTGGATGGAAGGTTCCAACAACTCTCACTGATAAGGAAGTGAACGGATCCTGCAGTCCGTGAAGAGCACTTGTGGTGCTAGTGTGGGCGGGACTGGGCCATCATCTTGAGCCGGGATTGGTCGATGACGTCCAGCAGATTTTTGGCATCCACGGCGAGGGCGTGAGCGGCCGTTAGCATCTGCTTCTTATAGTCTTGCTGAAGACTGATTGTGATACATAAAAAAATATACATTAGCTACAATTTAGTTTAACAAGTAGGCAAAGGATACAATACAACCCCCTTTCATTATTTATGCCAAAACGTTACTGTTTCTGCTGACGTTCACTAATAAGTCAAGCATACCATTTTACCAGGAAGAGGTTACACCTACCTCGTCATCACATACTGCTGAGCTAACTTCATTTTTCCAATCAGTTCTGCCAAGTCAGAGTTCAAAAGCTTTTGCGCCATCTCGATCTGCAAAAAAATAAATACAAATAAATTATCGACAATAACAACGATGATGAATGTGTGTTTGTACTTTGTACAAGTATGAGTGTGTCATCACCTCTCTGTGTGTGCTGGCTGGAAGTTGCGGCAGGGTCTCGTCCACTGTGGCCAACAACGTCCTCAACGCCAGGCCCACATCCTGAAAACGGGAAAACCACAAAATCTTTTCACTTTGAGCCAAACAGCTCTGATAGACAAGCCTGGAACTCGGATGACGTCAATACGGCCCAAAGAACTGACAAATGTTATTTACTGGTGTATTCATCAGGACACAGTCAGCCTGATTCGCTCAAAACGGGCGCAAACTTGATTGCTTACGTTCTGAATGATCTTAGCAGAACAGCCCCGCTATTAAGGATCCAAGTCAGGTTTTGAAAAACAACCGATTTTCTCTCGCTTACCTTGACCATGGGAACGTATTCCTCGGGGGGAGCCGGCTGAATCTTGCTGGACATCTCGATCACAGCTTTAACCAATCCCGTCACGTTTTCGTATACCTTGTCGTTGGAGCGGTCCAGATTGGCGGTGGGAGGGGGGCTGATCTCTTGGGGCTGTAGCTGAGCCAAGTCAAGCACAAACATCAATGAGTGCTGTGTTTACGATGTGACGAAATACACAAAGGGAAATGTGGAGACACTACAGATGAGACGTACAATATGAATGCTTTGTGTGCATCTTATCCGGTGGACGATTTGCATGTCTACAACACTACAGAGACGAAATTAATAAGAACTTATGAGGGAAAGAAAATTCAAGAAATCATACTGAAGATGCTATTTGTTAACATTCCAACTGAATGAAATGTTGGTGAAAATGTCATTTCTTGAAACTATTTGCTGGTGGGCCACCCAATTTTTAAAATTGCACAACATTTTATCTTCACTTCAACCCATTCACTAAGTTTTATGCAAATCAAATCAAATTGAATGTACAAATTCATAAAGAAGTCATTAAAAGAAAGGCCACATGGCTGTGAAGCTCTGCTAACACTCGAAATACCCACATCAGCATGTACTTGACTTATACAGCCACCAGGTGGCTCTCTAAGGCACAAAGTATATACTTCTCTCAAGCTTCTTACACATACACAAGACTGACTCCTCTTAAGGCCGAATTTGTCGGCATCATGACGTCAATTCCGGCGCTACTCGACAGCATGCACGGATTTAAGCCTGATTTACACATGAATGGATAGTCGGTCAATGCGCTACCGACAAGCAGTATTGACAATCAATTCATGTGTAAAACCGTGCGTGCTGTCGAGTCGCGCTGGGAGTGACGTCATGCAGCCGACAAATCCGCCAGCCTTGTGAATTTGGACACAAACACAGACTTGGAATTTGAAATGGACTCATGATCTCATTCTGCTGAATAAAATAAATAAATAAATAAACACAAATAAATAAATGAATAAATAAATGTCCCTTCCTACGTGCAATCTTTGACTTACAGAAACCAAATTATTATGGCTACTATTCAGTGAAATGTTTTTATAATGAAAAGATATGCAATTAAAGGACCACCTTGTAGAGCAAAACAACAGGTGGGCACAGAATATGCTGGACAGGAAGTAAACTACGACAACAAATGCCATCTGCTCATTACACTGGCTACTGTTTGAAAAGAGACAGCTGTGTGATTACATTTTCAGCACGGCAGCCAGTTAATATTGTTAGTAAAAGTTCATATTGGCTAGAAAACAGATGTGTTTGCTTAAAGGGGGAAATTATCTTGTACTAACAGAGCATGGAAAAGGGGACAGTAGGAAATAAATACAGAATGGATAGACACAGAGTGTGAAATAAATGTGTGATGAAGAAGAAAGACAGACAGACATATAGACATTATGCTGCTTACCCGCCAGGGCTGGGGGTCAACAGTAAGGCAGGACAGGAGGAGGAAGAGGAGGAACAGTGGGAGCAGGCAAACCCAAAGAAGACAAGTTATTATTGGGAAGCATTAAAACATGCACTGTATTGTATATATTCGGCAAAGTAGTGTAGTTTTTGCTTGATGACGACATTCAAGTGATCAATGAATATATTCCACATTTCTGAGGCTTTTTGCCAAGCTTTTTTTGTGTACCTTCACGCCATCATTGTAGCTGTCTGCAGTGTTCAGACCGGCCAGACTGCAGCCTTGGCTCTGGGCCCCGGGTCGTGGTGGTTTTTTCGGGGGGGCCACAAGCTCTGCACGAAACAACAGCTCTTTAGTTCGGGGGTGTAGTAGCCCCATTGCAAGCTAATTTTTTATAAGATCGTGCTCTAGAATCTCACAGGATTCAACAAGAGCGTGTAAAAAAATAATAAAAACGGGAGGTTTCTACTCAGAGACTAAAATATCTTGCTCAAACATGCACTATAAAAAAGCAAGACACTGTCTGCTGGATGCAGACAAATCCATAGCTGTATGAAGAAAGCTAAAGCGCGATACACTTAAATGCACACTTCAGAGGTTTAAATGGAAAGAGAGGAAAAAAGTGTGGTTGGGGGACTATAATTTAAAGGTTACAGGCCTGTCTATTACCTGCTTTGCCAACGGGCTGGTATATGTGTTGGTTTCCCGTCTGCAAAAAACAAACACACCAACAATACTTTGGGTTAGCAAGTATGCACGCCTAAGTAGAAGCTTGAGAGGAAATTAAACAACTTTACAGGCGAGACTATGCGTCTAAGAAAAGTAGAGAATGCATGTTAATGTTCAAATCACACGACACTCAGTCTCTATTTGTCTTTTGCAGTGGTGTGTGTGTGTGGTCTATCACCATGTTACATGAACGTAAAAATGTTCCATGTGGCCACACGCATAAAAATCAACAGAGAACCCCCGAAGCGTACCTTGACGAATTGTTGGTCGCAAACATCAAACAAGGCAATTTTATGTTGTCAGGATGCTAGCCAAGTTAAGATTCAAAATTTTAGGTCCATTATTTGGCTTCTCTGTGCGAGAAAACAGAAGCAATGGCTGAGAAAAGTCTTTGTGCAATGGGAGCCTTGTGGGTTGACAACCACAGACACCCCAAAAATATTTGACTACAGTAACACAAACCCCCACATATAGGAGGGAGATTTTTCCCACCACAAACCACATTCTATGGGAGGAGGAGGTCAGGCAGTGTGATGAATTACAGAGACAGAAATATCTCCGTTGCCAATGGCAACATTAGACTGCAAGGCCAATGGCTTCTGGTACAAAAAAAAACAAACTACTACAAATTACTATTATTGACATATTTAATGCACTATCCAGAAAACAAAACATTTCATGACTTTTTTTTTTTTTTGAATGACTGTGTTGTGGTTCAATCTTGTCTGTGTAACTCTTTTCAAATGTTTTCACATACTGTATGAGATTAACACGCCAGGACAGCTGAAATTTAACATTTTAAAAACACAAAATAATTGTGAGTGTGGAAAAGTGCTTGATGTAGTTAAAAAGTATTTAGTATGCTCTATGCAGGGGAACTAGTTTAAACGTGGCATTCTGATGAACAGTGCATTTGTGAACTATAAAATCCACCCGTTTTTATCCATCTCAGTGGGCGGCCATTTTGACACTTGCTGTTGACCTAAAACAACATCACAGTTGCTGAGGGCGCAGGTCACGAACAATCATGGCTCATTTGCTTTTTGAAGCTGAGCAGTGATTGATTGTTACCTGAACACCCTGAGCAACCGTGATGTCATTTTACAGTAGGTCGACAGCAAGTGGCAAAATGGCCGCCCTCTGACATGGATAAAAATGGGTGGATTTTGCTCTTTATTTTTATTCCATAAACACAATATTAATCAAAATGTTGTGTTAAGACTAGTGTGGGCAAATACAACATTATTAAAGGTTTTTTTTTTGGGGGGGGGGGGGGGGTTGACTTCCTCTTTAAAAAATACCTTTCAGACATTATTCAATGTAGTACACTGAAATTCATGGTTTAATTCATATCTTCGAGTTTCTACTCGTGCATTCAAATATTTAAAGCAGGGGTTATTATTGGTAAAATCATTAACATGATCAATTTCATAAATGAAGATCATTAATTATTAATAATAATAATATTAAGAGGTGCCCTGAGCCAATTTATTGTTCAGAAATGTGTATCAAACTGGCAGTCCTTCATATGAATCATTATCCACGTAGTAGCTCTCAGTTTCAAAAAGGTTGGTCACCCCTGATGTAAAGGGACAATACAGAATTCTAGTACGGTTATAACATCCTAAAATGGGAATAGCAATATATCCAATAAAGCTGAGCTTTCTGCACAAAAATCTAAACAGGGGCCCAGCAACCATAAATGGTGTGTACCCCACTGGGATACAGTAATTGACACCAGGCTTCGGGTGCAAAAGAATGCTACTGATTCAAATCTCTGTGCGTCCTTCATCACACCTGAACTTGGACCTGTTACCAGTGACCTCATCAACAAGGGAACACGTTAACTCCAGGTCTGAACATGGCTTCACTTGAAACGACCCATGTGGGATTTTCCTGTGACGCCATGCTTCACACTCCGAAGAGTTTAACTGCTATTTTCTGGGTGTAATTACAGGTGGCCAGATTTGGGCAGAACCCAGTAAACTCCACACGAACGCACAGAGGCAAAGAGGGAAAGCACAAAGACGACGGTTTGGTGTTTATGTAATGGTTTTCTATTAATAACCAGCCGCGATGTGGGAATCCACCGACCCCTCATTGCTGACCCCAGCAAAAATGGGTTACTTCCTGCTCCAGGATCACAACCCTTCGCTGTCATGAAAATAAACACATGCTGCCACCAATTTATTTTGCAGTGAGACCAACCAGAACGTGACTCATTCATCTTGGAAATCATCTCTATGTTTTTACCAGTTATTGCAAACCACTTCCTAAGTGTGCCATGAGAAATTGTCTGTGCCACCGGAAATTATACATTATTATTTAATTGCTCCAAAAATTATTAATTTACTACAGCTGATCTATCTGTCAGCTTTTATATTATTTATCAACCTGAACTAAACATGCTTATTGTTTCATTATATATAAAATATATTTCATGTGACTTTTGTTTTGTGGTGTGCCTTTTTTTTAATGCAAAACATACATTAGCTAGATGTCAGGAAGTACTGATTTTAACATAAATTATAAAGAACAATAGTAAACTCTGTTCCCAAAGATACACATGTTAAGTGCAATGGAAACAATTCAAGAAGTCTTGGGAGTTGTTGTACAGGTAGTCCTTTAGTTATGAACATTCAACTTGCGAACGTTTTGCAGATCCAAACAAAGGTTTGCCGTATTTCGCTCGCAAGTTAATGTTTTTTAGTGCACGCCACATCATACATTATGGTAAAGTACTGTACTGTAGTTCCCCTCTCTGCCACAACCCCGCCGAGCAGCACTGCGCCATTTGTGCAATTCATCTACCTCACTGTCGGGTGATGCACGGCACAGGAGCCGTGGCGCTCGCACTCTTCATACACCAACTATTGTAAATACATTAAAAAATAAAATAAAATAATAATAATATTATTAAAATTATAATAATAATAAAATGCATTTTTTGAATTTAATTTATGCACTATATGGAGAGTATATAATGTATATAATTTGTTTCATTTTTATTTGTAACATCTTTTTTTATTAATTTATTAAAAAATAATAATTCCATAAAATTTCACTTCAAAGGGGTTCGACTTCAAATAAATTTGACTTACAAACAACCTCTCGGAACTCATTGTGTTCGTAAGTTGAGGACTACCTGTACTTGTTAACATCCATATGCACCCAACCAAGATGTTTATACTCACTGTTATCAGCATTGTTTCATTTACAACCCTGCTGCTGCCATGCCACTGCTGATAACAGCAAAAAAAAAAAAAAAAACACACACACACACACCATATGTGATGGAGGCAGAAAACAAGGGAGCCACTTACCGGTGGCTGGAGTCCTCCATCATCTCGGTCCAGACTCCCTCGAGAACTTCTGGTTTCTGGTTTCTAAGCACATAAAAATGACAATAATTACAAAGAATCTCGACGTTACCAAATGATCATTGAAATAACACGGCAGTGAACAGCAAACAAACATGGTAGTGATTAAACATAATTAGTCTTCAGTCACGACGTGATCAGATGATTGCAAGTTTCACCTGAAGTTTAAACAAAATCGTGGGCATAGCAAACACTTAAATATGATACCACTTACAAGACTCAAGCACAAGGCTTCCAATAAAGCAGAGCGCACACAGTGAGCAGTATGCCCGTCTAACCGCTTCCACACACACACAAACAACAAGCAACGTTACCACAACTTTCCAATGTCAATCCAAATTCAACAAAGAACACCTACTCTACATGTAAACATACAATCCCGTTCCTCCCACCTACCAGCTGTCCAAGGCAGGACTTGAAGACCAGCATAGCAATGGAATTCATATATGTTGCCTAAGGTGAGCTTTCTTGTCTGTATCCTTGAGTGTGCCAGCAAGTTAACGTGGTGGAGAATACATCCAGCACACTTTTATATGACTGTAAAGCCCGGAGAAGGGGAACGAGTTGGAAAGGAGAGGAGGGATGGAGCACGCTGCCAATGAGCGGTCACGTCGACCACTTTCTCCCCAGAAGCCCATCATTTTCCTCCTCCTCTTCCTCAACCCTCCCTGAAGGTACTGCATTATAAAACCAGACTACACTTTTTTTCTGTGAACTTGTGTGTCGTCACTTAGTGGTTGTGTGTGTGTGTGTGTTGACTGGACTGTCAGATTCTCTAAGACTATCATTAGTTTGGAATTCACACAGCCCCCACCTGCCTGCGAACGCACACAAACATGCGCATGAGCACGCATGCACATGTTTGTAGAAACTTGCATCCTATTTGTATAAGTACACTTTAGATTTTTGATTAGTAGAGGCGACCCTACATCAAGAGGCGTGGCACAGACGGGGGGCACAATAGAATTGCATTGTACCACAATATAGGCAATATTGAAAAGGGAAAGAAGCAAGCCTATAATTTTCCCACTGTCTTCTAAGTCTAAGCGGAAGAGTCTAAAATGAAAGCAGTCCTAGGTGAACAAACAGCTTCTGTTTTCAAGCAAGTTTCTATGACGCCAACAGGAATTTAATGTCTCAAATTAGGAGCAATTCTGAGCTGTTTAAAACAGAGGGGCTAATGTCAGCAGAACGCTACCTCTGTGAACTGCAGTTAGGTAACAGAGTTTTTAAAGGGGAAGTCAACCCCAAAACATTCTTGACAATATGTTTTTTGCAGCCCCACTAGTCTAAGCACAACATGCTGATTGATATTGCATTTGTGGAATATGTATTAAGCAGCAAAATATACCTGTTTTTCGCCATCTCTGGGCGGCCATTTTGCCATTTGCTGTAGACTAAAGATGCATAGATTTATATATAAATGGACTAACGATGCCGCTTGCTTGACATTGAGAGAAGTGAAGCCACTGGCAGCCATCTTACGTTGCCACTCTCTATGACTGCCTAACTGAATTCGTTGATTTGAAAATTCCCCCACAGTATAACACACAGTTGTACTAATAAGTCTGGGAGAAGCGCTACATAGGCATTTTGTATTATTGAATTTTGATGAATTGCTTAATTAAAAATGCTTTTTTATCAAAAAATTTTGCCCGCCAAATTTAAAGGACCTGTTATAGGTTAATTCTTTCGACATTTAATGTTATGTTGATCCACTGCACACGCTCATCTTCCTCTTTTTATAATCAGTTAATTAGAAAAATCGAATTTTAAATGACCTCTATATTCTGACATGAACAAATATTTTGAATGTCATACACAAACATTTATTAAACGTTTTACTTTAATGCATGTAGTTATGTTTATTGCTCAAACCCAACCTGTGCTACCTTTAACGTAGCCATCTGCTGTCAAGCTAAAGGATCAGCTTCGATCAAAATTAATAGTGTGATTAATCTGCGTTAATACATGATTAATGCGATCTTTTTTTGTGATTAATTAATTAGTTAATGCTTTAACTTTGACAGCATTAATTCATATAAAAATCTGTGAAGGTGACATCGCAGTTGCTCAGGTAATGACCAAAGCTGAGCCGTGGTTGGTCGTTACCTGAGCACTGTCATTTTCATTTAATTTTCAACAGCAAGTGACAAAATGGCTGCCCCCTTTGATGAATAAAAATTGGTGGATTTTGCTGCTTAACTCATATCCCACAAACACTATTAATCAGAATACCGTGTTTAGACTAGTGGAGCTGCATACAACATATTATTGTAAAGAACATTTTGGGGTTGACTTCCCCTTTAAGGAAAAATAAAATATTCAAATCCTGAGTGATTGCTACAAAAATACAGTGCAGTAAGTCTTATTAGATACAAACATGTTCTTGGTGAATATGTGATGAATTTGAACAAATAACAAGCAGGCTTCTGAAACAAAAAGTTTAAGTGACAATACCTTAAAAAAAAAAATGTAAATGCAAGCAAGACAGTTTTTCCATGCAGGTATCAATAACACATCTCAAATTCACACTCAAATGGGAGTCATGGACACATCATTAACATGTCTTTGTAAGATTTGGTTATTAAGAACCTGATCATACATGGCCTGTAAAGTTCTCTTCTTGTCCTCTGTGTGTGCTGTGTGTTACCAGCAGCCTTTCCTCCTGCTCCAGCCACCTCTGATCCTCCTCCATCTGCTGCTGCTGTATCATCAGCTGTTCCTCCATTAACAGGCACTGCTGGCCTACACACTGCTGCATGTCTATTGCCCTGTCCTACACACAAACAACGGGTACAAAGACGCCACACGCACGCACAAGACGAACACAAAAAAAGAAAGACAGTGCACAACAGCAAACATGCCACATTTGAAGACAAACATGCACACACGTACACAAACCCAATGGCAAACTGATGAGAGGCAGCAACAACACAGTGGGGAGACAACGAGTGTGATGGATGTGTATGGGTTGATTATGATTCAGAACTCAATGCCTCATCAACACACACTACTCACAAAAATTTCGGATTTTGGTTGAAATTTCAGGATGAACCTAAAATGCACTATAACTTTTAACAGGTGAATTTAGAAAGGCGTTTGAGCCGTGATTGCAACAATTGTCCACTTCTATGCCTTTCTGTGACTCATCCAGACTTTCTGTATGATGCAAATACACATTTTATTGATCCAGGAAACACAATCGCAACACTCAATCAATAATTTTGTGAACTTTGACATCCAGCTCCTTGTTAAGGAACAGCAAGCGGTACAAAAACTCCTAAAACACTAAATGGATGGACATATGCAGTAAAAGTCGAGACGGTCAAATTACGTAAAAATTAAAGAGCACTTAGGTTCATCCTGAAATTTCACCTATATGCCAAATACCCCCAACCTTTTCGAGTAGTACATTTCTCTCTGCTTTCAATGATGGGCTTGGAGTATCTATAAAGTATGTATGGGACTTTTGAGGAGTACCAGTAATTTGCGGTGTCCAACAACATAATTAAGAAAAAAAGATAAAAATAAATTGTTCTCTTACCTCCATAGCCGAACCCCAATGCGCCATGTCCTGCCCATGCGGCTGAGGGAGGTGCTGCACATGTGAGTGTGCGTGGACATGATGGCGCGGGTGCGTGTGCGCGTGATGCGTCTCCAGCATTGTGGCCTGCGGGGGGTAGAGGGCGCTGGGCACTGACGGCAGTGTGTGCGGGCCGGGGTAACCTGCCATCTGACATAGCCAAAACACTTACTGCTGTAGAATATAACGGAGCAAACCACATTCTCTACATATTACTTTAAGATGAAGTTGTTTATATACCTGGTAGTGTCCAGGGTGCTGGGCACTGGGGTAATAGCCTTCACTGGAGCGCGGACTGGGGTAACCTGGTCTACTAGGCTATGGTGAGAGGAAGAGAGAAAGTGAATATGGAAGATTGTTACAAGGGAGGTTGATCTATTTTCTACCTGAAATCATTTTTAGATGACACCAAAGAATACATACAAAGCTCTCAGCTCGCTAAACATAGAGCAAGCTGTTAGCTGTAGCGACTAGCATAACAATAGCACTACTAGTTAGAGTCAAGGAGTGATTAGTTATAGCTGTAAACCACCATTCCAAGTAGTTTCTGTCCTTGTAGCACACACAGATTTGTTAAGAACACCATCTACTGGTGAAGAATGGTAGGGGCTTGAAAGCAGTACACAACATGCAGATGCTTTTTAATCCTCGATTAATAAAAATGTTTTCTATGATAACCCATTTTTCGTAATGTATGCTTAAAACAATTTATATTATGTGTCTGTAACCTGTTTTGCACTTATATAATTTAAAGGCAGAACATTTTGGACAATTTGCATGCAAGCTTTCTGTTTAGATAAAATAAAATAAGCCTTTGTGAGAAACAAAATTCTTTCCCCTTCCCGTAGCATATCTTTAAAAAGAAAAGAAAACATAAGTGTTGCGCAACAGAGCGGAAGATTTGTGGCACAATTCATTGCCTGCACACAGACACATTGATCACCATAAAGTTGAAAGTGCTGGGCTGACATACAGAAACAGAGCTGCCACAAACACATGACACAAAGACTTAGAACCCAGTCTGGAGTGTGGCTGTAAAAATATTTGAATGTGTCTGAATCTTCTAGAGCACAGCCAAAGTTAACATGATTTTATTATTCAATGTTTTTTTTTTCTCCAATGGTGCACATCGGCAACTTAAAAATGATAGTGTTTTATAATATTTAATATACTGGTATATTTATAATGTTTTGTAAATTAAAATTTATAATGACCGACCTTTACTTGGAAAGCCTATACTGGGAGAACTCCAGTCACAACGCAGCAGACTCGTCCACGTCAAAATTTAACAGTAATAAAATAATAATGCATATATTTGTGAAGACTGGGGTCAAGTTGTATTTTACAATTTTACAAAAAAAGTGCAGAATTTCACAAGTTACTTCATGTTAAAAATTAGATAGCTCTTAATATGAAAAGAAAAATGCACTGCGCTGTCACCAATGTCTAACAAAGGCAATTATGCCATCTAGTGGCAGAAAAATGACCTCAACACATATCAATATCACACTCGTTTATACAGTACAGTCCGCTTTTTAAATTTTAACTCAATTTTATGAATTATTATGAAATTACTGTATCAGTGAATAAAATATCCAGCCATAGATCTATTAGTTTAACACTTTTATATCACTTTTATGTTAACAAGAGTATGAAAACTTTGAAAAAAATATGTTTCATTGTACATTTTATTGTACATTCAGAACGACATAAAATTTGCGATTAAACCTGACTTAACTATTGACACCCCTAATATTATCCTGATTCTTTCGGTTATTCTGATATTAGAAAACACATTTTCTTCATCTAGTGTGAGACATATTTACAATTGTGTGAACATTTGATCTCATATTTTATCTGTGACATCTTGAACATGGGTGCAGGTTTGCATGCAAGGCTAGTGGAATAAGGATTTGAACAGACATTCTGAACAAGCTAAACATAGGGAGTGATAATCTGAGGACACATCAACACAAAGCCTGACACAGACAAAAACAAACAACTGCCACGAAATGAAACACAACGAAGGTCAATCAGCAGCACGCTGGCAGGTTAAGCGCAATCGTGCTGACTTCACAGTGATGCTGTTCTTGGCTGCAAACCCTTCAAAGTCACTCCACTGACATATGAATAATTTAATATTTGAAGGGGCCAATGGGGTTAGCGTTAAACGGAGGTCATTTTAGTGCAAATGTAGCAATATTCTTGTCTGTCCCATTACATGGGGGCATCGTAACATTGTCCAGAATATGAAAATACACTTTCAATAGAAATGATTCAATTCAATCAATCATTATGACCTTTTTAGATGAATAAGAAAGGGGAGGTAATATAAGAGGCAATATTTCTATTTTATTAAATAATATTTGTAAAATACCTACTGTAATACATTTGCAGATGACACACATTTACTTTGTTCAGGGGAGGACAGTCAAGAACTACCCATTAACCAAGGAAAGGGAACTGATCATGCTAAAGAAATGATTAGATTAGAAATGGTTATTACCGTATTTTATATGTTTTATCATTGTGGGTCCGAGGAGTAGTTCAGAGGCAAATTTCACAGCGTTTTAAGAGTATTGGGTGTGTATTATGTACTATTTGTGACAAATAACCATGACCCAAAATGAGGATAAACTGTTTGGGAAACAAATTCATAAATGTGACAAATAAGTCTTCAAGGAGCGGAAATATTGTGCATACAAACTAAGCTTGTTTCAAAACAGTGTGATTGACCTGATTCAAACAGAATGTTGCAACATTAGTGGAATGCCAAGTAGTAGCAGAAGTAGTAGTTAAATGCATGTTATTGCAAAACTGCGTAACCTGCCTTTAATGGCTTGTGAGCGGGTAGCGTGCAGGAGGTGAGACAAGATATGTGGGCAGTTAAAGGAGGTCCTGGCCTTTGGTTGGGTGGATTGTAGAACAGAGTACAAACAGAGGGCATTGGGATTAGTTTGTCAGAGTGTGGAACAGCGAGCTGGGGCCTCCCACACTGGGGCTGGAGGTTAGAGGCAGGTTGGAGGTGGACTTTAGAATTAGTTGGGCAGCTCAGCAATGGAGCACTTTTACATTTGAAATTTGTCTTGAGATTCTCGAGGTTGAAGGCCAAAGCATTTGACAAGATGGAACTCTGAGAATTAGGGCTAAGAAGCCGAGGGAGTGGTGTGAAGTGTCTTGTTGTAAGGGAATGGAAGCGGTTTGCGTTTGACTGGGATGAACAAGGCAGGCTGTCGTCAAAAGGGGGATTTGTTTTGTGAGCGCAGCTGCCATTGGGCAGGCTCTTTGGATTTTTAGGTCGAGGACAAAAGTCAGCATGAGGCTGCAGGTGGAAGCTGGACTCTGGGTTGGTGTGGCGCTGGGAAAAACAGCAACTGTGATAGGTTTTGTTGTGAAAAAGAGGTGACTCGGAAGGAAAAGCGGAACAATAATGTGAAAATACGGTTGATGAAATGGGAAGGGGTTTGGAAGATGGGTAGCAGGAAAATGAAGGAGGAGGGTTTCCAGGGCGGAGGGAAAGCTGTGAGGCAAAGTGCTGGTTTTGATGGCAATGGTGAGGAGAGGAAGTAGACAGACAATCCAGACTGAAGGAGGGCTGCAGTGAAGGACGGTGACCGGGCTGCAAACACAATAGAAAGAAAAAAGGTAGAGGAGGCGCAAACGTGTAGAAAAAAAAAAAGGTTTGTGAGAGGAATGCAGACAAGGAAGAAGAAGTTGTAACCAAAATCAATTAACGACTCTTAATGCCCTTGGCTCGGAACGACTCATGCATTAGTGAAGCCTTACAATCATATCAATGTCATCAACACATCAATGCTCTCATGACATACTGTATGGCTTTGTATTCAAAAGTGTAAAGGAGGAGTTAGCAGATGTTAACAACAAGGGAATGGTGGCTGTTAGCAGGGATAAAGTAGCTAGCAGCTGGGGCAGCAAGTTGGGAGGGTTTTCGTGGAAGGCGGAGTTAGGGGTTCTGACTCATGAAATGCAAGTGGCAATGTCACATTTTCCAGTTACAGTACTTGTTAAGGAAATTGTGGTGAAAAGAGAGTGCTTTGATAGGAATCTCAGCAGTTGTGCTTTGAGTTTTGAATTGCGGAAAAACCTAACTAATATTCACCGCGTGACTGTGTGTGTCCTCACTCAGTCGTGTGAAATGAATCTGGTAGATTCAAAACAAAGAGAAGTGAGAAGTCGTCTTACCTTTGGTGGTGCTTCATCAGAACCTCCCGAGTCCCATGATACAGTGACCTGCCTCCTCATCTCCATCCTGTTCCTCTCCTTCTGCTGGGCCTTCTCCTCTTCTAGTATTGTACTGTAAAAAAAAAAGAAGGAAAGACAGCACAAGATATGAGAAGTGTGTCTGTTGCATAGTAACTTCTGCAGACAGGCAGCTAATAAAAAACGACTCTTTTTTTTCTTAATAATCCAAATCTAGTACTGCAATTGAGAAGAACATTGTGTGGGGCATCACCCACTAGAGTTTTAGTCTGACATATCAGGTTCAGTCCTCCACAATTGTCTTTGTTTAAAGTGTAATGAAAAGCAATTATGACAGCTGAATGGATCTAAAGTAATCAGGTACTTTATACTTCTTGGACCATTCAAGGAACATTAAAAATACAACAAGTGATACATCTTTACAGTCATGCAATCTTCCAAATGGGTTTCCACATGAGCACCTCTTAAAACAGACTGTAATTGGAAGATAACCAAATGCTAAAGTGATTACATAAAAGAGTAATAAAGAGACATAATACATTTTACAAGAAATTTGTCAATGTGCTGACGACTCCGCCTTATGAACTAAAACCTTAAAATCGAAGTGCAAAGTAAACCAATCATCTTCCAAACTTTTAACTTTTTCAAATCTTACCGTATAACCGTGTGCAAAAAGACAATTTCCTTGCTTCATCAGCTCTTACTGACTTGGGGGGAAAAAAATGCTAGCTCAAATCAGAAAGATTCCCAGAGGAGCTGAAGAGATTGATGGTTTGCAAAACAGAACGTTGTACAATCTGGCACATGCTTGCCACCCATGCCCTCAACAAGAGTAAATGCTATTTTGAGGAACATCATCACCAACACCCCCATACAACCCCCCCGTGCTTTTGTCTCCCACCATGTGTGTTTGAGTCCCCCGCACCTGTCAAAGTTAATCTCCTGGTAGGCCTTGTCCTTTATTCCCATTAGAATGCACACTTGTGTCAATGGGGCATTCCAAATTAGGTTTATGGAAAAAATATATTGTACAAACAAAACTATGTATGGATTACAAAGAGATTGTGGTTTCTTCTTTAGCCAGCCATCCTTATGGTTGACCATCATTTTTGGGTCCAATCTATCTAATCTTTTTTAATGAATTCTCTTCATTAAGCTTATTGAAAATAAATCAAAGTGTCACATAAATCTGTCTCGCACAAGCAAATGACATCATATATGAGGTGCAATGATGATCACTTCACCTCCAAGCAACGTAAACACGCCTACCCAGTGCCCACCAACAACACCCCACCATCTGGAACAACAAAGCCTGTTTATTTACACAGACCAAGAAGAAAGCTGAGTCGTCAATTTTTTTTTAATGCTGTTCTCATCTGAGAGCTGTTTAATGTAAACTAAAAATATCTACATATTTACCTCTAATATTTAATGAGAGCACTGGAATTAAATCTATTTTGTAATAATGCACAATACATAAAGGCCTGACATGCCAGTTTGGCAGGTGGAAAGGCAGGAGGTCCCACAGATGCTGAATTGTGGTCCATCTCACAACTTCATCAAGGGCAAATTTGCTTCCTTTGCATTGTTTTAAATCATTTTAGTGAGAATCCAAACATTAATGATCACAAAAATGTGTACATTTTCTACCATGGTTGAACCCCCTTCCCCCACCAAAATATCCAAAATTCAAAATCCTATCCTAGGTACTTGTGTGTATCCAATTTCACATTTGGAATCAATTTAAATCACATGAATAATCGCTACAGCAGAATGACGCTCTGAGTGTTTAATCACGTCGTAGTTTGAGTACTTTCTCTGACATACACTATAGGATACAAAAGAGGAGTAAAATGCATTCATCTTGAACATTTTAGCATGTTATAGAAATAAAGTTTTGACGATATAGAAATGTTTGAACCACAGTTTTGTCGGTGCTTAGAAAAGGGCCACACATCTCCAACAAAATTACACAATGTGCAAAGTAGGAGTAAGTAGTCATCTTCCATTAATACGTGCAGCATAATAAGTCACTCAATACAGTATCTCAGTTGGAATAACTTGGGAAAATGTTCTCACTGTATTTAAGGCTGTCGCAACATTTGTAAGTCTTTGAAAAGCAAGACATAAAGAAGGCAAAACTTTACCTCAAGAGCAGGACGACATAATTGCAGCAGTGTATCCACTCAACATCAACATTTACAGCCAATAAAATCCACTAATGAGGTGCACTTGGGGACCAAGCTGAGCAACTGCAACTAATCCCGCATCACTAACAAGACAAAACTAAATTATTCCGGCAGGTTGACAGTGAGATGCAATAATGTTGCGCAAGAAAAAGAAGCCATTGACTACTGCAGACGAGCGCTACCGAAGACCCGCTTACTCCTTCCTTTCTTGCACTCATCTCTCTCACTATTCTGTCTTTCTCTATTTTCCTTGGCAAGCTGTAGCCCCTGGCAGCTGCCCACTGTGTAAACACACACACACACACACATGCACACACACACTCACACACACGTTGGTCGTCAGTCTAGTAAAACTGTAAGGGAAGCTGAAAGCTGCATATTTGGCAGACGAGACCTATAATTGATAATATGAAATAAATGTTTTCCAGACCAAGAGAGAACCAAACCCGCCTAGACCCTTAAAAGGATGACTTTTTCTTGTAAACGCAGCCAATGACTTGCGCAACAATGAATGAACCCCTCAAACAACAACTACGCCATTAAAATAAATGAATCAACATTTTGTCAATTTTGCATTTGCTTTAAAGTCAGACCATTAACACAACCTATCAAAAGCAAATGGTGTATTTGTGGAAGATTTCATGAGATTAACTTGACTTCAATGAACTTGAAACAATGTAGCTGGATTGAAAATATATGAACGCAAATTATGACGACAATGAGATTATGATGACACAGACACAACGCGGAGGAAATGGGTGTAGTACAGTAAGAAAAAACGGACAAATAAAACAGGAGGTATCACGTTGGAATTTAAGGTGTGAGTCATGCTGGTTTGGCGAAAACTCATAAAAACCACAGCAGTTAAATATGCACCCTTAGTTCCCTATTTTAGTGCTTGGAAATGAGACAGAAAATACATGTGTGCATGAAGTAAACTTAGTGTTACATTGGGCTTCGTGTTCTATTTATTATGTATGTACAGCATGTGCAAAACCTTAAAAACTTTAAGGATGGCTGAGGATGACAGAGACGGAAACATTCTTGACCTTTTTTTATGGCTTGGTCTGTCATCATGAGCATCATATATAAATGTAAACATAACTGTGATTTCACGTAATTTAATGTAAACACTCAATCATTAGCAAACATTCAATTAAGTCTAGTGGAATTCATTAGTAAACTTCACTGCAGAGAAACACAGTGACACCTGCTGACCGAAAGATGGAAGAAAACTTAACTGTTACTTTGGTAAAACTGCCTTCTTAAAGTAGGGATACATAAAGTGAATTTTAAAAGACTTCTGTTGTGGCTTTTGGCTCGTCTCATCGGCAGTCGACGCGACTAAGGGGAGCAGCACGTACATTACCCACTATATCACCAGTGCATCCAAAGAAAATGCGGCTATGAGGTGATGATGAAGTGTGAGGACAAGCATAGGAACAAATATCACCATACTTTACAATGTCAGAGATTTACTGCATGAGTATGACTCATTCTAATGGAATAAAACCGTTGGCATATGAACAGAGCAACAGCACAGACAGTCTTTGAAGATCTCAAGGTGGGTAATGCATAAACCAGAGTGGAAAAGTTCAAACTAATCTGCACACGTTCAATTCGAACCGCAATGTCAAATAAATACCTGAGCTGGGTTTTCAGTTCATTGAAGCGCGGCCTCTTGCTAGGATCGTACGACCAACACTTTGTCATCAAGCTGTACAGGGTTGGGGGGCACTGAGGGGGCATTGCCAGTCGTTCGCCATTCTCTATCCTCCCAATGACGTCGTTGTTTTTTACACCTTGGAAAGGCTTGATGCCGTACATCAGAATTTCCCACATGCAGACACCTATATACAATATCCGAGAAAAAGAAGAATTAACCAAATATTAGTGTAATGGTAAACAGAATCAGCTATTGTTTAAATTTAAATCTTTTTTTCAAATACAAAATAGTTCATATTTAATGCAAAACTTACCAAACATCCAGACATCACTGGCTGTGGTAAATCTTCTAAAGTTGATCGATTCCGGAGCCATCCATTTAATGGGCAGTTTACCCTTTGATGCTGAGCGATATAAACGGGAGGAACTCTATAAATCAGTTTCCAGTTCGGTGTCTCTAACAGAAAATACATGGAGGTGGCATTCTTACCTTTGTAGTAAGAACTGTCTTCCATGTACCTTGACAGACCAAAGTCGCCCAGCTTCACACAGTCTACAGTCGATACCAGGACGTTTCGTGCTGCGATATCCCTGAAGAGGAAACGCAGAGAGCAATCTTAAAGTCTGCAGTAGGGTGGTGATAATCCTGAATGCCACAGTCCTGTTATGCTTCAGGGATTGACTAATAATTCCACTGATACAAAGCAGACCAGAAGCTGTAATTAGTTGTGCAACACTAGCCACAATCCTAAAAATGGTGGTTCAAAATGTTTCTTGGGCATCTGCATTTGGTGAGCATCCAAATTGGGATCGCTCAGCCTTGGCTGGTGTACAGTATGTGCTTTACTGATTGCCATTTGATATGTAGCTACTTCTATTTCTAGTCCAGAGATGAAGACATGAATGTCCAAATGAATGAACAATTCAACATCACTGCAGATGAGGCCACGCACCTGTGCACAAAGCGTTTGCTCTCAAGGTAAGCCAAGGCCGTGCTGAGCTGGTAGGAGTACAGGATGAGAGTGGCCAGGTCGAGACTGTATTTCCTCACTTGCAGGAAAGAACGTAACTACGCAAGGCACAAAAAGAAAAACATGTTAGAGTACTGTCTACTGTCATAAGTAACACCATAAGTAGTTATCTTACCTCTCCGAGTGTGCAAAGCTCCATTATGATCCAGACTGGATTTTCTGTAATGACGCCAATCAGCTTCACAATGTGAGGATGGTCAAACTGACGCATGGTTACTAGATGAGGTGACAACGTGGATTCTCAATGAAACTGTCCAAGCAAGCAAGTGTTGTTCAACAGGCGCACATTAAAAGCTTACGTGCTTCTTGGAGAAATTTCTCCCTGACGCTATCTGATGTTGAATTTTTACATGTCTTCACTGCCACAGACAATGCCGGGTTCTCCTGGAAGATACGGACACACCAAAACAATTGTTCTAAATACTATTGTAGGTGAACCAACATATCCAAGATTAATCAATGGAGCAGATTTGAGGTGAACCCGATGACGCTCAACGCGAAACGCGTTGTTTGGCTCAAATAAACTCCAGTGAAGTTCTGTCAGTGTGCGAGGGATTATTTTTTCTGGTTGTCAGATCCAAGATTTTATTTTTATTTTTTCATTGTTAAGGGTGTAATAGGCAGTGTTTTTTGATTGTTCTAACCCCAGCACCCATAACTTCCTGTCATTAAGCAGCAACACACATTTTTATTAAGTTAAAGCTAGCTACTGAACGTAGAATATTCCATTTTGAATCGCTACTGCCACCTGCTGAAAAAAATAAAAATTAAACTGCACATACCGTTCTTCACGTACACACCACCACGCACATGACGTCACATCCGCAGACAGGGCGCGGGAAATTATATATATAATATATATATAAATCAAACTTTTTAGTCTTTATTTTAGTCCAAGAAAACATTTTATTCATCTCGTTTTAGTCAACAAAAACTGTCAACGTTTTAGTCTAGTTTTAGTCAGGACAAGTTGAACATTATGAATATAAAACAATTTCACCTGAAAAATTCTCTTATCTTTTTGATGATAAGCAACTTCACATACAATTACAGTATGTCAACAAGTGGCTACTATGGCTCCATGCTATGAGCTAAAAAGTATAGCTTAGAATAGAATCCTCCTCCTGTCTGTCCCATGTGTTTATGCATGTTGCACTCGCTAGCTGCAGATTTGAAAGAAGTGTCATTGTGTGTCACATCACATGACACTGTCACAATGACAGATTAGAAGATACGATTTTACAAAATCATATAATTTCTGTCTCGTTTTTGTTCATGAACTAAAATGTCCATGGATTTTAGTCCCGTTTTTATTAAGTGAAGTACATTTTTTGTCTTGTCTGCATTAGTCGACGAAAATGCATACTGATTTAGTCCCAGTTATTGATTATTAATGAGGGTTTTATTCTAGTCTAGTTAGTCCGGTTAAAAATGTGTTGACGAAATTATTTTTGTTTAGATTTCGTTGATGACACTATGCAGTCGTAAAGTCAGAATTACAATGTTCAAAGGAAAAACAGTAATGAGTAAAGTATATTGGTACCTTGACTGTCCCTCTGATGAACACATTTTTAATCCCAACCATCCTGGTCATTCCTAAAGAAAACCTCAACATCTTCATTTCTAATTACTGGTGATTACATTCAATCCGAAGCATTTTTGTAACTAAAGCAAAGAGGATCCGAGCTCCCGGACGGTAATGTTAATTGCAATGGTTTAGGGATTTGGATTTTATTCTCAAATTAAACCATTTAAGTGTCGCCACGGGAACATTCACAGTGGCGTATATTAAAATAAAAAGATTTGGATTTAAGCTTCTTAAAGTCATCATGTGCTGAAAGCTTTTGAACACGGAATGACACAAAGAATGATCTCCTTTTGTTCTCTTCTGTATGTCTGCAAGTGTGCTGAGAAGAGTGATTATTTTTATTTGAACAAAAGTGGCAGAGCACCATTTGTAGGCTAGATACCTCTTATTGTCTGATCTGCGTTTATTACATGCAGTACCGGTGTCTCTTCCAATCATATAGATTGGCGCAGACAATAAATAGTATACTTGATTTACAAAACAACTTTACAAGTGAAATGAAATCTTCGCGTATGCACTTCATTATGTGTACTTACCGGGCTGATGTAGACTCCTTGATGGACATCCCCAAACTGACCCTCACCTATGCAGCGGCCCAGTTCAATGCGATCCCGTTGAATTTCATAGTCCTGTGCTGGATATACAATATACACATGAACACAAGCACACACACACACACACACACAGACACAAGGTGAAGACAATTAGGACCAAACATAGCAATACTCACACACACTTACTAAGCTTGTCAGAGCACAGCGCACAGACTTGACATTTGCATGTGATTATGTAAGATGATTTTTTTTCTCACAAACTATTGTATGCAGGGTAGAGTTTTACCCTGCAGCATACAGTATGTCATTCGCTGGTAAAAGGTTTAACACTGGATTACTTCTTCGTAGAATATTTATCAAAGAATGGATTTTTCAATCTTCTCTGGCAAGCTTGGTAGCAGTCCGCATGCAACAACAGCATCAGCAATTCAAGCCGAGCATGCCGTGTAACATCGTTTAAATTGATGTTCAAGAACACAAACTGATACTGTATGTTTTACTCAGGGAGAAATGTCAAGATGATGTTTTTTGTGAGAGTCAGTAAGATATGCTTGATCCATAGTCTTTTCCACACATCCATCATTTTCTCTATTAAGCTCATTTCAAACTCAAAAGAAACCATAAAAATGTTTATGCCTTTGTTTTTCTGATAGTCATGTCAGACAAGTAGGACAAATTTGCTCCTGAAGTGACAACAAAAATATGGACAAAAAGAGTTTGGGTTTCACATACAGTAAAACAGCACATTCAGATGTTCATTTACTGTTGCAGGCAGACATTAACGGAGGATCACAACCACCACCAAATCAAAGTACCACAACAATATAACTAGTCATAGTCATATGGTATGTTCAAATCATTACCTTGATCTAGTCCATAGTATTCTGGGGAAATTGGTTATTGATAGGAGACAAAATAACTAGCTGTGAGTACAATGACAACCATACTTGGAATATTTCAGTGATTGTTGATTTGGCAAGAGAGCAAGTTGGTGCAGGATTTACAAAATGTCAATTTAGCAGAGAAATAGTAACTGTTCACCACAGTCAACATATAGATTGATTATCTGGTAACTGACATACATTCAAATGACCTGTCCCAATAATTCTGTCCATTGTGAATAGGTCAAACCATCTTGAGGAAAATTTTTCCCGGTACTTGATCGCA